>NC_136433.1:254413190-255013190 GCF_052849685.1 Lactuca virosa
CGTTGGGCCTTTTGGGCCTTATGGCCCGTTAATGATTTTGGACAAATGATAGTTGGACCCCTTAAATGAGAAAGGCCTTTGGGCCTTATTTGAAGAGTTTGGACATAGGGATTTTGGGCCCATCAATGGGTTTGTGTCATAATTCTAATTAGGGTAATTTGTATATTTATAGTGTGAGATTTCCGGATCGGTAGCCGAGCAGTTACTATTAATCAGCAGTCTAAGGTGAGTCTTTTCATTATATGAATGGGTTGAAGGCACCAATGTCGGTCCATTACTTGATAGTTGGTTATGTATTTAATTGTCTGAAGACCCCGGGGGTAGCCCGTGACATTTGTAGGTTGACCCTGGGGGTAGCCCATGTCATGTAAGACCATGGGGGTAGCTTATGGCACTTGGATATTAGACCATAGGGATAACCCATAGCATTCTAGATAAAGACCATGGGGGTAGCCCAAGGCAACTATATGTAGGTCGGATGGTCTTCTATGGTTGTATGTTATGTGATATTTTGGGAACTCACTAAACTTTTGCTTATAGTTTAGTTGGGTGATTTCAGGTACTTCCGGTACTAAAGGAAAGGGCCCGGCTTGATGACGCAACATTCACTCTCCAACATTTTCCGCACTCGTTGATATTGATACTTGATAATTTGACATGATATGATGCAATGGATTTTTGGAAACAAATTATGATTGCAATTCCTGTTTTTAAAATTGATTTTTTTTGGTTTTTGGGTTGTTACAAATAGCATTATTAATGTGGTTGGTTTCTATTCGTCATAAAATCATAATTCTTCCAATCAGAGTTATATTTTCTCTACGTTTATATTTTATGGGATCACTAGGTCTTGTATTTTCCAAATACACTAACCATTATAACTTTTTGATTACTTTATTTTTTACTCAACTTTCCATATATCATTATGAGTCGATCCTAACTCCTAGTAAATGACGTAAAACTCTCAATTGTTACATTCTCCCCCTGTTTTAGGAATTTTGTCCTCAAAATTTGAGTCTTATCTAAACTTTAAACGAGGAGACTAGTTTCTTATAAAGGAAGTCGATTAACTAAATTTCCTTTTTAGTTTTCTACTTCTAATTCTTTAACTTCATCCTTAGCATATAACATTTACCTTTTGAAATCCTACCTGACCCTATTTTACACCTATAGGAAACCTAAAATTTCTATCAAATTTTGGTTAAGGATTTCTGGAGGAATTAATCATTTTAGGTCTACTCTTAAAAAGAATTCTTTAACACATTAATCTTCGAGGATTCCCATTATCCTCGGAAAATCTTACAAAAATTACATTTTTGTGGGGTTTCCTTTTCCTCACATTCCTATTTCTATTATTTCCAGTATTCCTTCACTGGATTCACTAACACTTGCATGCATCTGGAATATGTCCTGTCTTTACGCAGTCCTTGCATTTGAAATCTTCACAACTAACGAGATGGTGCGGTCCACACTTACTGCACAAGGGAAATCTTCAGAAGTATCTTTTTTGAGGAACAACCATTGGAGGCTTCCTTACCTCCTTTCTCTTGTACAAGGGTCGACTTGGTCCTTTCTTGTTGATTTTTCCCCATTTTCTTCCAAATTCCCAGGCCTTAATCATTCCATCTAGGAATTTGTTTTCCCTAAAGTGCTAGCTGCTTAGTTTCCTCGAAGGTGTGGTGCTTGTATGCTTGTATCTGCTTCCTGACATGAGGTGCCATTCCTTGGAGATATGCATTGATTTTCTTGCTCTCTGAGCCAATCAGCTCTCTAAGTATACCGTGGCTAGGTCTTCAAAGTATATGGTGTAGAAGGCTAGATTGGACTTCCTAGTGCTTAACTGACTAGATTCATGTTCTACTTGGACCATATCTCTGGTAGAACATAATTCTCTTATCATTTGCCTTTTCAATGCTTCCCAAGTGATTTCATAGGCTGCATCTACTCCTAAGGCTTTTACCTGGGTATTCCACTGGATGAGGGCCTTTCGCATAAGTATGCAAGTTGTAAACTTTACCATAATCTCCTTATTACACCTAATCTCTATCCTTTTGATTCAGTTGATCAGACCATTTACTCCTTCATCTCCATAGAAGGATCCTGGCTTAGTACGGAGAAAATCTTGGTAGGTTTGGTACCTTCCTTGCTGCTTCCTTCTCCATGGTTAACTTTGAGGTTCTCAAATGCATCAGAGACTTGATGCTGAATCATGGTTTCGATGACGATTGGTTTTAACAAGGTTGACATAGCAGGGTTGTTTTCCTGAAACAACGGACGAGAGGATTATTGGTTTTTACCTAAAGGGTCAATTCCATTCCCTATTTTTTATGGTACTTACAGTTGCTCTCTTATAAACCTGTCTACTTATCTATTATATTTTTATTTTCTATTTGGGATTTTTGGATTTACTATTGGTAACATACTTTTGGTTGCTTTCCTTGCAACTTACGGATTGTAACATGATGTCGTTGCTTCCCTAGCAACTTAGTGTTGCTTTCCTAGCAACTTACTAGTCATAGCATGTTGTCGTTGCTTTCCTAGAAACTTACTAATCATATCATGTTGTCGTTGCTTTCCTAGCAACTTACTAATCATAGCATGCTGTCGTTGCTTTCCTAGAAACTTAATGTTGCTTTCCTAGCAACTTACTAATCATCCCAAGGAAGTTCCTTCTTCCTTGTTATAAATTTTGATTCGTAAAGGTTTTTATTATTCTAGGGAATCCAGAGGGTCAAAATTATCAAAAAGGAAAAATCTTGCTTGTGCACGTCGGGCACATGAACCACGCGTCGCGCACAGACAGCATATCAGCATTAAAGTCAATTTTTGGCTTCATTCGAACATTACTTCTGTCTTTATCTACTTTGTCGTTATCAGTGTCCACACGCACCACGCACACTTGGTGCGCCTTCTTCCTTTTGCCAATTTCTTCATTTCGTTCGATCTCTGTACTACCAGGTAACTCCTATGCTTAATCTTAAAATAAATTGTGGGCTAAATTTCGTGTTTTTAGGATTTTTAGAAGATTTTATCAATTTGCGAATTTTGGTTGTATTTTATGAAATTGATGAGTAATACAACATCCTATAATATCGATTTTATTTCCTATATGCTCAATTTTGGGTTTAATTCATCTATTAATTCACATTTTGAGTTTTTAAAATTTCGAATATTTGGAACTAAAATCAGAATTTAATGTTGTTTTGGACGAAATGTGAAGACTATACGTGTTCTAGAGGACTAACCGAACATCCCTAAATGATTTTTAGGTTGGAAATTAGACGAAACAGCGGGTTTCCATGCATGTTGTTCTCTGTATTCTTAGGGTGCACGGTGTGCGCTTGCATGCACCGTGCATCTGGCGCGTTTGCCCTATCTTAGTCCCCTTTTTAAGTTATCTTACCTTATTTCTAACTGCTTCTTTGCATTTTGTTGCAGATATATCGAGACGAGGTCGACAAGCTGCGTGTCAGTTACCTCTTAATTGTCCAATGCATCCTTTCATACAATTCCCCGATGACCTTCCTGATCGGAGCACTTTCATTTCTCTCCTTATGACCCTTCTATCCAAGAAGGTCAGCATTCCTCAGGTTCTTTTTGGGAAGTGGCGGATAGTACTGGTTGGCAGCTTGGATGGCACTGTTTCTCACCCGGACACTGCAGGATGATAACGGTCTCGAGATTTTGGTCTGCCACGGATAGCGGTGGGTCATTGGGATTTGGGAGGTGAGCTACCACGAGCTCTGCTGGGAGTTCTTTTTGACAGTCATCTTTGACAAGGAGTCGAGGCTCTGGGCTGATCGATTAGTGTTTTCTTTTCGCCTAGGAGGCGTATCATGCTCCAGCAGCCTCATAGATTTGGGGAGACATCTAGGGATTTACACTGCTGAGGAGAGAGTGAGTCCTCATTTTTATGTGTTCTTGGGTAGCAGTATCACTGCTCCTCTGCAGTAATATGATTACATGTGGGTTTGGGCCCAAGCTCGGGGGACCTATGTCTCCCGATCGGCCGAGGAGTGCGCCTTTCGTTCTCTTATTTATCGGTTGCTTCACCAATTGGTCACATCCATCATTTGTCACATACAGGAGTGTGACAAGGTTCCTTCTAGAGACCTTTTCTATGTGTGGTGCCTCACTCAGATGGAGGTTTGTCTTCATCTCCCTTTCACCCTTGCTCTCTACTTATTTGGCAGGGCTCTAGGTACTACGTCCTCGAGCAGGATTTGCAGGGGTCATGGGTTACTAGGTTGGCCCTATCCTATGGGGTTGACATTAGTGGGATGGTTTTTATATCTATCCGGGAGCTGAGTACTACCGCTCTTGGAAAGATGCGAGTTTTGACTAAGGAGGCGTGGCAACCTTTGAGGATACCAGAGGATAACATTTTCGAGCCAATTCGGCAGGTGGAGCTGGAGGTCATTCCTAAGCCTGTCTTTGAGAGGTGTTGGAGACCTAGGCACTCAGAGCCTGATTTTCCGTAGCCTACTCTTGATGATGTGATGCGGGGTCTTGTCGCTGCATAAGAGGAGCGTCGTTGAATGATGGCTGTGCTTGTCGCAGTGATGTGCCATATGGGGATGGACCATTCGCCCTTTCCTAGTGCAGATCCTGTTATACCACCCCCTTCTCAGCCACGCAACAGTGGTCATGATGGTGCCGATACTTTAGGTGCATGTCTCGGAGATAGTGACGATGATGACGACGAGGAGACCAAGACGGAGTCAAAGAGTAGTGAGGAGTAGATTTTGTTTGATTAGTGTCTAAGTCCATAACTTTAATTGGTATGTACTTGACCCGATTTGGCATGGTCCATTTGGGTTGCATGGCATCGGAACAATTGGATAGACAAAATGAGAAAAAGGATACTTATGATTTATATTAATGTATTATAAGTTCTAATATGTTAATATGAAATCACATTATTTAATTAGTATTGATCAAGAATTAATTTAGTGATCAAAAGGAACTAATTAAATATGGACTCTTATATATAGGATGGGCCAAGTTCATTTAGGTTGGGCTAAGCTTTCATGGATAGTCCATGTAGTGTTTAACCCATGGATCCTATGGAAATGAAGAGGTCCCTAGTTCATGAAATGGGGACTAGTGTGTGTACACAAGAGGGCAAAACCGATTTTGGTGCTAGTATCCTTATTCTCAAGTTATTCCAAGGGTTCTTGGTGTTGTGTGAACCATTTGAGGTGCAACAGTTGGGCACTAAGCTCTTAAAGGTTCAAGACTTCAAGCTTCATCAAAAGGTATGTTATTCTACTAGATTCTTGTATTTTACATACTTCTTATTATGCTAGTTAGGATGAAACCTTGGAATATTGAATATTTGCATGTATAATAGAGAAAACATAGATCCAAGGTTTTTATAGGGTTGCATGTACACCATAGGAGTGTTAGGATGCTCAAAACCCTTCAGTGGTATCAGAGCCTAGGCTTGTTTTCAATTATACTTGACGCAATTTGCTGCAAAAAGCTGGAAGAATCGATTTTTTTGCTGTCTGTACAGGGGACTCGAAGAGTCCATTGAGGGACTCGACGAGTCCATTAAGGGACTCGACGTGTCCATGTTCAAATTCATCCAACTCCTCAAGTTGGTTCATGCACTCGACGAGTTGGACCCCCTGACAGCATATATTCGAGGTTTTTGGCTGGAATTGGACTATGAACATTACCCTAAGCTGTTTTTGAACTTGTAAACCTGTTTTTGATGTGGTAATGTTCATGCTAATCCAATTTCAAAGATAATTGTCAATAGATTCATGTTTTGTATTAGTTTAATGGTTAGGCTAATTTCATGAAAATTGTTTGATTTGAATTATCTTGTTCTTATGAGTTAGTTTAGATTAATAGAAAATTAAGTGATAATCTGTTTTCGATCCAAATTGATCTAAATGTTGTTCATAATATGTGTTTTTGTAACTTGTCCTCAAGTTATATGAAAAGTCACATTTATGATTTTTTAAAACTCATAAGATTTCCATAAGTTATAAAAATGAAGAGTTTCATTTGTTTAATGCATTAAAGTCTTCCATAACTTGTCCTAATGTTATGGAACTTGAAGAGTTTTCCATTAAAACTACTTTAAACTCATAAGTTATGGAATTGAAAAGTTATTGAATTGTTCAAAACTTGCCCTCAAGTTTTGGAATTTGTAAAGGTTCCCCTCATGAATACTTTAATTCCAAGTTAAACCCTTAGAATTTTAAAAAGTTAAAATTCAATCCTTATACCATTATAATATTAGTAATTAATAGTTATATATATATATATATGTATAAGAACAAAGTCAGTCTTACCATTAGTAGGCCTCATTCACGAAGCCGATCTATAAGGGGGGTATAAGGTTACTGCCTATAAAATGGCATTTTAATGGGTATCCACTCTCACCCACTGCTTCCTTGACTGGTGGAGGGTCGTTAGCCGAACCAGGTAGGACAAGACTATAATTCTCCCTTCATTTAAAGTATAATGATAAATACTAAGCAACTAAACACTTATAAATTCCCAATCTTAGTTACTTAGGAAAATGTGAATTTGGTACTAACCCATGAAATTACACTTTGCACCTTGCTTAAGTCGTTAGTGTAGCATGTGTGGTTAACCGGCGCACTAACTTGGATTTAACAAGGTTGGCAAAGGGTGGATTAAGGTTTATCATAGATCGGTGGAGCGAGTGTGGTTAACCGGCACATCGATTAGGTGATAAAAATTAAGAGTACCAACTATATTTACATGGTTATTCACACCTTGTTTTGTGATCCTCGGCATTCCAGTCACAAAACTTGAGAGGGCACAATCGAGATTGAAACATGCCATTGAAAAGTTCAATGAATCTCAAAAGATCTAGGAGTTTCATACCAATTAAAACCTAGTTCCTATTTCGTTTTTCATGGTGGAAATTGGTTAATCGTCATTCGCCTACCTTCAAATATTTTGTAGCTTGGATTACGACATCCCTTTCCCAAGTTATAAAATATTGTGTTGGGTCCTAGCCTTAATATTTCATATTGGGTGTTATATTAAGGACTTAAATCAACTAACGTGAATTTCTCCCATTGTAGATGTTTGGTTCAGACAACTATGATCTTCCCAAATCTCTTGGAACAAGCTTTCCTAATGAAGATGATGTCCTGCGATTGGATCATGGAAATCATACTTCTCTTCCTCCACCTCCTCCAATTATTCTCCCTGACCCACAAGCTCGAAGACTTGAAAAGTTCAAGATCACTCAAGCCCTACTTGCAGTGAAACATAAAGATGGAAGGCCTGCGTGTTCTCACGTCTTAGAGATGAAGTCATATATCGACAGGCTGAGAATGTTGGGTGTCGATGTCCCAAGGAAGTTGGCTATTGACTGGGTTCTTCAGTCACTTCCTGACTCATATACTGAGTTCATTAAAGACTACTATGTGACAGATTACGACATGACCCTAATAGACCTTTCTTATTTGCTTGTTGCTGCTGAATCAGCAATGATTTGGCGCAATGGTCAAGCAAATTTGATTGGAAGGTCTGCCTCTCAAGGTAACATTGGAAGTCTGTAAAGGTTTTCTCTTCCCAATGGAAAAGGATTGGCCATGGTCAACCCGGTTGACCAAAAGGTAAAGAGAAAGGCTAAGTCTGTAACAGTCCCATGTATCATTCCCAAAGAGTCTGTATGTCTTTACTGTCAAGAGAAGGGACATTGGAAGCGAAGCTGCCCTAAGTACCTGAAGGATCTGAGAGAAGGAAGAATCAAAAAGTTTGACTCTGCTTCTGGTAAGTCCACTATCTAACTTTGTTAAGTTTATAATTGTTGATTCTTAATACATGATGTGACTCGGTTACATTTTGATGTTTGGCAGGATCAAGCAAAGGGAAGGAAACTTAAAGGAAGAGTATGTTGAATCTGATCGCGAAGATGGATTTCAATCGCATGGTTTGAAGATCAGATTCTTGAGCTGCTACTTAGGAGTTATGATAGATTGCTAGGAAATATGTAATAGCATAGTTTTCATTTAAAGTTGCATTGTAAGGAAAAAGTTTTTTCCCGCATTTTGATAAATAAATAAAATTTTGTTTTGTTTTATTTAATATCTCCTTGCAATGGCATTTATGGAAAATTGATGTTTGTATGTTTCTAGCAATATTGGAAATATGAATTTGATTCTTTTATTTGTGGTAGTGTCTAAATTTACCAAATAAGGAAAGATTCTCATCACCCAAGTTTCAGTTGGACCGAAACTTGGAATCATGCAAGTTGTATTGTATGATGAATGAGAATTTTCATCTTTGGAAAATTAAGACTAATTCCTTGTTCATATGTATATGTGAGTCAAGTGAACGACAAAGGGATCGGGTACACTTCGTGTGCACTGGTCAAGTCCACCACAAAGATCGATGAAACTATTCGTCATGATTTACTAGAGTTTAGTAAATATGGTTATACTTACAAGCCTGAGTATAATTCTGAAACATTGGAAAAGTTTCAATGTATGGCAGAACGGATAAGACGAATCAAATTAGGCAGAAAGATAAAAGTTTCTTTAATCTGAAAAGATGGGAGAGTACTTGAGTATCTTGTTTTATGATTATCTTAGTGATTATGAAACCATATCACAACTGATTCTATAAGGACATCTTAGTGCAATCTTATGCCTAAGAAGAGGAGTCATGAATTGTTGAAGTGGTTAAATCAAGAAGATGATTCATACTTCGTTCCAAAACAATTCTTAGAGTCATACTCCAAGATTGTAACTTGAGTGACATATGTTAAAGAAGGTTTATAACACTTGTCAAATATAAGAGTAAAATGTGTTCTACTCTTGTACATTTGAAATTGGTAAGTTGTGATGTTTTGGATAAAACAAAGACCAACTAAGGCCAATTGTGTGAAGTGTTTGTCTTGATAAGAATCCGCACTATCTCTTGAATATTTGTTTTGTCAAGGAATGGTTCTTGGCAAGAGGAGCTTATATGTCAAGAGGTCAGTGGGAGTCTTAAAGATCTTAGAAAAGTTTCAAGAACTAATTAAGAGTAAAACCTGTTGGTTATCACTAGCACACGACTTGAGGTTTGTAACCTATCGTGTTGACATATTCCTATTTCTGTGCCCATTCTAGTTAAAGTTGACTATGCATCTGAGTTCTAGATATTCTCAGTTGTTCGCATAACTACTTGGAAGCAATGGCAGGCCCTTGTGTTGTCAGGTGGCAAGATTTTAAGATTGCACAAGTTCAGTCCATATGAATTTGGATTTGTCACTAACCTTGTCTTGTGATTATGGTTTTGACAAATTCACATGGATAGGAACACATACACCATAAAATCTAAGTGTCATAAGGTTTCTCTCAGATTCATGAAAATGATGATGAGGAAACTTTTTCACTAAATAGATTTTAAGTAGATAGCAAGTGTGATATTTCCATTCTTAAAGTCGTTAGTCCAGTTGATTTCTGAGTACATGTCAAAGCTAGTGGGAGCATAAGTTTTATGCTAATAATCATCATGTTAGTGGGAGCATGATAACTATAATAAGTGTTGCAAGTTAGCAATGTTAATTATAGAAAACAAAAGTTTCAATTGGGAAAAGTTGTTTTGTTATAATTAAGGGAGAGGAAATTATACTTCATTTGAAATATAAAAGCTTAGATCGTGAGATTTTAATCAAATTTAGTCAAGTATGTATATGAATGTTATGTTGGAATGGTTCGACATAAGGAAATTCTATATATGGGAACATTATTTTCGTTCTAAAATTCGATTATGATTACAACATCCCTTTTCATAATCTAAATTATGAGAACATGGCCAATAGAAATATAAATATTATAGCAAAAGACTGGTCTAGTATCATATCTTTATGTGAGACATCATCAATCGTGTCCCATATGCTTCGGATATAGGATCGATTGCATGTGCTATAATATTCATATGTTCTAAATTTTTCAAAATGCCCAGGGTATTAAGAGGGAAAAAGTACCAGAACTGGATATGACTAAAGTGATTAAGCAATTGTTGAGGACAATCTGAGGTGTTACAAAAGATTGGTTGCTCATGGACAGTTGGGAGTATAGTGTAAATTCTTGGAAAGGACCATATTGATATATTCTGAAAAATAGGCAACTCTTGTTCAGAAGTGATAGTCAAAATGGGAATATGGAAATGTCTCCATAGGTGGAAGTTATTCAATCTGTGTAAGATTAGAAAAACTTAATGCAAGAAGGATTTTCAAAGGAATATACTTTGAATTTGAGACTTCGTTTCCATGGAATTGATCTCCATTGGAGTACTCTGTAATAACTGTTGCCAAGTCTTTGTGACTTTGTGCATAGTCATTACAAGAGGATCAATGCATTTGAGTTTAGAATCTAACAGATTTCGGTAAATGACAGGAATTTAGAATTCTTACATTTACGATAAGTATTTGGGATGTGAAATGAGAATCATTGAAATTATGTTCAACTGATCTATTCCACAAAGTAAGGATCATAGACAAACATAGTGTGCATACTTGGTGTATGGTGTAACTATTGTTTGGACAAACATAGTGTGCATGTTTGGAGCATGGCATGAGTATTGTTTCAGATTCAAGTATTAAGTTGATTAATCGAAACTTATACAATGAATAATGTGTAATCAATATGGTGATAAATAAAAGGTGTTCTATTTATATTCATAAGTTCTGAGACCATATTGGATTCGATTATTCTTGTGTTTTGCTTTGTATGTTTTGACTTCCAGAATAACTAGGTCTCTCTTCCCGAATGACTAAGTTATTCAAACCATCCACAGTCGATAATACGTTGGAAGTAGGTATTAAGTCAAGACTATCATGAATTGGGTTTGTAGATTTCTAAGGTGTTGGACATAGCACGAGTTGCTACAACATTCATGAGTGCTCCTGTAATGAAATTCGAGTATTGGATTCAACCCACACTCATTTGAATGACTTCATGGAGTTTATCACAAGTGAATCATGAGACGATAATATCTTATATTCTTCAAACCTAGAGATATGAGTTGTTAACTATGAGTTGGTTATACATTGATTGTACGAAAACGCATTGGTAACTCGATGTTATAAAACGTGCCTTTGTGTATGATTCAACAAGTAGTAGAACAAGCATATGAGTTGAAGTTTATCCATTCCTTTTACCCTTGGAGGGATAAAATCGATATATGTGGGCCCCTCGATGATTTAGTGATGACACACCTAAGTGCTTGGCTAAGCCTGGACGGATTTGATTTGTTCAATTAGTCAGTCGTCATAAATCGGAAATCGGGAAACAACAAATGGACAGAGAGAATGATTATAATCCATGTCTCAGTCCATATGATATTTATAATGGTGGAATATATGATCCCTTATCTAATGGACAAGTCATTGACTAGGTCAGAGTTCCACAGCGACTTTAAGAGCTACGATTGCTAGTCGGGTTTTGGAGTCATACGCAATAATAGTTTTAGACTTATCCAAGTGGGAGACTGTTGGATTAGTGTCCAAGTCCATAACTTTAATTGGTATGTATTTGACCCGATTTGGCATGGTCCATTTGCGTTACATGGCATCAGAACAATTGGATAGACAAAATGAGAAAAAGGATACTTATGATTTATATTAATATATTATAAGTTCTAATATAATAATATGAAATCACATTATATAATTAGGATTGATCAACAATTAATTTAGTGATCAAAAGGAACTAATTAAATATGGACTCTTATATATAGGATGGACCAAGTTCATTTAGGTTGGGCTAAGCTTTCATGGATAGTCCGTGGAGTGTTTAACCCATGGATCCTATGGAAATGAAAGGTCATGGGTATTAGGGTTTACATGAATGTAACCCTAATCCTCCACACTATATAAAGAGGTCCCTAGTTCATGAAATGGGGACTAGTGTGTGTACACAAGAGGGCAAAATTGATTTTGGTGCTAGTATCATTATTCTCAAGTTATTCCAAGGGTTCTTGGTGTTGTGTGAACCATTTGAGGTGCAACACTTGGGGTACTAAGCTCTTAAAGGTTCAAGACTTCAAGCTTCATCAAAAGATATGTCATTCTACTAGATTCTTGTATTGTATATACTTCTTTTTATGCTAGTTAGGATGAAACCTTGGAATATTGAATATTTGGATGTATAATAGAGAAAACATAGATCCAAGGTTTATAGGGTTGCATGTACACCATAGGAGTGTTAGAATGCTCAAAACCCTTGACATTTGTGGGTTTATTTTGTATTTTGATGATGTATTCTGACATATTTTACTTGGTTTTGGGATTGTGTTTATATATTTATGGTTTCTATGTTTTATTTGTCTGTCCTAATTCAGTTGTTATATTGGTTCAGTCGAGACTAAGCATAGTTGATCAGGCTACGCTTAGGAGTGACTCAACTTCAACATACTGGATTTTTCGAGGATATTTATCTTTATGTGTTGTGTTTCTGTATATTTGGGATTGGAGGTTTATCATTGTTTTGTACTTCTAGACTATGTGTGGTTCGGCCAGGTAGGAAAAGTAGGTGGGCAAGACCATTTTGGCTTATAACTGTTCTTAAATCCAACAACCCAATGTGACAGTTCCAGTCTAGTCATCTTTCCAATACATAATCTATCGGTAGAAAATTTTATAGTATAATTTTTTATAGGTTTGAGGACAAACCCAATCGGAGTATATGACCTAAGCTATAGTCGTAATTCCAAAAAAAAATACTAAGTCGCTATTCCTAAGGAAATGCTAATTCGCTATAGCAAAAACCTATTCTCCGATACCATCTCTGTCACACCACTTGCCCGACCTTTGGCGGAAACACCAAGCAGTGTGACGATATAACGAGCGCCAATCTTACTAACTAGAGACTACATGCATTTTGAAAGTCAATGTAACGTCCCAAAAATAAGACCCAAAAATTCCATTTTAAATTAATAAAACTACTAATCCATAAACATCATCATAAGAATCCAAATAAAACAAATGTGTCAATCATCACATCACATCAGAGTAAGTTAAGAAAATGCGGAATGAGGTTGTGAGTGCTCTGCAATCATCCCGAGCTCTTCCCTTTGAAAACAGAAGTACCTGAAATAGAAACAGAAAACCATAAGGACAAAGCTTAGCGAGTTCCCCAAAATATCACATACCAATCACACAAATGGGCCCAGCCCTAGGGTTCTTTCCAACCCAAAAATCAAGTATGGGCCACGCCTTGGGGCCTCGCCCTATGGTATATTTCAACCTGAACATATCACAGTGGACCTCATCCTAGGGTATATTTCAACCCGAACATATCATAGTGAGCCCTGCCCTGGGGTATATTTCAACCCGATCACAACAAGTATCATACTACATAACCAGATAATGGGCCGGCCTTGGTGCCTTCGACGAATAATACAGGGAAGAGACTCACCTTGCACTGCTGAATCACACTGATAACTCCACGGTTTCTAGTCCAAAAAATCCCCGAGCTATCAATATCAAATAACATCCAATTAACAATTGGATTCCAATCCATAACCATCAGACCATAATTAAGGTAAATGACCACTTTACCCCTTACCTAGTTTGGACCAAGACTTACGCCCAAACCTAATAATCCAAAAGGCCCAATTACCAAATAATCATACAAGGCCCAAACATGGCCCAATCTTCCAAATTAGGCCCAAAACCCTTCCATGGGCCTTAATCCAAGGCTCAAAAACATTCTTAGCCCAAGACACTTCAATTCTGATGGCCCAACAAGGCCCTAAACATCTAATACTAAACTATGGCCCAAACCGAAGACCAAACGATCTGAGGCCCACTCTGTCGAGTACGCGGGGCGTACTCAGCTCGTACGCGCTATGTACATGCCTTAGGACTTGAATGCTAAGAGTACCTGCTTGTACCCCCAGTGTAACCTTGCATTCAGCCAACTTCCATATTTAGCTCTTATTTCATAAAGACTTTGCTCCAAAACGTAGATATGACTTCCCTGAGCTGGATTATCACGTAAATTTGCTAACTTTACATCCATGCATGTCTAAATGAATCTCTTAAGCTTAAAAAGGACTTACGTACAAGCCTAATATTCCAAGATGCCCAATTACCAAATAATCATACAAGGCCCAACCATGGCCCAATTTTCTGAATTGGGCCCAAATCCCTTCCATGGGCCTTAATCCAAGGTTCAAAAACATTCTTAGCCCAATAGACCTAAATTCTGATGGCCCAACAGGGCCCTTAACATCTAATCCCAAACCGAAGACAAAAAGTTTTGAGGCCCACTCTGTTGAGTATGTGGGGCGTACATAGCTCGTTCACGCAGCGTACTTACCTTAGGGCTTGTACGCTAAGCATACCTGCTTGTACGCCTAGCGTACCCTCCATAAAGACTTTGCTCCAAAACGGCTTCTCTGAGCTGGATTATCATGTAAAGTTGCTAACATTACATCCATGCATGTCTAAATGAAGTTGTTAAGCATAAAAAGGACTTACTATGTGACTTAATGCATGCATGAGACCTAATACCCCATAAAGTTGGCACCTTTATGCTTAAGGAACTCCTAATAAGCTCAGATTTAAAAGAATAAGTCCTTCAAATGTCTTAACTCAACAAGCAACCCAAAAAGCGACCAAAAACATAAAAAATCAAGCCAGAAAGATATCTAAACATCTAAAAGCCAAGGTATGAACTTGATACCTCCAAAGTCTTGCAAAAAGGGTGGTGATTCTAGATATATAGGCTCCTCACCATGCAAACCACCTTCAATCTTCTTTACTTCCTTCACAAATGGAAAAATAACCACCAAAATCTTCTCAAGAGCTCAAAAACACCACAAATAAGGCTTAAGGGTTGATTTAGGGTTTTAGGAGGTTTGGGGGCAGGTAAAGAAGGCCCCAGGGACTTAAGGTCCTTAAATAGGGTACAACACACTTAATTAGGGTTTCCTGCACTCCTCGTATGCCCAGCGTACGAAGCCTCAGCCTCGCGAACATTCCATCCTGGTACGCTAAGTGTACACCAGTGTACGCCCTGCGTACTTCAGTTCGCCCTAGTAAGCCCCACATACTCTGTTAGGACTAAATTATAGTTTATTCTTTAAGAATAGAAAGCTATAAACCAACGGGGAGATTGTTAGGTCATAATTGTGGTTAATACTTTTCTTTTCATAAGCTATTAGAGTTCTCGATCTAGGACCGAAAACACCATGTTTTGGTGTTGTTTGGGCCAAAATCGCATGTGATTTTGGTTATGCTTAATATTGTTTTGCTTGGGTTTTGGGCTTGGGCTTTGATATTAAGCCTATGTATAAATAGTGTTATGTTAGCCTAGATATGAGAGTGGGACGTTTTTGGGGGCTACCATATGCCAAGAACGAGATTTAGAGAGAAAACAAGAGAAAACTCTGTGTAATCGGAATCTTATGTACCATACGATTAATCAATATATCGTGTGCATTGAAGATTCATTTTGTGTTCTTATTCATCTTATATCTTGTACTATACACTTTGATTGGGATTTCGCACCATCAAAGTGATTCCGATTAATACGTAGGAGAATACACGACTTACAAGTGGTATCAGAGCAACGATTGGTAGCAATTGGGTTATTGCAAAATATTTTTAAGAGTTTTTCTAGGAGTTTCTTAGTGTTTTTGATTTATATTATATGAATTTTTGGCCATTGTTCTTCGTGTTCTTCATATTTTTGGAGTTTTGATCGAGTTTGGCATGAAAGATTTGAAAATCCAGTGTTTTGGCAAGTTTTGTGCATTTTAGGTCAAGATTTGCGAGATCTAGGCGGCAACCCTGACATTCGGTCAAACCCTAGGAGGTTCTCGGCGGCCAGCAGCAGATTTCGGAGCTCAACAGTGTTTGCGCTCAGATTCGCACGTTCACGGTCCGAATTCCTCGGTCTTACAGCGTTCTCGGTGAGTAGCGATTACGGTACGAAGCTTCGGATTTTTTGGTCAGCAGTCCTCGCGATTTCGGTCTTAAGCAGGGTTTTTTGGTGGGAGACTTCTCGGTCAACATTAGAAGCCTCGTAAATTTCGGCTACAATTTCAGATTTTCACTATTTTGACTTATTTTCGGTCCAAAAGCCACATTTTCGATTCGATAACTTTGTTTTCGATTATAACGCTTTATTTTTGGTCAAAAGGGTACGTATTCGGTAAAATACCCTCGTTTTTGTTCAAATACTCTCGTTTTTGGTCTTGAAATTTCGTTTTTGGTTTAAAAACTTTTCTTTTCGGTCAAGGTTATTCTTTTTGGACAAAATTTTTTGAATTTCATATTTGACTTTCAAGTTTGACTTTTGACTTTCAAATTTGACCTTTGACTTTCAAGTTTTCAAGTTTGACTTTCAATTTTGACTTTTAAGTTTGACTTTCAAGTTTGACTTTCAACTTTGATTTTTCAAGTTTGACTTTCAAGTTTTTATGTTTGACTTTTCAAGTTTGACTTTCGAGGTTTCAAATCAAAGGGCATTTTTCTTGGCTTCACAATCAGTTCTACTTTTGGTAAATTATTCTTTTTGGAGAATAATGAGTTCTTCAATCACCAAGGTTAATGAAGCTTCATACTCTCAGTCCTGTGAAGCTAAAATTAAATCTTATCGTGATCATCATGAATTATTAATTAGGAAAATTGAGGACCTTAAATATGAACGATATACTATCAGAAAGGAACAAGAACCCTTAAAAAATCAATTAGAGGCCAAAATCAAAGACTTTACAAAACTTCAAGCAGAATATAGCTATAAATGTGTACATTATGACTATGCTCAAGAAAAGATTGCAGTCTAACTGCCGAGCTTGACACATTGAAGAATAAGTTTGAAAATGCAGACTTTAATTTTAAAAAGTTTGATGTGTCAAGTAAGAAAGTTGAAACCATGATTGAAAAATAGTTAAAATTTAAAGATAATCAGAATAAGCGTCTAGGGTATCAGAGTGTTCCACCTCCCTTCAATGATAACTATACCTCGCCCCTTGAAACCAAAGAGGTAGAGACACCTACTCAATATGGCCAGCCCCCGGTAACAAATTCAGTTAAGACTGAACAATCCAGCCCCACTAGAAATGTTGAGGTGAACGATTCTAATACTTCTACCTCAAGTGCAGAGAAGGTCAAAGTGCATGATGGGCATAAGCAGAGCACAAATAATTCTTGTTCTACTGATACTGATTCAAAAGCTCATGATGAGCCGAACAATTCTAATGCTTCTACTTCATGTGCAGATAAAGAAGTAGTGCAAGATGGGAGTAAGCATATCAAAATCAATTCCGAGTCTACTGAAAGTGTTTCAAAAACTTGTGATGATGACACTCCCACTGTTGAAAAATCCAAGCCATAAAAATCTGTCAAGCAGTCTAACAAATGTTCTTGTGCTTGTTCTTGTGGAAGTTCTTCGAAACGAACGTCAGTTGGACAAGGACCAAGTCACAATCTGATTTATATGAAAAGACAGACTTGCTTTAACTGTGGAATTCTCGGTCACATTGCCAGAAATTGCCCACATCGTTTGTATGTTCCTTACTATAGACAAGGTTGGCAGAACGCGCCAAGAGGGAGATCCTCCAAAAGAAATCCTTCAAGGTCACAATCGCGCAATGGTGACTGGAATGCGAAAAGGGCCAAGAATCAAACTCCCAAGGACAAGAAGGGAATGTCGGACAAGAAGCCAAATTCAAGAGATGGTTCAGTTAAACGAAGATCAGTTAGTTCGAAGTCATCCCGACGGTCGGTTTCAAGATCTAAAGCAAGTGCTGAGGCATCCATCCGATCAAACAGGAAATGGGTTAAACTCGACTACAGATGGGTACCAAAGGTTCATACTCCCAAATCATCTAATGATTCTAACATTTCTTCATCTTTTGTGTCTGATAAACAGGATATGTCATGGGAGAGAGTACCTTGTGTAGATGATAAAGGTCAACCTAGCTTCAAAATGGACTGGGTTCCAAAGACCAACTAATCCCGCACTCTGTGCTGGAGCAGCTATGGAGGAATATCATCAGACTTCGGTTTGTTGATAGTGGCTCTTCCAAGAACATGATAGGAGACATCCCTCAACTACATTACATTCAGAACTTTAATTGAGAGCATGTATCCTTCGCGGGAAAGGAAGAAAGAAGAGGATCACAAATGGGGATTATACTTAACGATGTGAAATTTTTTTCAATCTGTTCCGGAATTGAAACACAACTGAGGCTGAACATGTTGCTGCATCTGCATGTTGTTCTCAGATCATCTGGATGCATCTTCAATGGCTGAATTACGGTTTGAGTTTTCCTATCGATACTTCTAAGTTTTTCTTAAAATGATTCGTTTTGAAGACAAATTTTGTTTAAATTTGCGTATTTATTTTATTTCCTTTCTTCCCCATGCACAATTTAAGGGGGAGAAATCATTATACAAAAAAAATTATAAAATCAAAAATACAAAAATATGCTTTCTTTTGTAAGTATTTTTGGGAAGTGATATGAGATTTAGTGATAAAGGGCAAGTTAAATTGCCTAACAACTTTGATCCCAAAAGTTCTTGTTTTGTACATTTTGAATTTTATTTATGATTTTCTTTAATTTGTTCATATTGTCTTATATGCACAAATTTAGGGGGAGAATTTAAAAAAAATTCATAAAATTTAAAAATCCAAAAATATGTTTATTTCTGTTTTTATTTCTTTTTCAGAAAAATCAAACTCCAAAAATATTTTATTTTTATTTTGAGTGTATTTTTCATTTTATTTTTATTTCTTAGTTATTTTTATTATGTGTTAAGTTTATTTTTACTTTTGTTTTTATCTCAAAATTTCCTATGTCTTGAAATGTGAATTCTTAAGAAGAAGAGACTCAAGGAGATTGTATCCAACTTTTCTGAGCAAGGAGAAGAAACGTGGAAAGGAATTGACGGAGGATTCAAATGCGAGTGATAGACTCTTTCATATTGATACATATACTAGTCTTGATAGGAGTCTTCGCATTAAATGTTAATGATCAAAAGTCATTTTCACCATGACTAATGTGAAACACCCAACCATTGTTCATCCATATCTAAACTTTTTCCATTAAATCACTTCCACATACCGGTACCCCTTGAGGTTCGAGTATAAAACAACTCGGCTGACGGTTACCAAAAATTTGTGTTTATGATCTTGGAAGTCATTATCACCATGATTCTAAGTGAAACCCAAAATCCAAAATCCATCCATTTCTGAATTGACGGTGAACATTTTAATGTTCTAGATATTTTCACCCATGAAATTGACAGATAATGGTTCATATATGGTGTGACACTGTACAAAATGTCAGTTAGGCAGTTTCTTTCTAAGAACTGTCGTATTTAAGGAATTGGAAGTCTGAAACTGTACAGATTGTCAAATTGGACTTGTTAGATTTCTTTACCTAAGAACTATCACGACACCAGGGCGATTCACCCAACAGGGAAACATATATCATTGAACGTCTCGCCAAGGGCCAAGTTAACTTGTTTATCTTGAAAAATTGTATTGAGACCTTTGATCTAGGATATACAGGGGCTAACATTAAAAAGGCCATGAGTAGCTCTCCGATACTTAACAAATCGCAGTGCGCTCCTCCATGTTCACACAGATACTGCGAGTAGTCTCCATCTGAGCCAAGGTTGGGTCCTTGAACAACTATGGTGAGAAGGGTCTTTATGATTTTGTGATCCACATGGAATTTTTAGTCATGATTACTTTTCAAGGCGCAACGGTGATCGTTAAAGAACACTCATTCGAAGGAACAAGAAGTGAAGATTATTTTTCAACATTCAATTTTTCAACCCCAGAAGCAAGGTGAAGTTGTAATTGAAGTTATGTGACAGATTGCATTAAATCCTCCTCAATCAATTTGTTGCTATCTACGAACTTGCTGAAGTGATCTAGAAGAATCGGTCTCTGAGAAGAAGGACAATATGGTGTGCAGGGACAAGGTTTGAAAACTCAAACCCTGAGTGAATGCTTAAGATCAATGTCTGCTTGCTAAGGAATGTTCCAGTCAAGTTTGGCAAGACCAGTCAAGTCTGAGTTAATGCATTCAACAAAGTATTCAAGATATTAATGAAGAGTGAAGAAAATGATCAAGGTAAAGATACTAAATGAGGAACAAGAAGAATGTTTGAGAGAATAACTTGAAAGATGAACTAAAATTGAATATTGCTATATTTGTTTGAACAATCCGTCACTTGATTTATCATAGAAAGCTCCTTTAAATAGGAGAACATAATACATCGTACAAACCATTTACATTCATAGGACCGGACAATAGAGTTACTTCTGACACTCTGATTATCCAAGTTGACAAAAGAGATTTAGTCCTTTGATATGTTAAATCAAGCTAAGTGATATATACAATTAATACAAACAGACAAAGTATATCCGGACAACATCAACTCTGGAACATACACTTGTTCCAGACACCATCTTCACTCCTGAACTTGAATGACTCCGGAACTGCTTCTGACTTCGGAAACACCATCTGACTCCGGAACAGGATGACTACAGAACATACAAGGATAGTGATTGCTAGAGCTTCCTTGATGAAAACGTATGTCGTGTACAACCATTATCTAACCGCAATATACCATTGAAGTTGGCTTACGAACTTTGCCTTCACATGCTCTGGAGCTTCGGACTTGGATGCTCGACTGATGAACTTCTGAAGAGCCTTAGTAGGAACCAGGTGCTTGTCTTGGACTCAGAAGAAGTCCTTCTGATTTGTTTTTCTTTGATCGTAGACAAAGCCTAACACCGGTTCAACAATTGGTCCTTCTACAAGGATTTCAGCTTTAGGAAGTTTGAAGTTGATTTTGGCCAAAAATTTATCTGTTCCGAACAGGTGGGCCAATTCATAATCGTATCTGCAAAACTCAGCAACGTAGTCCTTAAGAAAACTTAAGGCTAAATGATAAGCTCCCATGTTGAGATCATCTAACTGGATGCTACGGAAGTGAGCAGCAATAGTCAGGATATCATTCGGATTAAGAGCAGGGAAATCAAGATCCATAATGGTGTTGCATGTTGGTTTGTTCCGGAAGATGTGATACCAGAATAGAATGCAATTAAGCTCAAATTTTGTCAGAACTTTTCTTCCGAATCCGGAGATCTTAGTGATCCTTTTCCGAGACCACACTTCTTTGAGAGGAAGTGTGTTCTTGTCATAAAAGGTCTTCAGTCTTTCTCGCTCAGTTCGGATGATCATTTGAGGATCATCCTCCAGATGGAGAGGTACGAATTTGGTGTAGAACTTGCTAAATGGAGAGAGAGGAAGATCAAGTTGTTCCGAATCATTGTTGGGAATGTCATAGTACAGGAAGGGTACTATATCGACATCCTTTAGGATTCCATCTCTGCAAAGTGGAGAGATCCCTAGCATCGGATGCGGATTATCATCCTTAAAGGATTGAATCTGGATGTTTTCTTCAAGGGCTTGAAGGATATCTTCTTGACACCAACCACTCCTTTCCGTCATGTGAGGAGTATTGAAGGGATGGTCCGAAATGGGCTTCTTGCCTTTATCCTTTTGTTGCTTCTGAAGAGTGGAGAGGATGTGTTGCATATTTTCATTGATAATGAACTGCTAAGAAGAGGAAGGCAGGGGCTCTTCCAGAATGTCATCTGGCTTCTAGAGTGGAGAGCCTTCGTTGACTGGAGCGATCTTTGGAGCCGGAATATGAGGCAGCATCGAGGAGGTGGCTCAGAAAGCATCAGCAGTTAATTGGCTTTTGGCCTTGGCCATTTCAATGTTCTTGTTAAGAACTTTAGCCACAGTGGATGTCCATGATAGTGCAGACCATATTCGTTGTTCTTCCTTCGTAAGGACCTTGGCAGGGAAGTTTCTTGGAGCTTGCAAGGCTAACACTCCCTTGGTTACATACACATCTTCATCTTCACTGTTATCATCATCATCAACACCCAAGATTCCTGAAATAACTTGAATTCTATCTTCAGAATCTTCATTTTCATCTCGGAGATGATATTCCGAGGCAGGTTTCCAGGGTCAACTAGGTCCTTCTCCGCCTCTTGCAACGGTAGGCCTGACAACCGGTGCAAGGACAAGTGACTCCTTCATCTCGAAAAAAGATTCAAACACCTTCTGAAAGCTGGTGTGGATCTGAAGAGTGAGAGCATCATAGGATTTAACAGTGGGAGCTTGAGCTTGTAGGTAATTCAACAGTTGGGAGAGAATATAGAGAATCTCATCTAACTTTTTGTTCGGAACATCGACAATATTCCAACATGCTCTTAGAAGCTTGATGAGGACCTGCTGAATGATGAGATTCATCTCATCCTTCTTCCGACTATCCTTTTCCAGGCGTCGGATCTACTTCTCATGACGAATATGTGTTTGCTTAATAAGTTCGTTGGAAGCATTCAACATATCGTCATGGACCTTCAACATCTTGGTGATAGTGTCAAGGTAGTGATCGACACTTTCATCATATTTCTTTTGAACTTCCTCAATGGTGTGCTTGAGTCGCAAGGAAATGAGTTGATCCAGCTGGGCTTCGCATTCCACAATAGTGGGTCCGGATGTGTTGATTGCGGACAAGGATTTCAGGATTGCATCCAGTTTGGAATCCAATCCGGAAACCTTGACATCAAGCCTGGTGTTGAGTCCTGCCACTGAAGTTTCTATAGTGTGTAACTTCTTCATGGTCTTTGAAATAGAGTCTCGGATTTCATGGGGGGCAAATGGATCAACGTGATCTCCTGCGGAAGATCCGGTGTCTGAAGTGGAATTCTGAGACTTGTTTTCGTCAGCCTTTGGATTAGGTTGTTGTTGAGGAGAGTCGGGAGGAGTAGGAACGGTGTTGCTGTTCTTAGGGGTGGACTCAGTCTCACCATCAAGAGTGTCTTGGACATGATCCTCCGTGTTTTATTGTTCATCAGCAGGTTCCGAAGAAGAGGAGGAGAGTCCGACGTCCAAATCTGGCCTGAATGAGGAAGGCTTTGAGGGAAATCGTGATGAGGAAAACATTTTGGGAGCAGGAATTGAGGCTCCTTCATCAGCAAACATTACTTCATCAGACAACTCTTCGTTAGGATCGGAATGCATTCCATCATGAAGTGGATTTGTGGGAGTTTCTCCGGAAGCAAACTCCAAATCAGTTACATCATCAGTAGGGACAATGAAGGGCATGTTGCTTTGAATTTCCCTATTCCTCATGGAGATGAGTGTTGCTTCCAATTGAGATCTAGTGAGTTCCGGATGTCTCGACTTGGACCTGTCAACAAAATCTTCCCATAACAGGTCGTTAACTCCTGGTCGTCCTGTACTCCTTCCGGGTATCAGACCAGTTGAGGCATCAGAAGTAGGAGGGACACCTCCCACTTCGGAATGCTTGGGGTCGGGAACATGGGTTCCGGACCATGCTTGTTTAGAAGAGATTGGGATATCAAAAGTGGCACGTGGGTTTTTTCCAGGGGGTGCAAGGAAATTTGTTCAACACCGGCATCACCTTTTTAAGAAGGTGAGGGTAGATTATGGCAGACTCCCCGTGAGTGTGTACTTGTGTTTTTGAAACATCGAGGGGTACCTCAGATGAGTGGGTTGGTGGGGTGTTCGGATGGCCATAGTCAGCCTGAATTTCCTTGACACCTTCCTGTTGAGAGGAGGGGTCGACTTTGGATTTATTTTTTGGCTTAGGCTTTGAGGGTGAAGTCTTTCATTTGGCGGACTTCTTTTCCTTGCCTCCGGAAGCCACTGCTTTGCCCGCATCCGAAGTGGGCTCAATAGAGACATGGGTAGATTGTGTAGGGTTATACACAACCGAAGTCTCTAAATGTTGTTTCAAGTAAAGGGAATCGAACGGAATAAGGGCCATCATATGTTCTGGTAAACGCCTAAGAGGTCCGAAAGACCTTTGGTCCGGAAGGAGATAGGTCTTGATAGTTATAAAAGAGAGAAATACCTCTTCCAGAATGACATTGACAGGAATGGATTCTTGGCATTCCTTGTAGAGCTGTTGAATAGTGAGAGCCCAAAAGCGAGCACTAGAGATCTCGTGTGGCTTACGGTTGATGGCAAACTTCTGAAAGTCTTGCCATTGCACTTTGGAAAGATCAACCGCATTGGTTTTTCCCGAGTAGATGTTGTAGACCACGTACAACCAATCTTTGCTCAATGAATCTGTACCGCCATGCTTCCCGATAAACCTCGAACGATTAAGTTAATTAAGACAATCCATAATCCGGACACAACTGATTTCATGAAGTTCTTAGCTTTGTAGTCTTTGTTATACCCAATGTGATTCAGAAACGACTGAAACTCTTCAGCCGTGGGTTCTTGAATAGTGAAGTTTGGAGGGTTTTCTGCAACCCCAATAGCCTTCAAGAACGTCGATTTGTGAATGGGCACAATTGTATCACCAGTAATGCGTTTTTCCAGAACTCCATCTTCAATCTTGATACGATCGAAAGCTAAATGCAGTAGAGAAAAAGGAATGGGAGGGTCTGGAAGCTTTTGAGAGAGGTATTGCAATCGGATGATGAGCGATGAACTCGATCATCACTCGAATCGATTCATCGTAGTCATTAGGATCGAGGGAGAACAGTTGGGTCGTTTCCCTGAGAAACGGTTCAATGGACGTTGTTGACGATGATCCCTTGGATGACTTCTTCTTTGTAGCAGCTTTCGTGCTTTTGGGAGCAGCTTGATCGATTTTTGTGGGAGAAGAAGAAGACGCCATTGTTGCAGAGGTTGAGAGCTTGAAGAACACAAGAACACTGAAGGAGATGTGAGGGTTTAGAAGAATTTGTGAACTGTACAACTTAAAACTCAACTGGTGGTTAGAGATAAAGATAAGTAAAATGATCCTATGTATTCCGAGAGACAATAGTTCCGAGATGAAAAATAATTTTGAATTCGGAACTGGTTTTCTTTCTGATGTTTCCATCATAGAGTGCAAGTCTCTTGAAAGAACTGAGGATCAGGCATCATCATACCCATCTTCTTCAGAAAACCATTGAATTTGGTTTCGTCTAATGCCTTAGTAAAGAAATCAGCAATTTCATCGTCAGATGGAACAAAAATGAGTTCAATGTTGCCATTTAAGACATGATCTTTTATGAAATGGTATCGTATGTCAATGTGCTTCGTCATGGAGTGTTGAATTGGATTGTGCGAAATCGCAATGGCACTTTGAGAATCATAATAGATAGGAATGCGTTGAAAACGGTAACCATAATCCAAGAGTTGAGATTTCATCCATAGAACTTGAGAAGTACAGCTGGCAGCAGCAATGTATTCTGCTTCGGCTGTAGAGAGTGCAATGCAGTTCTACTTCTTGGATGACCAACTAACCAATCAACCACCTAAAAATTGACAGCCACCTGATGTGCTTTTCCTATCCAATTGCAGACCACCATAGTTTAAATCTGAATATGATTGAAATAGGAAACTCTCATTTGATGGGTACCAGATTCCGAGATTTTTTGTACCTTTTAGGTATCAGAATATTTGCTTAACAGCCAAAAGATGAGACATCTTTGGATTGACTTGAAATCTGGCACACAAACATGTTGAAAACATGATGTCCGGACGACTTGCTGTGAGATAGAGCAGGGATCCAATCATTCCTTTGTACTTCTTTTCATCAACTGCTACACCCGAAGGGTCGGCAAAGATCTTGTGTCCAAAACCCATTGGTACCTTGGCTGAGGCACAGGTGTCCATTGAGTACTTTTTGAGGAGTTCCGAAATGTACTTCTATTGGTGAATGAAAATCCTCTGGTTTTTGTTTGACTTGGAGGCCAACAAAGAAGCTTAATTCCCGATTCATACTCATTTAAAATCTACAGACCATTAACTTAGCAAAGTCAGCAACCATTGAAGAATCGGTGGATCCGAAAATGATGTCGTCAACATAAACTTGGACCAGCATGAGATGTTTTCCTTTTGACCTTCTAAACAGAGTAGGATCTAGAATTCCTATTTGAAATCCCGAACACTTGAGAAAATCAGTGAGGGTCTCGTACCATGTGTGAGGAGCTTGCTTAAGGTCATAGACAGCTTTCTAGAGTTTGTAGCAATAGTTCGAATATGATAGATTGACAAAACTGGGAGGCTATTGAAGATTTACTTCAGTGTCAAGTTCACCATTTAGGAAAGCACTTTTGACATCCATTTGGTAAACCTTGAAGCCTTTATGAGCAGCATAAGCAACAAAGATTCGGATATCTTCAAGACGTGCAACAGGAGAAAAGGTCTCATCATAATCAAGGCCTTCAATCTGTGTAAATCCTTTAGCCACTAATCTTGCTTTGTTTCGAATGATAACTCCTACATCATCTAATTTGTTGCGGAACACCCATCTAGTACCAACGATGGGATGGTTCTGAGGGGGAGGGACGAGAGACCAAACTTCATTTCTATCAAATTCTGCTAGTTCTTCTTGGATGGCAGTAATCTAATTAGCCTGTTCAAGTGCTTATTTGATGGATTTGGGTTCAACCATAGAGATAAATGCCGAAAAATGACATTAATTTTGAAGAATTGTAGCAGAGCGAGTTTGTACGCCAGCGTTTGGGTTTTCAGTGACTTGGTTAGGAGGATGATCCTTGGTCTAGACATGTAACCTTGGAAGTTCTTGTGCAGCAGATGATCCAATATAATAAATGGGGTTGTGTTGCTCCCCCTGAATAGTTTGAACGTGTGGAGGATGCTCCCCCTTAACTTCTGAACCAGATAGGTTGACGTCATCTTCAGGTGGGAATTCAAAGAAATTTGCATCATCATCAATGTTGATAGGATCGAATTCAGCAGCTACATCTTGAAATCCATCCACATTTGATTCAAGGGAAGAGTGACCATTCTCCCCCTCAACCTGAGAAGGTTGAAACGGTTCGGAATCAAATGGAGGAAGACTTAGTGTCAGACCAGACACATTTTGAGAGATCGGAGCTTCGAACATGGTTGGTCTTGTTCGAGATTCCGAATCAAGAGCCGTTTCTGTGGGTCCGAATAAGGTCTCAACGTCAACTACAAAGATTGTTTGTTGGTTCGGACATCCTGGTGCTGGAGCATCGGACTCCATGATGTGAGTTGTAACATGGGTTGGGCCAGAATTCTGAACGAAATTGTCATCAAAGGTAACATCAAAGCTTACTTCCAGAACACGAGTTCTCCGATTAAGAAGTCGATAAGCCTTTGATTTAGAAGAGTATCCAAGGAAGATGGCTTCATCACATTTAGGTTGGAACTTGGTAAGCTGATCACAGTTGTTCTCGATGAAGCAACTGCATCCGAAAACCTGAAGAAACGAGATAGTTGGCTTCTGACCGTTCATGGCTTCATACGGTGTTTTATTGAGGCGTCGATTGATGATACTTCTATTCTGAGTAAAGCAAGCAGTGGAAACAGCTTCAGCCCAAAGATAGAGCGGAAGATTTGCAAAATTAAGCATAGATCGAGCAACTTCAACAAGTGTTCTGTTTCATCGTTCGACTACACCATTTTGTTGAGGAGTTTATGGAGCAGAAAAATTGTGGTTGATGCCCTTCTCGGTAAGCAAGTGTTCAATGGTGGATTCTCCTTACTAGGAGTTTGATGAGAACTTCTATTCCTTTGATAAAATTGATGAGCTCGGAGGCTGTTTCTGATTTCAGCCTTAGGAAGAATACCCAAGTGAACCTAGTAAAGTCATCTACAATCACAAGAATGTACTTTTTGTGATGCAAACTCTCTACTGTTGATGGTCCACACACATTAATGTGTAGAAGTTCTAGTGGTTCCGAGATTGATTTTTCAATGATGACGGGATGACCCTTCTTTGACTGCTTTCCACACTCACATGCAGCACATAAATGATCGTTTTCGAACTTGAGGAGTGGCAAACCTCTAAACATTTCACCTGAAACAAGATCATTCATATATCTAAAATTCAAGTGAGCAAGCCTCCTATGTCATAACCAACTGACGTCGGGAACAATTTTTGAGAGAAGGCATAGTTGGGGCTTGCCAATGATCATGTTGATATCAAGAGGATACATGTTCTTGTTGCAATTTGACTTGATCAAGCATTCCTTTCGATCTTCGGACATGACGTAGCTATGTTTCTTGCAGAATTCAACTCGACGATTTGCATCAGTGAGTTGAGCCACACTAATTAAATTATGCTTCAAGTCAGCTACATATGACACATTTGAAATGGAGAAATTGCCATTGGTAAGGATGCCATAGCCTCGGATCTGAGAATTTGAATTGTTGCCATACGTCACATAGCCAACATTTAGTTCAAGTTTGAGATCTCGCAGAAAGTCCTTCTGCCCTGTCATGTGCATGGAGCAAGCACTATCAATATACCATATTGTCTCTTGCTCCGAAGCATAGAGTGCCTGCAAAATTAGTGAGTGCTGGAGTTTTTAGGCTCCATGTTAGGTTTTGGGACAAAGGAACAAGTCTTAGGCTTCGGTAGTGACTTTTGAGCAACTGATGGTTTGGAAGGTTTGTTCCGAGATTCCTTAGGAAACAAACAGAAGGTCATAGTTCTTTCATCTATCAAGTACTCATACTCAATGACATGAGAGTTCCGAACAGCTTTCTTTGGACATTCAACTTCCGGAGTAGTGGGAACTACTTTGTCTACCGGAGTTGTTGTTTCATCAGTGTGTGTTTTGACTTTCCAAACAAGGTTTTGTTTTGAAGATTTTGAAGAATTTGTTTTCTTCACACCTTTTGTTTTGGTTGATGGCACATTTGATTTTGAAAGTTAAGGTTTACAAATTGTGCCATCAGTTTTTGCAATGAAAACAGATGAAACAGTCCGAGGAGAGTTGTTTCAGACAGATCTGGTGGTAACACTTGACTTTTTCTGAGTGGGACTGACCACTTTCTTTTGTTCTATAGGAATGGGGGATTGGAAGGTTTCTTTAGGATCTTAGTGGGTGTGATGGACTTTTGACTAGGGGTTGATGAATGAGAATTACGAGATACAATCTTTTTGGAGTTCTCAAGGAATCTTGAATTTTGTCTAGTCTTAACTTCTTTTTTGTGTGCATTACAAGCTTCCACTTTAGGATCTACAATATCCTTCCTATTCAACATTGGCTTTCTTTTGGAATGAGACGAAGATTTGGAAGTTTGTACTACTGAGGGATTGTTAAACACAGGCTTAATGGGAACTAGATTTTTTTTTAAATCACTTGAGGTTCAGAATCACATGAAGTTCACTCATCAACATCACTATCTAAGGATGCCCAAACACACTCTGAAGTTTCATGTTCAGTTGATTCCGGAAAGATTTCCTCAACAACACAGTTGTTAGGAAGGCTGTGGTTCGGATTTTAAACAACAGACTTTGGAGTACTAGAGTTGATTTCAGAGGTCCGATTCAGGTCCAGGTTTATCAGAGGTGGAAATTACGTGGAATCGAGACATTTGACAACTATAGGCGTAAACTTAGGAATCAAAGATGCAAAATGGTCAGGAGTCTCATGAAGGGGTGACAAGGGAGAAACAGGTGTATCCGAATTTTTAATGTTCGAAACATCTCCCATAAAAGTCAAATTTTGTAACTCCTTTAAGGGACAAACAACTGGTTTCAGAAACTAGCTTCCGAGACCAGGAGCTTTTGACCAAGGATGACGAATATTATGAGTCATCCGTTCATTTGCTTCGAGAATGTTTTTGGCATGGTGCATGGCATCAATCTTAGCATTAAAACGTTTGTTATCCGAAATTAAAATATTTTTTTCAGAATAAGTGATATCACATTTGTCTTTAAGAATGATACATTTATCGTTTGATATTAAAAGCTCTTGTTCTAAAGACTCAATTTTTAACTTCTTATCCTCGAAACTTAACCTAAGACGGCTCAATTAAATGTCCTTCTTCTCACTGGCTTCTATGGCTGAGTCATAGGCTTTGTAAATGATGTTCATATCTGATTGGATCTGGGTTAGATACGATTCACAAACAGACAAATCAAAATTATTATCAGTAATCATAGATTTTACCTGCTGAACGATGCTTCGGCCGGGTGGATCATTGGTAGCCATGTAGCAGTAATTTGGCTCTGCATCTTCATCATCTCTTTCGGACCCAGACGACCAGTAGCCTTCATCACATTCAATTTCTTGTCGAGCCATAATACACATGTTTCTTCCAGTGGTTACGTCATCATCTTCCCCAGACGACAAATACCCTTCCACATCTCTTGATACAGTGGTAACAAAAGCCTTTTCACTCTCAGCCAATTCTTGATCTCGACGCACATATTAAGCAGAGTCCTTGATCTTCGGTTTTTGTGGGACTTCAGCCAAGAAATCTTTAGAAAAGGGATTTGCATGTCCACATTTGTGACACACAATCTTGGGTTTTTTAGACTTCGGATGCTGTGGAGGTTCCAAGGTGTGATTCGGAGTAGGAAGATTTGGCTTGTAGGCTGGAGGGTTTTCGGAAAGTTTGTTGAATGGTTGATGATTGTTTTCGTGAGGAGCTTGAAAGAGGTTATTTTGGTAAGAAGTTTGGAATCGATTGTTGTGAGGCTTGTTGAAGGGACGGTTGTATCTCATAGAGAGTAGGGAAAACTCTTGTTGAAAAGGTAGTTCGGAGTCCATTTCATCAGGGTTAAGATCACCCATAGATTGATAGTTAGAGTTTGTGAGAGCAGATACGTTAGGAGGTGGGGGTTGAACAGGAGGAATGTATGGAACAACAGCGGTAAGAGGGTCCGAAACGATTGGGTTTGAGGTTTGTGGATCATAGGAACTGGCTAAGGATAGAGGACCTCCGGTGAGTTTACGTAGAGTTTGAGCAACATTTGACTCATGACCTTGAAGTTCATCAAAAAGTTGATAGAGCTTGAGCTTTTTCAGAGATCCATTGCTCTGAAGACATGATTTCACATTTCCCCATCCCTTTTCAAGAATGTTAATAAACTTGAGATTGTACTCAAGTGGAGTTCGGACTATCCCATGAGCTGTCATGTTGTTGACAACAATTTGGTATATGTTTGAGGCTGAGGCAACAGATTCACCAGGTGTTGTAGTGAAAGTGTCGAACTCATTGACAACTGAAGTCAAGCGCTCATCCTTCATGTTCTCTAACCCTTAAAATAAGTCTTGAAGTGTGTCCCAAATCTCTTTTGCGGCCTTGCACAGTTTGATGTGCTCAAAGAGAGAAGGAGGAACACCAAACACCACTTCCGAAAAGGCAACTTGATCAGCATGCAACTTTTCGAGATCATCAGTAGTAAGAGGTGGTTGTCGTTGTTGATCATGTCCAAGAGAGTTGCAGCAACATCTCTAACCACAGTTCGAACTGGAACATGAGGACCTTCTTTAACGGATCTCCAGATAGATTCACCTTTCTCTTTTCCAAGTAAAAATCTTTTCATTCTAACTTTCCAGTGATCATATTCTTCAACAACCAGCAGTGGGGCACGTGTAGGGCAACCCACGCTATTTGCTATTTGCATTGAATACATTTGTTGGGTATTAGAAGCAACCATTGAAGTTAAGATATCTTGATCAAAATTGGCATATAGAAGAACTTTTATCCTGAACACAGATTTGATCGAAATACCAAGGTAATCTCGAATCAACTATAATATGATCTTTTGGACTCAAAGGACAACCACTCAAGCTCTGATACCAACTGTGAGAACATGGACGATCTGGTGCGCAGGGACAAGGTTTGAAAACTCAAACCTTGAGTGAATGCTTAAGATCAATGTTTGCTTGCTAAGGAATGTTCCAGTCAAGTCTGGCAAGACTAGTCAAGTCTGAGTTAATACATTCAAGAAAGTATTCAAGATATTAATGAAGAGTGAAGATAATGATCAAGGTAAAGATAATAAATGAGGAAAAAGAAGAATGTTTGAGAAAATAACTTGAAAGATGAAGTAAACTAGAATATTGCTATATTTGTTTGAACAATCCGTCACTTGATTTATCATAGAAAGCTCCTTTAAATAGGAGAACAGAATACACCGTACAAGCCATTTACATTCATAGGACCGGACAATAGAGTTACTTCTGACACTCTGATTATCCAAGTTGACAAATGAGATTTAGTCCTATGATATGTTAAATCAAGCTAAGTGACAAATAGAATTAATATAAATAGACAAAGTACATTCTGACAACATCAACTCCGGAACATAGACTTGTTCCGGACTCCATCTTCACTCCTGAACTTGAATGACTCCGGAACTACTTCTGACTTCGGAACCACCATCTGACTCCGGAACAGGCTAACTACGGAACATACAAGGATAGTGATTGCTAGAGGTTCACTTTCAGGTTCCAATACGGTCTCTCTGTTATTATCTCTGAAGTTTATCAAAGCTGATAGTGTTGATTTTACAAGAACCTTTACAAGAAGCCTTACACTGAATGTGCGTTCAAGTCAAATTCTTTAAAGGAAGTCCAGCTGTTCAAGATAAAGTCATTCATGCAGACATTCATATGTTCATCTTGAAGTTGTGAAGAAATCGAAGATGATAGCTGAAAGCCAAAGATCAAGGAAGACTGAAAAGAAAAGAAAGCAATCAACCAAGGGGTAGATTGTTATGACTAAATTATGGTTTATTGTTTGAGAAAAGAAAGCTATAAACCAAGGGGGAGATTGTTAGGTCAAAAAATTTGGTTTATACTTTGCTTTTCATAAGCTATTAGAGTTCTCGGTGTAAGACCGAAAACACCATATTTTGGTGTTGTTTGGTCCAAAATCACATGAGATTTTGGTTAGGATTAATATTGTTTTGTTTGGGTTTTGGGCTTGGGCTTTGTTATTAGGCCTAGGTATAAATAGTGTTATTTTAGCATAGATATGAGAGTGGGACGTTTTTGGGGGCTGCCATATGCCAAGAATGAGATATAGAGAGAAAACAAGAGAAAACTGTGTGTAATCGGAATCTTATGTACCGGACGATTAATCAATATATCGTGTGCATGGAAGATTCATTTTGTGTTCTTATTCATCTTATATCTTGTATTATACACTTTGATTGGGATTCCGCACCATCAAAGTGATTCTGATTGATACGTAGGAGAATTCAGGACTTACATACTCCCAATGTACGCCCCGCGTACTAGGGTTACCCTTAAACCCTAAAATACTATGAAGGCCATAACTTCTTCATTATAAATCCGATTTCGACTGTCCTTATATCCACGAAAAGGTAACGACAAGCTCTACGCTTTTATCAACTTATACGCGCCTTAAGATTTCCCAAAAAAAAAATCCAATTTCTATAAATGTACGAGCTGACACTTTACCAAAATACCCCTTGGCTCCGAAACACAAACCGAACACCCGTATCATCAAAATTACGTCACTCACACCTAAATGGGAAACGAATCGAGACAGGGTGTTACTGCGCTCCCCCACTTAAATTATATTTCGTTCTCAAAACCATTCCTTACTATCCCAGGCGCCAGACGACTTGAGCAACAATACCACAACCCCGAGTACACAACACCCTTCCCCAAGGCGGCCGAGCCCAGCCTTAGCAGGGCTATCCAAACCCGAAAATGAACGAATCCTTTCCTAGCCTAGAGCAATCCCATGTAGAATCGCGACATCTACTCAACCTAAAATCTAAAGTCTCGAATTGGTTTGGCTCCCTGACAGATCGCTCCGCACTGAACCGTTGCTAATTCCATTCCACTTATCTCCCAAACTGACTACTCACTTTCTATTTATCAGAGGTTCCCACTAGAATATAGAATCACAGATCATACGCTGCTGTCGACAACCTTTCACTTGACTAAAGGGATTAAATATTCCATCGAGAGAGGCTCATCGTGATGATAACAATTCCATGAACATAATGCGCAACGCGAGACGAACTGAGAGATGAACCTTCCAGGGCTGAACCGTATAATGCTTCCATTAACTGCCCAACGAACATACCACTGCTAAAATTCTGAAACCCCATACTTTCCTGAACCCCACACAAATAGAACCAATCCAAATCACAATCACAAGAGCCTGATCTCCCATCAAATCTGAATCCATCTTTTAACCCTGAACCCTTCAACTGATACCCTTGGCATACATATTCCTTAATTCTCATCCAACTAAAATGAAGACCTTGCACACCAACACCCACGATTCCCAACGCGAGTTCTCGCCAACAATCAACTCGGTACCTAACTCATAAAACGAGATCCAAGGATCTACACTTGCATCTCACCTGAAACCTCCTGATTCACGGCAACCCATCATTAAACCAGGATATAAAGGTCCCCAAACCATCGCTGAGACTACCAGTCTCGCACCTGGTCCATCCACCCGGTTCCCAAAGTTCCAAAAGACATTGATATCCATGTCGAAGCTCTCCTAACCCACGAGATTTGATGGGTTCCTAACCCATCTATCTTTTATTGGATTAGTGTCTAAGTTCATAACTATATTTGGTATGTACTTGACCCGGTTGTGCATGGTCCTTTTGGGTTGCCTTCACCAAAGAACTGGACAGGATGATTTATGGAGAGAGAGGATATTATGGTTTATTAATATACTATATGAATAATATATTAAAAGAGAAATCATATTTTTTAATTAATATTGGTCAAGAATTAATTAAGAAATTAATTATGTGGTAAAGAGATTAACTAAATAAAGGGGAATGGAACTGTCAATTATAACATAATTGATTTTGGGCTGTGAATCCTTATGGATAAAAGGGGGGACGAAATTTAGAGTGGAAGCCTACTCTAATTTCGTCCAACGGGCCTTATTCCAGAAGGTTCCTGAAGTTACTTAGGGCCTAAGTCATCCAATTAGGGTTTTGACTGAAACCCTAGCAGCTCAGCTATTTAAGGGACCCCAGGGCTACAGATTTCGGCTACCAGAAGAAACCCTAGAGTTCCTATAGCCGAAACTGTGCCTCCTCCTCCTCCTCTCTTCTCAACCATCTTCTTGCCTTGGTGTTTGTAAGCCATTAGAGGTATTACATTTGTGATACTAAGCTCTTGAAGTTGAAGAATGTTGAAGATTCTTGCTACTGTCAAAAGGTAATCATCTAACCTTGTATTAGATGTAGATTTCGATTTTTTTATAGTATGCAAGATTAGGGTTTACAAGCTTTGGATAAATTTGCATGTACAATAGAGAAACCTAGATCCAAAGCTTTAGGGTTTTGCATGTGCACATAGGATGTTCTTTTGCTCAAAACCCATCAGTGGTATCAGAGCCTTGCTTGGTTTCTATTGTATTTGATGCATGGTGTATTTATTCATTGCTTAAAATCGAATTTTATACTATCTGCTTGACAGACTCGTCGAGCCCTATGAGGTACTCGACAAGTAGGATGAACTCGGCGAGTCATGTAAGGGGCTCGGCGAGTCAGGCTGTCAGACAGACGGATTTTCGGGATTTTTGCCTTTTTTACTTGGGATAATTACCATAATTGTTTCTAATTAATAAAATACGAATTTTATTGATTCCTTATGATTATCTTTGTCAAAATAAAAGATTTTTGTCATTTAATTAGATAATTATTACCTTATTTGATAAATATAAATTATTTGAATTATTTTATCAATTATCTTGCGTGAAATTGGATTAGGTCAAAATTAGATAATCACCAAAATTAATTGTTTAATTGTATATTTGAATTTTGATCTAGATAGTTTTGAAATATTTCAAAACTTGCCCTCAAGTTTTGGAATTTAAATTTTTGATTAAAAGTTTAATTTTGAAATAGTTAAATTCCAAACCCTAGAATTTTACAAGTTTAAAATTCACCCTATACAATTATAATATTATAAGAATAATTATTATATATGTATATGATAAGTGCTAGTCTTACCGTTAGTAGGCCTCATTCACGAAGCCGATCAATAGGAGGGGGGGATAAGGTTTTGGCCTATAAAATGGTCGTTTAATGAGTGTCCACTCTCACCCACCGCTTCCTTGATTGGTGGAGGGTTGTTAGCCGAACGGGTAGGATAGGGCAACTAAATTCCTCATTAAAAGTATAATGATTAATAAAGTAACTGAATGTTTTTTTTAAATTCCCAATCTTAGTTACTTTAGGAAAAATGTGAAAATGATGCTATTCCATGAAATTACACTTTGTACCCTTGCCAAGACGTTAGTGGAGCGTGTGTGGTTAACCGACACACTAATTTGCGTCTAGCAAAGGTGGCAAAGGGTGACTCGATGTTTGTCATAGATCAATGGAGCGTGTGTGGCTAACCGGCACATTAATTAGGTGACTGTAACATCAAGGGCACCATGTAAATTTGCATGGTTATTCACACCTTGTTTGGGATACTCGGTATCCCAGTCACAAACTTGAAGGGCATATCAAAATTTAAACATGCCATTGAAAAGTTCAATGAATCTCAAAGATCTAGGAGTTTTTAATACATTTAAAACTTAATTTTTTTTTTGTTTTTCATGATGGAAATTAGTGAATCGTCATTCACTTACCTTCAAATTATTTGCAATTTAAATTACGGCATCCCTCTTTTAAGTTGTAAATAATGTTGTTGGATCGTAGCCCTAATTTCTTATTTGGGTGTTTAATTGGGGATTCTTATCTAATCAACTTTGTCTCTTTCCTCTTTCAGATGTCTAACTCGAACAACAACAACGCTTCAGGCTCAAACCCTTCAGGCTCATTTTCACTCATGAGTTTGTGTGGGAGGGTGATTTTCGATGGGACCAATTTTAATGATTGGATCCGGAACATCCGCATGGTCACCCGCTATGAGGACAAGGTGTATGTTCTCGATGAAAAACTAAAGGAAGTAAATGTCAACACTGCTACTCCCGAGGAGATCACTGCCTTTGAGGCCCACGAGCGCTATGCTACAAAAGTCCATTGCATCATGCTCGCAACTATGACTGCCGAACTCCAAAAGTCCTACGAGGACTTATACCCCTATGAAATGCATTAGGATTTACTAGACAGGTACCACCACAGCGCCAGGCAGGAAAGGTACGAGATCATCACTTCGATGATCACGACCAAGATGAGAGACGGAGAGTCTTTCACTGCTCATCTCCAGAGAATGCAGAGATATGTTGACCGCCTACTGAAATTAAATGTTAACTTCGATGAGGAGTTGGCGATTGATATTATTCTTCATTCTCTGCCTCCTTTCTACAACCAGTTCTGCATGAACTACCACATGAACAAAGAGGAGGTCTCGCTGAGCAAGCTTTAAGGCCTGTTGACGACTGCTGAGAGCAACCTCAAAGACAAATCCGTTGCACTAACTCCTACTATTGTTTCCCCCGCCTTCACTATTGGGCAGGGGAAGGGTAAGAAGAAGAAGGCTCCTTCAAAGAGCCACCATAAGGGAAAGTCCCATTATGGCACCTCTTCTAGTGGAACCAAGGCTGGTACCACTGCACCCTCCTCCAACCCTAAGGATGTAGAGTGTTACCACTGCCATGACAAAGGGCATTAGAAACGAAGCATCCCAAAGTATCTGCAGGACATCAAGGATGGAAAGATAAAACCATCCTACGTAGGTATTTATACTATTCAATCTAATGACTCATCACATGCTATTTCTTGGGTTCTTGATACAGGATGTGGTTTTCACATTTGTTCTGATTTGCGGGGCCTATGAAGAAATAGGGATGTGGAGCATGGGAAGATAAACTTGATCATGGGGAATAGAAGATCGTCGCATGTCACCAAGATTGGAGTTTACTCTTTAGTGCTTAGTAGTGGGTTAGGACTAGAATTGAATAATTGTTGCTATTCCCCATATATGGCAAGAAACATCATTTCTTTTCATGGTTTATATAAAAAGGATTTAGATTTTCGTTTGATAATGAAAAAGGTTCTATTAATGCTTTCTTTAATGGTGTTATCTATTTTGAAGCATTGCCTTGTAATGGAATATATGAAACTGTGATGCTTGTAGAGAATTTAGGAAATGATGTATTGTATATCGATTCTTTCAATGATTTGGATAAAGCATGATTGTGGCATTGTCGTCTTGGACATGTCAACAAGAAACACATAGCCCAACTCGAAAAAGATGGAGTGTTGGAGTCATTCGACCTTAGGTACGATGACGTGTGCGAGTCTTGTTTACTTGGAAAGATGACCAAGTTACCCTTCACTGGTTCTTGTGAAAGGGGTGAGGGTTTATTGGATCTCATACATACATATGTATTTGTACCCTTTAGATCCACCACAAGGGATGCAATCCACTTCTACGTGACTTTTACCGACGATTATAGCAGATATGGCTATATCTACTTAATGAGACACAAGTCAGAAACCTTTGAAAAGTTCAAAGAGTTTAAGCAGGAAGTGGAGAATCAGTTGGGAAGGAAAATCAAGATGCTTCGATCTGATCGAGGTGGAGAATATCTTAGTCTTTAATTCCACGACTACCTCAAGGAATGCGGAATCGTTTCACAATTAACGCCACCTAGTACACCACAGTTGAATGGTGTAGCTGAGAGGCGTAATCGAACCTTGCTCGACATGGTTCGTTCCATGATGAGTCGTGCTTCGCTACCTATCTCATTCTGGGGGTATGCCTTAGAGACTGTCGCCCATATCCTTAACATAGTCCCTACAAAGAAGGTTGCCAAAACACCTCACGAGATGTGGACAGGCAAAGCTCCCTCGTTGGAACATATCAAGGTTTGGGGTTACGAGGCTTTCGTAAGACGAGAGACTCACGACAAGCTCGAACCTCGTAGTGAGCGATGTATTTTCATCGGCTACCCGCAGAAGTCTTTGGGATATCTCTTCTATAGACCGAGTGACAATGTTGTCTTCGTTGCGAGGAGAGGGGTTTTCCGAGAACGAGAACTCATAAGCCAAGGGGATAGTGGGCGGCAAATCCATCTTGAAGAGCTTCAAGAAATGAACGATGAAGGAACCTCTAAAACTGGCGCTCAACTTGAGGAGGAAACTCCTGTTGAACCGATCTATGAGTCCTTACCTATTAGACGTTCCTGTAGAGTTAGTGTTCCGCCTGTGTTATATGGTTTTCATTTAACAAGTGAGGGTGATACATTTATTACTGACAATACACTAATAAATTTGGATGAACCTAACAGCTACAAGGAAGCCATGGCAGGCCTGGAGTCTGCAAAATGGAAAGATACTATGGACATCGAGATTCAGTCTATGTATGACAACCAAGTTTGGAATTTGGTGGACAATCTACCAGGTCGTAAGACGGTCGGGTGTAAGTGGATCTTCAAGAAGAAGACCGACATGGATGGAAAGGTACACACTTATAAGGAGCGATTGGTTGTGAAGGGCTTTACTCAAACTCCCGGAGTTGACTATGATGAGACCTTCTCACCGGTTGCGAAGATAAAATCTATTAGGGTGATGCTAGCCATTGCTGCATTTCATGACTATGAAATATGGCAGATGGATGTCAAAACCACTTTCCTTAATGGGAAGTTGGCTGAGAATGTTTACATGAGTCAGCCAGAGGGTTTTGTCGATGCGAAGCATCCTAAAAGAGTGTGTAAGCTTGAGAAATCTATTTATGGATTGAAACAAGCGTCTCGCAGATGGAATCTTTGTTTCGACGAGAAAGTCAAAGTGTTTGGCTTCCTGCGAAGCGAGGATGAGTCATGTGTATATGTCAAAGCAAGTGGGAGCATAGTTAGCTTCCTCGTATTCTATGTCGATGACAGACTAGTCATAGGAAGTGACATCTCGACCCTGCAGGAAGTCAAGTCCTGGCTTGGGAAGTGTTTCGCTATGAAGGACCTCGGAGAGGCTGCCTATATTTTGGGAATAAGGATAGTGAGAAATAGGAGTAAAAGACTAATAGGACTTAGTCAGAATACTTACTTGGACAAGGTACTAAAGCGTTTTAGTATGGAGAATTCCAAGAAAGTAGAGTTACCGATCCCAAGAAATGCCAAGTTGAGTAAGACTCAAAGTCCGAGTACCGAAGTTGAGATAGCAGAGATGAGCGGAGTACCTTACGCTTCCGCAGTTGGCTCAATCATATATGCTATGACTTGTACTCGCCCTGATGTGGCCTTCGCTCTGAGCATGGTTAGTAGATATCAAGGGAACCCTGGCAGTGCACATTGGACCGCAGTCAAGAATATTCTTAAGTACCTTCGGAGGACCAAGGAATGGTTTTTAATCCTCGGTGGGAGTGATGACTTAAGGTTGCGAGGGTATAGTGATGCCAGTTTTCAGACCGACCGAGGCAACTACCGTTCTCAGTGAGGTTGGGTCTTTACCCTGAATGGAGGAGCAGTAACTTGGAAGAGTTCCAATTAGGAGACCGTAGCTAATTCGTGCGAATCAGAGTATATAGCGGCGAGCGAAGCGTCAAAGGAGGCGATATGGTTGAAGAACTTCATTGGAGACCTTGGAGTTGTGCCAACCATAAAGGAGCCCGTGGAAATTTTATGTGATAATGAAGGAGCGGTTGCCTTGACCAAGGAACCGAGGGATCATGGCAGATCTCGACATATCGACAGGAAATATCACTTTATTAGACATCGGGTGGAAGAGGGACTCCTCGTAGTGAAGAGGGTATCGTCAGAGGATAACCCAGCAGATCCCCTTACAAAGGGACTGAGTAGGGTTAAGCACTTGCAGCACGCTAGGAGCATTGGGCTGAAAGATGATATTAGTTTAGATTAGATAGCTTCAAAAAGTATAATAGATAAATTGTAATCAACATTTGATGATTAAATAAAGGAGTATTATTCATAAGTAAAGTTACTGTCTTGTGTTAATTATTTACCTGTTGTTTCAATTTGCATGTTTTGACTTCCTGAATAATAAGATTATTCGAACAGTCCACAGTCTCTTATACTTTGTACGTAGGTTTGAAAGAAGACTGTCATGAATTGGTGTGTAGACTGTCTAAAATGTATTGGACATAGCAAAGGTTTGTTGCAACGTTCATGAGTGCTTATGAATAAAATTTGAGCATTGGATTAAACCCACGCTTGCTGGTATCACTTCATGGAATTTATCACGAGTGATCGCAAGACGATAATATCATATAGTCTTTAAACCTAGATATATGGTTTATTGTTTGTAAGTTGGTTGTGCATTGATAATGCGTAAACCCATCAGTAACTTGATGTTATAAAACGCATTGTTGTGCATAATTTGATCAGTGAATGGTAAATGCATATAAGTCGAAGTTTATCTGTTCCTTTTATCCTAAGAGGGTAAAAGCGATATCTGGGTCCCTCGATGATTTGGTTTGACTTATGTATCGGGCCCGGTCAGGACTAAATTGATGTGTTCAACTAAGTTCTATGTCAGATGAATCAGAGATCGAGAAACAAACTGCTGGACAATAAGTATGACTATGTTCCATGTAATTGTCTGCATGATATCTAGAACAGAGGACTGTACGACCCCTTATCTAAAGGACAGGTTATTGATAAGATCAGGGTACGACATCGGCTTTCGAGAGCTACGATTGCTAATCGAATCTTGAAGTCGTACTTGCATTTATAGTTATTAGACGTATCCAAGTGGGAGACTGTTGGATTAGTGTCTAAGTCCATAACTATATTGGGTATGTACTTGACCCGGTTGTGTATGGTCCTTTTGGGTTGCTTTCACCGAAGCAACTGGACAGAATGATTTATGGAGAGAGAGGATATTATGGTTTATTAATATATTATAAGAATAATATATTAAAAGAGAAATCATATTGTTGAATTAATATTGGTCAAGAATTAATTAAGAAATTAATTATGTGGCTAAAAGAGATTAATTAAATAAAGGATACTGGAACTGTCAATTATAAGATAATTGATTTTGGGTTGTGAATCCTTATGGATATAAGAGGGGACGAAATTTAGAGTGGAAGCCCACTCTAATTTCATCCAAGGGGCCTTATTCCAGAAGGTTCTTGAAGCTGCTTAGGGCCTAAGTCATCCAATTAGGGTTTTGACTGAAACCCTAGTAGCTCAGCTATTTAAGGGACCCCGGGGCTACAATCTTCGGCTACCAGAAGAAAACCTAGAGTTCCTATAGCCGAAATTGTGCCTCCTCCTCCTCCTCTCTTCTCAACCATCTTCTTGCCTTGGTGTTTTTAAGCCATTAGAGGTATTACATTTGTGATGCTAAGCTCTTAAAGTTGAAGATTGTTGAAGATTCTTGCTACTATCAAAATGTAATCATCTAACCTTGTATTAGATGTAGATTTCAGTTTTTTTTATAGTATGCTAGATTAGGGTTTACAAGCCTTTGATAAATTTGCATGTACAATAGAGAAACCTAGATCCAAAGCTTTAGGGTTTTGCATGTGCACATAGGATGTTCTTTTGCTCAAAACCCGTCATCTTCATATACATGAACCTACTATAACTTGAACTTACCAATACTAGCGTCCCATTACTAGTCACACCGATAACTTCCAAACTCATGAAATTCAGATAGATACTCCCCCAGATCCCTACAACCCGATAACCCCGAATGATTCCCATGATACCACCCTATATCCTTAAGTTCTTATGCTAGAAACTAAAAACCATAACCCTTGCTCTTAACTGGCAAATCTTCCCCCCAACTTTCATCCTCAAAGAATCACTGAATTCTAACCATCTACGACCCATGCGAATATAAAATTCCCCTGACACCTCCAATGACCAAACAACTCATGCAACTGTCACCACCATCTTCTTGCTACTGCACATTCCCTAGCAACGTTAGTAATTGAACACAAAGGTTCTTCCATGGACAACTGCCGATTATTCTAGAACACTCACTAACACGACTGAACTCAGACTTCATTGGAGAAGTATCCAACTAATCCGATCATAGACCCTTGAATTGATTCCGACAAAGACCTGGAACAACAACCGAACACTCTGAAACCCTCTCAGCAAGATATGAACCACTAATGATTCATGGCATGTAGAAAATCATATAACAATTCTTGATGATATAACGCAAACAATAGAAGAGAACCGAACCAGAGATGAATCTTACCTAAAACCGAACAAAATTCCAAGGCAATATAAATTCTGATAATAACTTAGAAGAAAGAAAAAGATAACATACCCGCAATATCGTCCGAAGAAACCCTAGCCCTCTCTTCCTGTCGAAAGACCTGCGATGGAAGTTGAGCTGCCCCAACCACTAAGCGGGGGCAATTCTCCCTGATATTACCGGACTGATGACAACTATGGCACAATTCTACTTCCAGTGTGCATTCATGGTGGAAGTGACCCTTTCGTCTGCACCTGCCACACTTAGACCTATTGTGCACATCCTCCTATTCCCCTTTATCCTTCATGCAACCACCACGACCTCTCAAGTCTCTAACCCTAGCTATGGCAACGTCCAACTACTCCAATCTCCGAGCCGCAGTATGAGTCTGCCTCCTCTTCCTCAGCTGCCTATCCGAACCAATCTCCTGCTCCTGGGTTACCCTGACCATCCTATCAACCGTCTAAACAGCCGTGATCCAACCCTCGTACCTGGCGACCAATATATCAGCGACACACCCAGAGATGTCGGGTAACTCCTCGCGTAAGGCTAGCTAAACCTCCACGGAAATCTAATCATTGAATCGACCCTCCTGAAAACATGGCGCAAAACCCACCTTCGATCCCAAAAAGACGAGAACTAGAAATGGGATCCTCCTTCCCGAAGGATCCTAGAGATCCACAAACTTTAGGCTCCAGATGAGCCCCTAGCTGCCCTGATACAATCTCGGCCCGACAGGCCCTGATATGACCATCCAATAGCTCCAAAATCCATTCCTTGAGTGAATGAAAGATCACCGGAGCCCATCCTAGAATACCAAGAGTAATCTCCGATGAGATAAACTCCTGCATGCGCTCATCGATTGACTCAGTACCTGCACCTGAGCCAGAAGCAGAACCTGAACCCCCTCCCTGATCGCTCAACACCATACTGAAAAACAACGAGCAAAACATCAGAACATACCCAAGAATACACATCGCACAGGCTTCCTAGATTCTCCAAGACTCTCTCCGATTCGAGTATGGATTGTGTGCTTTCAGTAGCACAAGCCCAATACTACCTTCCACACCTATCCATACTTTCCTCAATAATCATCCCGAATCCTCTAAGTCGCCTTCTCAAATCCATACTCTAAGCACTCGCCAACCCGCACAAAAGAATCCCACTCAAGCATTCCCTAGGCTTTCCTAGGTTCCCGACCTCACCCTGCCATCAGTTGCTGAAGAACTCCTCATAATGTCAGTTAGCTAATTTATGAACACAATCACATGCAACAAAGCTCAGATAATCCTTCTAGTAAAAGACTAATCCCTACAACGGTTAGACTCAAACGAGAGTTGCGCAATAGGGTCAAATCCATCACTATGAGATTATTCAATCTTTATTACATGTCACTTAACATGTTCACTTAATAGCTAACCCACATCACTTAAGAATCCCACAAAGCACAAAGCAAGCAGCACTCGAGCAGCAACACTCCAATCCATAGAATGATCAAAGAACATTCAAACTCACACACCACAACTCATGCTAGGAACTTCCACCCTCACTGACTGTTCCCTTATGCATGCAAATTATACATTGAGCAGGATCAAATAGACTGTCGAATAAAAGACTCTACCCTAGGACCACATCCAAACGAGGAACAGGAAATAAGGCCAAATCAATTTTTCTAAGGCTATAAGATCCTAACTGTATACAATTGTTAAAGCATACACTTAGCAATTACTGATACCAATAGCCATTCCCATTCCAACATAGCATCCAATACACCCAAGGCTACAAAGCATCACATATCAGACCAATCTATCACCGACTAATCAGCACTAGCATGCAAATCTACCAGCTCATACAATAGACATACAAAGGCATATATCCTAGCATTCTATCATGTAAAAACTGAGCAGATCCTTAGTCCTAACTAGCATGTGATTCACAGATTCACAGATCAAATCATACCAGATAACATGTTTGAGTATTTTGGGAAAACTTACTTGAGCTCGGCTGATTGCATGCATCACACCCCTTTATCTTTACAAAAATCCTTTTTGGTAGTTTCTTTCCTTTTACAAAAATCTTTTTAAAACCCGTTTTCTTTTTAAGAAAATCATCAACTCCTTAGTTTGAGTTCAGGCACACTCAAGAGTTTACCTGAATCCCTCAAACTAAGGCCTTGATACCAACTTGTAACATCCCACAAATAAGACTTAAGAATTTCATTTTAGATTAATAAAAATAGTATTCCAGAAACATCATCATAAGAATCCAGAAAAAACAAATGTGTCAATCATCACATCAAATCAAAGTAAGTTAAGAAAATGAGGAACGAGGTGGTGAGTGTCTGCAATCATCCCGAGCTCTTCCCTTTGAAAAAAAAAGTACCTAAAACATAAACTGAAAACCGTAAGCACAAAGCTTAGTGAGTTCGCCAAAATACCACAAACCAATCATACAAATGGGCCCATCCTTGGGGTTCATTCCAACCAAAAAAGCAAGTACGGGCATCGCCCTGGGGCCTCACCCTGGGGTGTATTTCAACACGAACATATCATAGTGGGCCCCGCCCTGGGGTATATTTCAACCCGAACATATCATTAGTGGGCCCCGCCATGGGGTATATTTCAACACGATAATGACATGTATCATAATACATTACTAGATAATGGGCCGTCCTTGGTGCCTTCGACCCGTAATATCGGGAAGAGACTCACCTCACACTGTTGAATCACACTGTTAACTCCCTGGTTGCTGGTCTGAAAAATCCACAAGCTATCAATATGAAATAACATCCAATTAACAATTTGATTCCAATCCATAACTACTTAGGGTAAATGACCACTTTACCCTTTATCTAGTTTGGACCAAGAATGATGCCCAAACCTAATAATCCAAAAGGCACAATTACCAAATACTCATACAAGGCCCAACCATGGCCCAATTTTCCAAATTAAGCCGAAATCCCTTCCATGGGCCTTAATCCAAGGTTCAAAAACATTCTTAGCCCAAAACACTTAAATTCTGATGGCCAAACAAGGCCCTAATATATAAGCCCAAACTATGGCCCAAACCGAAGACCAAAAGATCTGAGGCCCACTCTGCTGAGTACGTGGGGTGTACTCAGCTCATACGCGCAACGCACATGCCTTAGGTCTTGTACGCTAAGTGTACCTGCTTATACCCCAGTGTACCCTCACATTCAGCCAACTTCCATATTTAGCTCTTATTCCATAAGACTTTGCTCCAAAACGTAGATATGACTTCCCTGAGCTGGATTATCACGTAAATTTGCTAACTTTACATCCATGCATGTCTAAATGAATCTATTAAGCTTAAAAAGGACCTAATATGTGACTTAATGCAAGAATGAGATCCAATACCCCATAAAGTTGGCACCTTTATACTTAAGGAACTCCTAATAAGCTCAAATCTAAAAGAATAAGTCCTTCAAATGTCTTAACTCAACAACCAACCTAAAAAGGGACCAAAAACATAACAAATCAAGCCATAAAGAGATCTAAACATCTACAAGCCAAGGTATGAACTTGATACCTCAAAAGTCTTGTAAAAAGGGTGGTAATTCTGGATCTATAGGCTCCTCACCAAGCAAATCACCTTCAATCTTCTTTACTTCCTTCACAAACAGAAAAATAACCACCAAAATCTTCTCAAGAGCTCAAAAACACCACAAAGAAGGCTTAAGGGTCGATTTAGGGTTTTAGGAGGTTTGGGGGCTGGTAAAGAGGCCAGCCCTAGGGACTTAAGGTCCTTAAATAGGGTACAACACACTTAAATTAGGGTTTATTTCACTCCTCGAACGCCCAACGTACGAGGCCTCGACCTCACGAACATTCCCTCTTGGTACGCTAAACGTACACCAGTGTACGCCCCATCTACTTCACTTCGCACTAGTACGCCCCGCATACTCCCTATGTACTCCACGTGTACTAGGGTTAACCTTAAACCATAAAATACTCCGTAGGCCATAACTTCTTCATTATAAATCCGATTTCGATGATCCTTATATCCACGAAAAGGTAACAAGAACCTCTACGCCTTTATCAACACATATGCACCTTAAGATTTCCCGAACAAAAATCCAATTTTTATAATAGCCCGAGCTGACACCTTACCAAAATACCCCTTGGCTCCGAAATACAAACCGAACACCCGGATCCTCTAAATTACGTCACTCACACCCAATTGGGAAACGATTCGGGACAATGCGTTACAATCAACATAATGTTCGTGAGTGCATGAGTTTTTATTTTTGAATCTTTTTAAGAATCCTTTTATTTGAGAAAACCTTTCTTAATTATTAACCTAGCTTTTTATCCTAACATATTTTAATTAGGATATATTTTGTTAACCCTAATTTACTATCTTTTTAGGATATCTAACGATCCTAACGTATTTTAATTAGAATATCAATTATTAATCCTAATTTACTATCTTTTTAGGATATCTATCGATCCTAACGTATTTTAATTTCGATATCTTTTATTAATCCTAATTTACTATCTTTTAGGATACCTAATGATCCTAAAGTATTTTAATTAGGATATCTTTTATTAATCCTAATTTACTGACTTTTTAGGATATCTATCAATCCTAACGTATTTTAATTAGGGTATCTTTTATTAATCCTAAGTTACTATCTTTTTACGGTTTCTAACAATCCTAATGTTTTCTAATTACCATTCGAGGCATTTGTAATAGTAATTTAAACTCTAAAGTGATTTTTAATATGTTATCGCAAGCCCCTGTAATCGACGTTGTCACTGTAAATGTACCCCAAATCACGACGCTTCATCGGACGTCGAATAGTAACATTTATGGAAGGTATCCCACCGGGATTGTAGATAAGAGTTGTAGGTGGGGTTGTTATGGCCCCGTATTGATCTATACATAACTTCCTAGCTCTCGCAAGAGTAACGATTATAAGTATTGGGGATATTTGTAATTTAATCAAGGCTTTAGGATGAATAATTAACTCACTAACACATTAACCCTAGGCTTTTATCTTTTATATTACCATAATTACCATATATATATATATATATATATATATATATATATATATATATAAAGTTTTTATATATATATGTATTTGATAATTATATTTATGATCTCATAATTATCTTATATATATATATATATATATATATATATATATATATATATATATATATATATATATATATATATCGTCATATATATATATATATATACCCTAATTTTGGTTATTTTAACAGGATATTTTAGTAGAGTAACAACTACGTACTATGCATATCCTAAATCTTGTCTAGCATAACTCCTAACTCCTAGATACTAAGGTTTCCAAGGGTTTTGGCAATTATATCATCTAGGTAACACTTACTCCTAGATTATTGGGCACATGATAACCTCTAGGTAACACCTACTCCTTGATTATGTGGTATTATAACTTCTAGACAGAAGATCGTAGCTTAAAAGTAGCCATAATATCTAAAGTTATACTATCCTAAGACATCTAGCTTATTATAAAATGATTTGATATTTATAAAATCAGTATTTTTAAAAAAACATTTGATAAGCATGTAGTCCCCCCCCCCCTCCCTGAAAACATTTAAACAAGTAAAATAGGGTTCGTGAACTCACTCTAGTAGCTTATCGAGAAGCACCCGGACTACTGCAACCAGAGTCTCTTGTTATCGAGAGGGTATCAAAGTATTGAGAGAGAGAGAGAGAGAGACAGAGAGAGATAGAGATAGATAGATAGAGAGAGAGATAGAGAGATAGAGTTTTTTGAGATTTGTTTGAGATGAAAAACCAGGAAGCAATCACCTCCATTTATAGTGGTGGTGCGTGCCGGGAAGTCTCATGCACGGCATGCTCTCGCTTCGTGACCTATATAAATCTTTCCACGTGCCACCCTTCTGCTAGTCAAAGTTTTCAAATCTTCGACGAATCTGTGGGTCAAACATGCACGACGGGCTTGGCGCGCACATTGACGCGCACTCTTAATTCCTTTTTAAAAATTTATATTTTTTTTATATCAACTTTGTTTGTTACCTTCTTTATATATTTGTGTAGCTTTTTCCTAGAACTACAACTTTCCTTTAGGTTGCTTCGTCAAGTTTTAACTTTCATTTTTAACCCACATTTTTATATTTTATAAAAATTGTATCTCCTTCATACGATTTCCATTTTTTCCCTTATTCCTTTCAAAGTTCTCCAGGCTATACTACAAATTTCCTTTTTGTAGTATTAACCGAAACTCAACCAATCTTTTTTTGCCATTTTGACGTTAATAGCGTTATTAATGTGGTTGTCTATCTATCTTTGGTACCAGATCATCACATAATCAAATTCTTCTGAATTAAAAAAAAATTAATATTTCAAAGATCCTTTGGTCCAAGATTATTACATTTGCAAAGAAGTCTGAAAGATCTTATCATTAAAAAATTAATCTTAATTTACAAGAATTATAAAATGTTTAATGATATTATCTACTGTTTTGGCTCACTAAATTTTATATTTCTGATATAAAAGGGAAAATCGGAAGGATGCTCTATGCTTTGAACAAAAACTCCATCTACAACCCAAAAATACACTATCTCAATAATTACACTCCAGTCTTCAAAAGAATTTAAAATTTAATAATGGGTAGGAAAAGTTATATTCATTACCTTTCCATATTTTTTTGATCCATATTCAATACCACTAAACAGAAGGCCGGATTTATGTGCATAAATAGAACACACAACAATTGTGTGACCAAGAAAGGATGCACAACTGAAGGTTCATTTCAAGAGTTTTTAACATTGAAAAGTAAAACAGTTCATCAAGGAAAGTGAGTATAGCATTGAAATATTTTCCATTAAACAAGGAGAGTACTAAACATTTTCCCCTTACTTTTTTCTTTCTTTAGAACATAATCTGATTCGTATCTCATGTATCTTCTGATGATTAGGCCCCAACTGAGTTGTGGTAGTCCTAGAGCATGTGTAAGAAACATGACACTTTAAATCATACCTTGTCAGTTATTTGGAGCTTAGTCTAATCTGCTTAAATATCCTTTTGCATAGAAATCTCCATTTAAGTGCAGTACGTTCTACATTTCCATTAAAGAACATAATAAGCACAATATTTCCAAAATTCTTTCTACACTCAAATTCCCTATTTTATAATTCACTATTCCCATTTCCTCAACACCAAGATGAACAGATGGAAACTTTTAAGGTACAAAATCCTTTCGATCTCCATGACCACTGGCTGCTCTTGTCCTATGGAGTTAAAGTGTCATTTATTGTGGCTATAAATACCCTACACCAATAAACAAAAAATAAATATGTATAATTAAAACCAAATCCTACTTCAACCATGGTGAAAGAAAATGGAAAATCATAACCTTCTTCTTAGTTAAGACAGGGAGAGGTAGACATAAAGGGGAAACTAACAACACATGACGAGGCCAACATAAAAAGATTCGAAACTAAATTGGAGAAAATAAATAAAGTAGGCACAAGTTGAATTAATTACATGCTTTGCATTCTTTTAGGAGCATTAAAGAGCTTTCTGAACACTAAGTTGAGGGAAATTGAGAGAAGATGAGGACCGACCAGATTCTTTCACCACCAACACTTAACCCTAATCTTAGAGAAAATAACAGAATGGGCGGCCATGAGGAGTTCTTTGCTTTGGTGCCATTGATGGATGACCTTCTGATGCTTCACTTGCTCCAACGGTGTGGAGATGAGGCGACGAAGAAGAATGTGTTTTGAAGAAAATTGGTGATTCTAATACTTTTTTTGAATCCCTAGTTTGGATTCTTTGGGATTTATCTACTTTTCAGATTAGAAAAATCATAGTTGGGAGATGGAGAGTGGAGACGTAAGCAGCCGTAAACGAGAGAAGGAGATTGAATAAACCCTAAATCATAAAGGCGGGGTTTTCTATTATATTTTTGGGATTTCCTTTTCCCACTAGCTGCTAAAGTATGAAGACATGCGTTACATAAAAAAAATAATATAACACGACACTTAATTTTAGGACACGCAAAAATGTGTATCCTAAATTCTTCAAATTTTAGGAGAGATGACATTCTTTTTAAACACGTATCATAAATCACTGCTAGTCATAGTTCGCGTGCCCTAAAAGCCCTATATTCTAGTATTGAAACACTTTAAGAGTTAGGAAGTAGTAGCTTAGAAAAAATATTGCTAGACATTATGAGAGAGGTGGGTTCTTCTAACATAAATCATCATAAAGGGTCCATGTGATTTCTTAGAATATCAAGTTTAATCTTTAATTTTTTTTTGTCTCATAGAAGGTCCATAACTCATATAAAATGACGTATATACATTTTTTTATTTTTTTTCTTTAAATAAAATCATTTGAAAAAAAAATAACACCATTGTCTTCTTCCCCACCCACACACCCATATGACATACAAATCTTTTGCATCTCTCATTAAAATTTAAAGAGATAACCGAATGATGTGTGTGTGTATATATATATATATATATATATATATATATATATATATATGGGGTTAGCTTCATGTGAGATGAACAATTTTTGTGAGACCGTGAGACATTTTTTGTAATAAAAAATTCTGATATTCTAGAGTTCATAAAAATATTATATATATGTAGCATTCTTATATTCTAAAAAAATATTTTTAACACGTTTTACATTCATTTATTCTAAAACATATAATGTTAGAATATTCTAGATATTATATATTAGAATATTTCACTAAAAAAATTGGTCTCGAAGGTCTTATAATTAGAAAATTAGGTCTATGTCAAATGAGCTTTTACTTATATATATATATATATATATATATATATATATATATATATATATATATATATATATATATATATATGTGTGTGTGTGTGTGTGTGTGTGTGTGTGTGTGTGTGTGTGTGTGTGTGTTAAACATATAGTTTTCTATATCAAATCAATTCGATAATAGGAGTATAAATAAATTAGAGATGAGCGTAGGCGGGTACCCGCCTCATTTAGCGAGAACCGGAACCGAAACCGGCGGTACCTATAAAGTTAGAACCGGAACCGGAATCAGTCTAGGCAGTTCTTAAATTTTTGGAACCTGTCCCCGAACCGGCGGTTCCGGTTCCAAGAGCGGGTAACCCGGTTACATCAACTTTATTAAATTTTTTTAATAAAACCGTAATTTTTTTCGGTCGAAATCGAATATATTCGGACCAAAGACGGACAAAATCGGACCAATATTTTCTGAATTGGTCAAAATAACACACACATAATTATACTATATATATATATATATATATATATATATATATATATATATATATATATATATATATATATATATATATAAACCGGTTCCGGCGGGTACCTAGTGGGTAGCGGTTCCTAAAAAATGAGAACCGGAACCGCTTAAGGGGGTTCGAGTTTCGGAACCGGCAGTACCGAGGCGGTTCCGGTTCTGAAAGCGGATACCCAGTTCCGATGCTTATCCCTAAAATAAATGATGGCCAAAGGCTCGATGCACACAAACCTTTGGGCTAGATACAAGGCCCCAAGCCACCTAATTGCACATGAAATGTATTTCAATATCTATTTGTTTGATGCGTTGGCGTTGAACAAGGTTCGATGACATGTAGACTGAGTTGATGCTATCACATTAAACAATAGTGGCCTTTATCGGGGGAACTGAAGATCTCGAAGTAAATTACAAACCCAACAAATCTCGGCAACGACGTTAGCAATACCGCGATACTCTGCTTCGACATTGGATCTGGATATAACTCCCTGCCACTTACATGATGAAAAGATCAGATTATCTCCTAGAAACACATAATGGCCTGAGGTCGAACGGCGAGACACACGACACCTACCTCAATCTGTAACCGCGTAAGCAACAAGAGTGAAGTTAGGAGAAACGTGATGTTGTAGACCATGGTTAAGAGTCCCTCGCATTTAGCAAAGAATATGCCTCAAAGCGTGTAAGTAACACTCTCAAGGATCATGCAATAGAGGCAAATCTGCTGAAACGCAAAGGCGATATCTAGACGGGTGAAAATAAAATACATTAGAGCACCAATTAGACTGCGATACAAGGATTGATCCATAACCTGAAGACTGGTAGCATCAAACTTATGAGTGGTCTCAGTTGGAGTACAATCTGGTTTACACTGAGACATATGATTATGAGAAATAATCTTTGAACCATACTTTCGCTGAGAAAGAAATAGACCATGTGAAGAGAGAGTGGTCGAGATGCCCAGAAAATAACTAAGTGGCCCAATATCCATCATGGAAACTCGCTACTAAGTTGCATAATGATCGAATGTAGGAGAGTGGTGGATGAGGACGTCAGGGAAATGCCATCAACATATTGGAGAAGACAGGCAGTGTTAGTACCCTTGTGGAAAGTGAATACAGATGAATCGATCAAGCTATGCCGAAAACCCATATAAAGAGCATGCTAGAAAAATGTTGGTATTAGTCCCTAGGGGCATGTTTAAGACCATAAATGGAACGCTAAAGGCGACACACATAATCTGGGTGTTGCACATCTTGAAACCCTAGTGGTTGGTACGTGTAAACCGTCTCTTGTAAATGACCGTGAATAAATGAATTCTTCTCATCCAATTGTGAATGGGCCAATGTCTATAAATAGTCAGGCTAAGAACAATACAAATGGTAGCTTCTTTAACTACCTAACTAAAGGTCTCATCACAGTCGATTCCTGGTTGTTAATTGCAACATTTGGTACTAAGAGTGCTTTGTACTGTGAAAGCGATCCATCAACATTAAATTTATGCTTAAATAACCCTATGGATCGAACCACATTTATAGTAGGACGGTGAGTCACAATAACCCATGTGCCATTTGTAATAATAGCATTCTACTCTTGATTCATAGCTTTATAAAAGTTTAGATCTTTCAAATCCTATAAGCACAACCCCGGGATAGAGGATATGATGGAAGAGTAAAGATTAAGTCGATGAATGGGCTTCAAAATACTGTGTTAAGATCGAGTGGTCATGAGCATGAGGGGAGGGAGTAGGAGGAGACAGAGACGAAGACGGAGCAAGTATGGGTAAGGGAGAATAGAACTGAACCTCATTCAGAGATTAACTAGATATGTGTGTTGGTAAAGAAGCAGGAGGGATGTGGGTTAGAGAATTTGGCGCAAAAGTAGGGAGTAATATTTATCAGATAGGAAATTTTATGAATGAGAGTTACTAGGAGTGATTCAACTGTATGGGAAGACAATCTTGTCATAGGTGACATGAAGAGAGGTAATGATCTTTCTGGTAAAAACGTCATAGCATCGGAAATCACGGTGGTAGGTAGGATATCCAAGAAAAATGCATGGCATGGAGCATGGTTCGAGTTTTTGTGTGGATTGTGGAGGCATAGGAAACATACACACCAAAAACCTATTAGATGATCATAGGTCGGGTGATGAACAAACAAACGATAGTGAGGTTTGTCATTATTAATGGACACAAATGAAAGGAGGTTGAGAAGTTGGTGGCCATGTGAAGTGCTTCGAGGCAAAATTGTAACATACCGATGATAAGGTATTTTCAATTTTAACCCTATGTATGAAGGAATATTGCATTTTGACTCTTGTGCTTGAGAAAGATAGCAAGAATGAACCATAGTGGCATTTTGGTGATTTTGGTCAAAGAGTTAGTACGATGGGCGTACGTTGTGTACGTTGGGCGTTTTGGGGCGGACCCTAGTACGCTGGGTATACACCACGTACGCATGACATACGTGATAAATCTTCAAACCCTAACTTTTATGGTTTGGTCCATATATACGCATCATTATCACCTTATTTCTCTTTCCCTCATCAGCCTCTACATGAGAAAACGTCCATCTAGCCAACCCTAAGTGAGAAAAGTGTATCTTGAGCTCATCTTTGTGTTTTAGTGATATTCTTGAAGAAGAAGAAGGTGGTGGGAAGACCTTGAAGCTTGAAAGCAAATTAGATTAGGGATTCTCTCTTTGCTAGCAACCTCCATGCTTAGGCAGAGTCGTCAGGACATGAGGATATGAAACAGAGTCGTCAGGTGGTGTAAGAAGGGAATGAGGATACGAAACTTAGATTTGGGATTCTCTCTTTGCTAGCAAGCTTGGAAGAAACTTAGATTTGGGATTCTCTCTTTGTGTTTTAGTGATGTTCTTGAAGAAGAAGAAGAAGGTAGTGTACAGAGGGAATGCGGATATGAAACAGAGTCATCAGGACATGCTTAGGCAGAAGTTTAATTTGTTCAACCACATTCTTGGAGAGTCACTCGAAGCTCAACTGCAAAGATTCATCACTCTCACTACAGAAATGAGTTATGCCGGAATTTTGGTTACAAGATCTGAAATCAACAAGAAGTTGCTGAATTCTCTCCCAAAGTCTTGGGATATGAATGTCTCAGTCATCAAAAAGACCAAAGATCTCAATCGTCTAAGTCTGGCAGAAACAATTGCAATCATCAAGGCATGTAATCTTGATGACAAACAGAGGGAGATAAATCATGTGAACTCATTTTCCACTGCTAATCTTGGAATTTCATCCAACAGTGCGTTCTCAACCTTTGCCACTTCAAAACCTCAATCTTTTATTGCTCCACATCCACAAAATCCAGTTTTTGCTGCTCCACAACCTCAACATCAAGCCTTTGTTACTCCATCTCCACCAATGCCTTATCCACAAAGCAACCTCTTCCTCGAAAGCACCTATTTCCAATCCTACCCCCAAAGAAACCGATGAAAATATGGCTTTAGCAACTAGACTTGTTAACTGTTACAACGCCTTTGTAGTTGGAGAGTTGCCTCCTCAGCTTTCTTTTGCTGACCTTGATCAACTACACCCATAAGATGTCGAGGAGATGGACATCACATGGCAGATTGCCATGGCTGTGTTCAGGTCCAAGCAATTCGCAAAGAAAACAGGCAAGAACAACTGGGGAATGAACGCGGAAAAGAAGGTCGACTTCAACAAGGGAAAACTAAGTTGTTTCAACTGCCATGAACCTGGTCACTTTGCCAGAGAATGCCCAAAGCCTGACAGGAGGGAAAACAGTGAAAGAACCATGGTGCCCGTAGGAAGCAGCCGGGGAGCTACCACCAACAATCAGACAGCGAATCTTGCAGTGGTGGCTCAGTCGTTTGACTGGGAAGATCAGATTCAGGCTCTAAACATCTCAGGACCTGAAAATGCTCACCTGGCCCAGATCAACAACGTCTCTGAAGAGAAACCTGAAGTGGACCCGGAGGAAGAAATGATGGAACTGCAATTTGCCTTCATGGTACAGACTACCCAAGAGCCTGCAAAGTCAGAGGTCAGTGAAAACTCTTGTTCTCAATCTTGTATTGAAACTGTCAAATTTTTGCGTGATCAAATCGAGTTGATAAAGAGAGAGAACGAGGACCTAAAATATGAGAAGTATGAACCTTAAGAAAGACCAGAGACCATTAAAGGAGAAATTAGAGGCCAAGACTAGAGATGTTAGAAAGTTGCCGGAAGATGATAGCAACAAGTGTGAGAATTATAATTTCATTAAGAAACAACTTGCTGCTGTAACTGAAGAACTTGACACATTGAAAATCCGTTTTGAAAATGCTGATTTTGATTTCAAGAAATACGATGTGTCAAGTGAAAGAGTTGCAACAATAATTGAAAAACAAATGAAGTGGAAGAACCAAAAGCAAGTTGGTATAGGATATGAGTGTGTCCCTCCTCCATTTAATCACATGTATACCGTTACTCCTTTAAATCAGGAAGAGATTGATAGAGAACCATTTATGGTGTATGGCAAACCTGTTGTACCAGTGACTGAAAGTAGTACTAGGGAAATAGATACTAACGTTTCTACTTCCTGTGCAGAGTTGTCAGTAAGTCAGGGAAATCAAGAGGATGGAAATATTGAGTGTGAAAATAAAATTGTGTCAAAATTTGGTGTTCCTATTTTGAACAATGTTGATTCTGTGTCTGTAGTTAAAACTGATATTTTGATTTGTGATGATTTGGTGTCTAAGTCTAATGTTTTTGATAAATGTGATGTTGCCTTTGTTAAAACTGATGAATCTGACACTTGCACATCCACTCCATCTACACCTGTCACACAACCTGACTCATGCACTTGCATGTGTGGGAAAGTTAGAACAGTCAATAAGAACACAAAAACTGAAAACGACGGTACCAGTTTTTATGATAAAAAGCAAATTTGTTTTAACTGTGGAACTACCGGCCACATTGCTCGCAATTGTCCTAATAGGGCATTTGTACATTTTTCTACACCGAGAAAAGAAAATGAATCTCGAGGAAGGTCTTTAACGAGAAAATTCTCAAGATCTTATCTTCGTGATGATGATTGGAAAGTTCATAATCATAAGAAAATGGCTGATCTTAAAACGAACAAACAGATTTTCACTAAACCAGCCACAGGTGCTTTGTCGAAATCGAATGTGGCTAAGCCAAGGTCGATATCGTCAAAGACTGCGTCTAGATCTTCGACTAATCCTAGCCGAAAGTCTAAACGCTCAAAGCAAAAGAAAAATATTTCTAAATCACTTGTGAATATTTCAAAACCTAATTACCAGTGGGTGCCCAAATCTTCAATGTTTCAATCATCTTTATCTTTTGATGGTGCATCTAATAGTAATTCAAAATCTAAAAGTGAAAAAGAAAAATCTATGAATGTCAAGGGTAAACCCAGTGTTGTAATGACCTAGGTCCCGAAATCTCATTAATCCCGTGCAAAATGCAGGAACAGCTATTGAGGAATGTCGTCAAACTGTGGTATGTCGACATCGGTTGTTCCCGGCACATGACCGGAGACATCTCTCAATTGCACGACATTGAAACATTTAATGGTGGATATGTCTCCTTTGCGGGATGGGATGGAGGAAAAATCACTTAGAGAGGAATCGTTACCAATGGAATGCTAAGCTTTAAGAACGTCAACTACGCGCCCGAGTTGAAGCATAGTTTGTTGAGCGTCTCTCAAATTTGTGATAAGGGCTACTCTACGCACTTCACCGATAAAGAATGTCTGATTTTGAAGCCAGGCATTGTCATCCCAGATGAATGGATCCTTGTGAAATCGAAACCGGACGACAATGCATATATCATTGACATGAACAAGAATCTCCCTGAACAAGTCACTTGTCTCTTCTCAAAAGTATCCGAGCATAATGCAATGCCATGGCACCGTCGGCTCGGACATGCTAACGCAAACAACCTGAATCCACTTGCAAAGAACGAGATCGTACGTGGACTCCCAGTCAAATATTTCATCACATTTGAAAAATGTGTGGCTTGCGCTCAAGGCAAACATCACCGGAAGCCACACTTGCCAAAGCAGATCAACTCGATCAACAAAGTCCTCCAATTGTTGCACATTGACTTATTTGGTCCGGTCAACGTCCTCAGCATCAATAAAAGTTCATACTGTCTGGTTGTGATAGATGACTACTCGCGATTCACGTGAGTTTTCTTCTTGTCCAACATGTCTGGGGTCGCTAACCTAATTAAGAAGTTTGTGGTAATGATTGAGAACCAAACCAACGAGAAGGTGAAGACACTCAGAACTGATAATGGGACAGAATTCAAGAATGCTGTTCTAGATCCTTTTTGTGGTGAAAAGGGATCCTGCATCAATATAGTGTTCCTTACACACCGCAACAAAATGATGTTGTTGAACGGCGAAACCGAACGTTAAAAGACGCCGCAAGGACGATGCTGTGTGACTCCAAACTTCCGGTCTTATTTGGGGCCGAGGCGATCAACACGGCCTGTTATGTTCAGAAACGGGTCCTGATGAACAAAGCTCAGGTGAAAACCCCGTATAAAATTCTATACGGTCACAAGCCATCGGTTGCTCACTTCCGTATCTTCGGATGTCCTTGCACCCTCCTTCACTTAGATTCCAATCTGAAGTTTAGCTTAAAGTCCGATAACTGCTACTTCGTGGGATACGCCGCACGCACAGCATACACGGTCTACAACAAAAGAACAAAGCAAATTGTGGAATCCTATGACGTGCGCTGGCTGGAGGAGAACGAGACTGACGCCCGAGTCGGTCCTGACTGGTTATTCGATTACGCTTCTCTATTTAAATCATTTGATGTGTTTTCGGATTCTGTGTCAGGTACTTCCTCAGGTACGAAAGTTGTGATTGAAGATGAAGAGGAGGATGTTGTCTACAGACCACCGGTGGTGCCTCATACGACTCCTACGGTGGATGCAGTTGTTCAAAGTTCTCCCTCCGAATCTCCGAGTCAACAATAAAATCCATATGTTGATGCTACCCCGCCCACTCCTGCAGAAAGAGAGTTCATGACCAGAGATACTTCCGCTGCAACTCAAACTTTCATGGAACTTCTCTTTCCCGAGCCGATTGCGAACGAGTACGTAGCAAGCTCCTCTGATGGTACCAGATCGTCTGAGGCGGTTCATTCAGCAAATGATGGATTTTTTAATGTTCACAACCTTCCTGTCTCTCTTGATGATATCAGCCATGAGATCCCCACAAGACTACAACGCGATCATCCGATCGAGAATGTCATTGGGCAACTGCGAGACAGTGTCAAAAAGAGAAGTCAGAGCGGAGACGCGAACACATGTCTTTACTCCTGCTTTATTTCTCAGATCGAGCCGAAGAATGTAAAATGGCATTGAATGAACCCAGCTGGGTTGATGCAATGCATGAGGAGTTACATCAGTTTGAGAAACTCGGGGTTTGACAGTTGGTTGAGCTTCCAAAGGGCAAGAAGTCTCTTGACACAAGTTGGGTCTTTCGGAACAAGCAAGATGATTCAGGGGTTATTGTGCGTAACAAGGCAAGATTGGTCGTCCGTGGATTCCGGCAGATAGAGGGTCTAGACTACACCGAAGTTTATGCACCGGTTGCTCGCTTGGAGGCTATTCGCATTTTCCTCGCGTATGCCTCTTACATGAACTTCACGGTTTACCAGATGGACATCAAGACTGCCTTCCTGTATGGCACGGTGAAGGAAGAAATCTATGTTGATCAACCTCCTGGGTTTGTCGACTCCAAGTTTCCGAATCACGTCTACAAGCTGGACAAGGCTCTTTACGGGTTACATCAAGCTCCCAGAGCCTGGTATGCAACCCTTACAGAGCACTTGCTCAAGCACGGCTATACGCAGGGAACGATTGATCAAACCCTGTTCATAAAGCATGTTGATGTCGATCTCATTTTGGTGCAAATCTATGTCGACGACATCATATTCGGGTCGACTTGTCCAAAGCTTTGCAAGGAGTTCGAAGCAGCGATGAAGAAGAGGTTCGAGATGAGTTCTCTTGGGGAAATGACCATGTTTTTGGGGCTTCAGGTCAAACAAGATTCAACTGGAATCCTGCTCCATCAAGCCAAGTATCTTGACGATATGCTAGAGAAGTTCGGGTTCAGAGACGCAGAACCTGCCTTGACGCCGATGGCCGAGCGACCCCTGTTGACTCTAGATCCTGAAGGCGCATCCGTAGATCAGACTGAATATAGATCGATGATCGGATCGCTGATGTATCTGACCGCGAGCAGGCCAGACATCATGTTCGCAGTCTGTCAGTGTGCACGTTACCAGGCTAATTCTAAATTCTCCCATTTAACTGTTGTCAAAAGAATTTTTCGGTATCTCAAAGGTAGCCCAAAATTGGGTCTTTGGTACCGGAAAAATTCTAAATTTGATTTATATGCTTTTACTGACAGTAATTACGGAGGTTGTGAGCTTGACAAGAAATCAACTTCTGGGGGATGTCAGTTTCTGGGTGATCGGCTAGTGTCATGGCAGTGTAAGAAACAACATACAATCTCAACCTCAACGACGGAGGCGGAATATGTCGTTGCTTCTGCCTGTTGTTCTCAAGTCATATGGATCCAACATCAGCGGTTGGATTATGGTTTGAACTTTCTAGAAACCCCTATTTTCTGTGACAATGAAGCTGCAATTCAAATTGCTAAAAATCCAGTCTAGCACTAAAAAACCAAGCACATCGACATCAAAGTGCATTTTATCAGAGATTGTTATGAGCGTTCGCTCATTCGGTTGGAACAGGTTCCCACTGCTAATAATGTGGCGGATCTGTTCACAAAACCGTTTAACAAAGCTCGATTCGATTTGCTTGTTGGATTTTTGAAAATGATCCGTTTTGAAGACTGGTTTTTGTTTTAGATAGTTTAAATTTGCGCATTTAATTTTCATTCTCCCCTATGCACAAATTTAGGGGGGGAAATAAAAACAAAACAAAAATCAGAAAAGTCAAAAATATAAAAATCAAAAAATTAGAAAATCCAAAAATAGTTGGTCTGTAGGAGATGCGAAGGGAAGTGATATCAAGATGGTGATAACGGGCAGTCTCAACATGTGTAAGGGACTGAATCTGAATTGTCTAAACTCTGTATTTAATGTGCTGGTAGGCACGAGTGATTTGACAATGTGGATTTAGATAGGATTGTTTGGACTGACCATACGAGGCTCGGGTAGATTGAGCAATGAGATAAACACGGGAACCCACGGGATACACTAAATTAATACGCATCTAGAACTGTGGCTTAACTTTTCCTTGATGTACAGACTTATGTCCTTAATTTTGGTTCTGATAGGGTGACTGGGGGTTCTGATAAAGTAGGTCTGTAGGAAATTGTTTTCTTGCTTTCTATCTGTCATTCATATGTTGCTACCTCTGCGTGATTGGAAGAGATCCGACCTGGAATGCAACAAATGCAACTTTATTTCTATGCATCCTCTTTATATATGCAATTCTTTCTATCTGTTAGTCATATGCTTTCTCCTCTGCGTGATTGAAATGATCCGACCTGGAACACATCATATGTAACATTCTACCTCTCAATCCCTCTATCCTAGTTAGCCATATGTTGCCCCCTCTGCGTGATTGAAAAAGATCCGACCTGGGACACAACATATGCACCTATTTCTAAATCTGACTTCCTCCTTAATAATTGTCTATTCACCTAAAGTAAGGAGTTCTTTGGAAGTTCTTGATAACCGGGGTATATCGGGAAGTGGGGAACATGTTCTAGTGCAACTAAAATTGAACCATTTAAGATATTGTTTGTAGATCTCGCTGCTTAATTTAAGTAGACAACAATACCCGTGTTCGTCGTCAGCTAAATGGTTTATTTAGAAAAGTTTGTCAATATTCTTCGGGTTTAAGTGGACCACAATACCGGCAATTGACCATATCTATTCATGAAGGTGAAGGTACTGATAAACAAAGTTAAGTTTGTCTCAAAACTTTGATCCCAAAATCACAAAAATAATATCAGCAATGATGAAGGAGGAATTAGTGTTATACAATTTTATTTTTATTTTTTATTTTTCTAAAAATCAAAAATTAAAAAAAAATAGTTTAGTTTAAATTTTTTAGATTTTATTTTAATTTTTAAGTCTTCAAAATGTTTTATTTTTGAAATTTTTTGATGTATTGGGTTTGCAACTCATGGGTTTTGAGCAGAATAATGATATAAGGTTAAGCAGTGAAGACCTCGATGCTTTCTTTGACACTGTCTATGATGTTGTGCAACCTGCAACGGAGACAGAAGGAGTTAGTGGTATTCTCAAAGTGATGCCTCCTAGTTTAGTTCAGAAGGCCGACACCTCATTAAACATGGATACGACTTCAAGGATTCCTCCCATTCCAGTTGTCACTCCAACTCCGGTGCCGTCTGAAAATGATCTTAAATTGACACATGCCTCCCAGCCTCCGTTGAAAAGTAGGCGAGCTGACCCGAGGCCGGGAGTGCTTATTAGAGATCAAGCCCAGCCAACGCAGCCAGCAGTCAGCAACTACAGTCGCTGCTACACCATCACAGCCAGCCCAAGTTGATATTCAGGAAGGACCAAGTAATGTTAGATCTTCATTTGAAGTTGGGAGTTCTTCTGCTCCTGGGGGTTCTTCTCCTCCACAACATGCGCATGATGTTGTCTCCGTGAGGCATGCCAGGTTTCTTGCTCAACAAGATTCAGATCCTTTACCTCGTGGCAAAGGAATATCAATAGGTGAAGGAAGTTCAGGGGGAGCAGACCCATCTATCTCAGAGCTCAAGGAGGAGATCGGAGTCCTAAACCACATAATCATTGAAAATGACGTTTTGATTGGAAAACTCTACGTTCGAGTTACCGAGCTTGAAGAAGAAAACATATTAAAGTCAAAACAAATCTGTACTCTTCAAGTCAACCTTGGAGCCTTGACGGCTGGATACTTCGACTTAAAGAATAAGCTTATCGCTGAATTTGGTGACAAGTTCAAGACCACAGTCGAAGATCCAAATGCAACCCAGACTTCTCAATCAGCCCCAGCCAATACATCACAATCTGATCAGCCTGATGACACTCCTCCAGTCAGATTTTATGCGATCAGGAGATCATGGAGGCTGTTGCCAAGGAGTTCACCAGCATGATAGTGGAGATCATCGACAAGGAGATGTGGCTGGGCGCTATGGGAATATCAGATGTTAGTAGTTGAGAAAAACTGAATCTACGCTAGCTCAAACCATGGGGGAGACTGTTAGGACGCAATTTTGTGGTTTGAGCTAGGCAGTTATCTTGTATAGATCATGTTAGGGTTTTGGTCATAGGTTGGTGTTTGTAGGCTTGCGGTCTTGTGTTCACGGTTGTAAGGTGTTCACGGCCGTGAACCCATTTGTGGTTGGTCGTGTCCTATAAATAGCATGTCAGAATGTGTCAGGTGTAACAGTTAGTAAGACGTTAGTCAGTGTGTTCACGGTCTTTCTGTGTGTGCTCAAGGTGTACATGACGTTTTGTGCTATAAACGTGTGCATTGCTTGATTAAATCCTTCTTCTACTCCATTCTTATTTGCTTGATTGATTACTTGTTTGATCACTGGTTTGGATCCGTGGATTTGAGACTTTACACTTAGTTTTGCCCATGCATGCTCTAGAAGGTCTTAAGGTGTTAAGAAGTTGGGATTTTGTGTATTAAGCACTTATTGGGCATGCAAAGTCATAAAGTTGGGAAATTTATGACTATCACTGGTATTTTCGCCTTTGATCTGAAATTGGGCGTAAGAGATTAATGCATTAAGCTCTTATTGAGGAAAATGGGATACTGTGCCTACGACGTGTTGACATATTGTGTTGGGTTGAGGCTGTATTGCTTTGTCTTGTAGCCAACAAACCCGAGAGCATTCCAGATATGATTTGAGGGCACTATTGGCATTCCAGACTCATACTGAGGGCTCGGGAGGATTTCAGATATGATTTGAGGGCCCGATAGGCATGCCAAACTCTTACTAAGGGCTCGGGGATATTCCAGACTTATGTTGAGGACCTTGTAGGGGTATTCCATACATAGGCTGAGGACCCAATATATGATGTTATATGTTGTGTATTTGGTACTTTGGGGGAACTCACTATGATTTGGCTTACAATTTTAGTTTATGGTTTCAAGTACTTCCAAGGATCGTGGGAAGGCGAAGGCGTGATCGTACACATCTTCGTGTTTTTATGTCTTCGGGTCTTTGGAAAACTCTGATTTGAATTAATGCTTTTGAAACAATGAATCTTTTTGAAAACAATATTGATTCATGGTTGGTTTTGAAATTTTTAAATTTATGGTGATTTTTTTTAGTGTTACAAATGTAAGTGGAAGGTCAGAGTGGAAAAGTAAGGTGCACATCATGTTTTTATTAATGCGAATCCTGCGTTAAAACATCTTGTTTTGGTTGAAGGTGTGAGGACAAGAGAAATAAAAAGTAGTGCCATGAGAGACAAAGTGGTCCTGAAATAATTTGTTGTTGTATTCATCCCTGTTGTCACATTGGAATTGTTTGATAATGCTGTAAATTGAGTTTTTATAATATTAGAAAAATGGAGGACCTTTTCAAATGCTTCACGTTATAACATCTTGTTTCCTGTTATTTATGAGCCATGAACCGGAAGTCGATTGTGTAATGTTTTGGGCCTTAAGGAGGCAAGGTTTAGCCATTGTGGAAGGAGGTAATGATAGTTAAGAGATTTTACGCTTGAAATTTTGTTTTGGGCTAAAGGGTAGAAAGGGAAAAGTCATAGGCCGGGTTCTTACAAGAAATATGGATTTTTGTACAAGAATTTATTAGTCCAAGATACCTAGATAATATTATAGAGTTCGTCAACACCTTTCTGTGGATATAAAGAACTTTGAAAACGGAGTTGGAACGAAGAAGTTAGGACCGTTTGAAGTTAGGGCGGTTTTAGGCTGAGTTGCGTAGGCTGAGCATATTCAAACATGTACGTTGGGCGTACTAGGGTATCCCTAGGACGGTAGGTGTAGTTTTAGTACATTGATCGTACGATATCAGTGCTAGAACCTTATTTTCGTGGTTTGAACCATATTGAAGCTCCTAAACTTCCCCAAACCTATTCCATTCTCAGCCTCCACCTCTCCAACACCCTCTCTTCAAACCCTAGCCCTAGATTGGGCCTTGAGAGAAAAAAGAAGGTGTTTTTAAGTGCTTTGAAGCGTTCTTGATGCACCTTAGAGAAGAAGGAAGTCATTGAAGAAGTGTTGGTTGCAGTGGAGCTTATAGATCCAGACTTTCTTCACCTTGATTTTTCTTCTAGAGGTATAAAGTTTGAACTTGATGATGACATTGTTAAATCCAACTAGTTTTAGGTGTTATGAGCCTTTGGTCACTTTAAGTGCATAAAGTTTAGATCTTGAAAGTTCGTGACCTTGTTATGGATAAAGTTGGAAACTTTATCCATCTAAACATCATTTTGATTCAGATCTGAAGGTTGGAGACTTGGACTTAATCGATTAAGTTGAAAAGATGCACTTTTGGGTCCCTTTGAGACTTAAAGACTAGATCTTATTTGCTAGGACCATTCTAATGCATAAAGTCGAAAACTTTATCCATTATGGAGCTATTATGAACCATAAAAATGTGATCTTAGCCCTTATATCACTATGATGCAAGAGTTGTGATGTCTTATCAGGTTAAGAACTTAGGGTTTTGGATATTAAGCACTTTATAGCAATGCACAGTCATAAAGTTGGAAACTTTATTGCTTAGGACATCATTTTAGGATTGGATCTGAGTTCTGGATGTAAGGGCTTAATGTAATAAGCTCATAATGGAGTTTTAGGATTGGGTTGCGTACGTTGGACGTTCCTGGAGGTGTGCTGCGCATACGCGGTCAGCGCCCCGGTTTTTGGTCAACATCAGAGTACGTTCGGCATACTCTCTTGGTACATAATACGTATTCCACTAGGAAGGGATGTTGACTTTTGGACCTTGACCGTTGACTTTGAATTTGACCAGGGTTGACCAAGTTTGACCTAGAGGTATATTGGGTATTTTGGATTGTGTTTGAGAAATGTTCATGTCGATGGATCGGTGACGGTTAGAGCTGAGATTCATATTTGAGACCTTATCAGCTATCGTTCAGACTAAGAAGTGAGTTTTCCTCACTATACTTGTGGGTCGAAGACACCACGGCCGGCCCATTGGATTGGTATCCTGCTATACATTGATATATTGAGTATGGGATAGATCTGTATGAATATATACTAGTTGTTGATATGCTTAGATCGGTAGATCTATAAGACTACTTGTGATTTCTATCTGCATGATTATTTGTCTGTTGAATATGTTTGTTATCAGTTATATGTCGACATATTGGGTTGGGTTGAGGTTGTACTGCTTTGTGTTGTAGCCTAGGAACCCGAGAGCATTCCAGATATGAGCTGAGGGCCAGCCGGCATGCGAGCCTCATACTGAGGGCTCAGGTTTCATTCCGGATACGAGCTAAGGGTCTGATTTGGATCTATATGCCCAAGAATCATTGTAGAGAAATCATACACTTTGATTTTTTTTTATCTTCATCAACACCCCAAAACCAAGTGGGTTCAAAGGCTTCAAAGGTTATCTCTAAAACATCCTATGGTTGTTTTTCATTTCATTCTAACCTCTATAAATGGATCCATGATGGTGTGGTTTTGTTATGAACTAAAAATAAACTTGTTATTTTTAAAGTCTTCCGTTGTCGGTTTTTATGAAAAAAAAACTATTATTTAGTATCAAAACCCAACAGTGGTATCAGAGTCATCTTTTATATGTTAGAATGATTTTTTATGTTTGATAATCTTTGGTTTTTGGAAAACAATCATGAATTTCCTTTTGTTAAGAAAAATCCATATTTGTCTTCTTTGGCAACTTCTTGGTTAAAATTGTTTATTTTTATATATAACCATTTTTCATGCATTTTGGTTATATAAAAGTTGTCTTAGAAAAAACAAAGAGTTGTTTGTTATAATATTTGATATGTTGTTGTGTATAAACAAGACATTTAGACCTTTGTGTTGTGTTTGGTTGATATTTATTTATTCATAAAATGTAATAGATAAATAAGTATTTTTCATTTGTTGATTTGATGTAATAAATTAGTTAGACTAGTTGTATTTACCTTAAATGTAACAAGATGAAGAAATTACCACCTTGAAGACCTTTTGAAGTGTCCCTTAAGTCATTTAAGAAAGACTTAATATTCTTGTGATGGCTCACACAAATTATTACTAGACATGGCTTGGTTTATACACATTATAATGCATGCTTGTGATGTTTATTTTATGTTAAATGTATGTTATGTTATATGTATGAAAATAGTTTTTACATGTCAATTAACATTTTTTCATAAGATAATACCACTTGGAGTTTGAGTAAAAAAAATATTTAAAAGAAAACATAAGATGTTTATAAATGTATATTTATAAAAACGTTTTACCGGTTACCGGTTAAAACTCAATTTTTGTTGAAAATAGTTTTAGGGTAAATTTATAAATACCCAACTTTAAAATATTTAAAATGGTTTAAAATATGTTTAAACTTTATATAAACTCGATGTCTTTATAATAAATAAGGAGTTTTTATTAAAAATACCAAATCGGTTTATAGTGTTATAACGACAAATAACAAAATTAGTGATTATTTTTTTGTCGAAACTTAATATATGAGATTGGTGTTTTAAACATAATGCAACATGTTGATATTACGTTTTATGCATGCTAAATGAGATTTAAAACATAAGTATCATAACCCAAGTTTTGGTTTATCAAAATATGACTTTTATCATAAGATGCATAAAATTGAATTTATAAAATAAAATGAGTTTATTCTATAAATTCATGAAGTCATAAGTTTTTTTGATTGCTAAAAAGAGATTTAAAATAGTGATTTTATAACTCATCCAAAACTCCAAGTCTTAAGTATAAAATATAGTTTTATTAAGACTATTACCGGTTCTTAAAACCGATCTACGACTAAACTTTAAAATACCGGATTTTAGTTTATAATTGATCGCGGTTAACGGCAACTAAAATGAAGTTTTATTTGACACCAAAAGAACCTCATAACAAGTGATATGAATTTTACAAAAGGGTACATGAATTGTTGGATGCATGCAATATTCATGGGACCATGTTTTATAAACTATAATTGTAAAACATATATAAACCCTTATCTACAAAACTTCAAATCTATGCAATCCATTTAAAATTCACTTGGGATTTTTGTTCAGTTCATATGGATTTTAGGGTTACCTTATTCATTTGAGTTGTCAAAAATAGTCAATGTGTTTTTGTATTTGCTTATGGCATAAAGGTCACCTAACCATTTGTGAAATAGAACTCACATGTTTTTTAAATGGGTGATTTGATCAATTTCTTATGTGATAAAGGTCATCTAAGCATAAGAGTTTTGAGACATAGATGGGATAAACATGCCAAGCTAAACAATAGTTGTTTATGATCCCATAATCTAGGAGTTACAAACCGTATGCAATTGGTAATCGTTACCTACCGAGTTTGATTATGTTTATGGGATAAAGGTCGCCTAACCATTTACTTGCTTCGTTACTTGGATCCTAGACTTTAATAAATTAATGTTTTAAGAAACAATATAAGGTATTAATTTTTAAAGACTAAATATTGAAAATACTAAATAAAACTTTATTAAATTTTATTGATAACTGTTAATAATTGTACGCCCTGAAAAATCTCTCTCTTGTTGACTTTAAATAGACAGTAACATTTGATGGTTATAATTTGTATAACTGGTATAATATCTTGAGGTTCTACCTTTAAGATAAATAGAAATTATATATACGGAAAGATCCCATACCTGAATAACCTCTGCAACCAATTAGTCTGATCATGATACTTTGATAGAAGTATTATTCTGATGATGATGATGTGTCTCACATCATACTGAAGAAATTAATCATGACTTGCAGAAAATCTTGGATAATTATGAAACATATCATATGTGTCATCAAGTAAAGCAGATATTCAATCAGAACACTAGAAATCGTTTCAAGTTTCTTCACGCATTGAATAAAAGGAAGTTTAAGAGATTGTGCACTCATATAGACTTATAGTTCAGTTACGGGAAATACAACATAAACCCAAAAATCAAGAAAGGACCAAATGATTAGTGTTGGTTCTATTGTGGAAGAAACTGGACACTAAAGGAGGAATTACTCCTCTCATCTCATCGAGCTGAAGAAGTCTGACTTGGAGAAGACTTCAGGTGTCTATATGATAGAACTATTTATTTTTCCATCATTCACTTGAGTATGTAATACTTAATGTGACACTAATAATTGATATTATGTGCTGATGATTGGAAGAAATAATCAACTAATTACAAAGGAATGATATTCCGTGCTGAAGATATAACAAGTGTTGTTATAGTCTTTATTTAAACAATATATGTTTTGTACCAATTCTTATAGGGACATGTAACAGTTGTAATTTATGAATAAATCTATATTTATTTATCGTTAAATGGATGATATGAAACGATGTATTCTATGTTAAAAAATATTTTCTCATAATGTTATTTATGAAGAAAATCTATAATATTTCATTAAATTAATAGTTCTGATCATAACACCTATATAATCAAACGATATTTGATTAGGACTTATCTATGTCATAATCATCATGACAATATAAATAATACATACATATACCAACTTCAAAAGGATGGAATTTTGAAGGCGAATGAGCTTGATTCATTTGATATATGTGAATCCTATATATATGGGAAGATGATTCACAAAAGTCTTTATCTATTAGTAGTTAAAGAACAAACGGCTTGACAAAGATTTATACATAAGTGATGTATGTAATCTTTTTTCAATCCGTGAATAGATTTGGTGACAGATACTTAATCAATTTCACTGACGACTTTTATTCGTTATTGTTAAACTTTTGATTTGCTCAAATTGTTTCATAGTGAAGATTGCAATACGACATAATGAGATCATCATTAACCTTTCGTTGTGATAAAGAAAATGAGTTTTGTAAACCAAGTCTTCTTGGAACATCTTAGGAGTTGTGGAATTGATTCACAACTCATTCCGACAAAGACACTCACTTGTCATTAGTATGTTTCTTGTGGCACATGATCACCTGGTCACTTGAATCTATCTTTTGATATTCGAGGTAGCCTTCGTATTCTCTATTAGTATAGGGTCACCTAGCCACTAGTTGAATGTTGATAGTACAAGTTTTTAAAGAGGAAATAAATAGACCTTGCAATCTATTGTATGATGTTTTAAAAGAACTATTTACTTTACAAAATTTTGGAATTATGTCACTGCACAAGTATATATTGAACATCTATACATTTCAACCAAACAAGTGGATTAGATACTTTCTTAGGCTAAGCATGAAATGGTTTATCCTTATCTAAAAGGTATAGAGTTATAGAGCTTATGTTAGACAATAAGTTTAACCACTCTAGCATCTACTAACTGCATTTATGTAGAATATTCTAAATGATTATTTAGGATGAAATTTCTACTAATCCCACTAGTTGTCATTCCATAAGACAAGTGATTAGAAAGTGCTTTTTCTAAGTGGGAGCTATATGGAACTTTAAGAGCTTAAGAACCATAAACTAAATGCATCATAGTTTGGAACTAGAAAATTTCAATTGTTGTTGAATCTTCTCAATGGTTAACCAGAAAATAACAAAACACATAGAGATGCATTCATGTATGATTAACAAGTATGGGCTTGATTAATCTTCCTCGATATAGTTTGACTATAAAGAGTAAGTGATTTTTCAAAGGAAAAAACATACATGATTGAAAATCTTCTCAAATTTAAGCTAATATCTCAAAGTAAGAATCTTCTTTCTTATAAGTTAATTACATACTGTGATTTAATTATGAATCTAGATGATTCTTGTGTTTTCTACAAAGCTAGTGGGAGCACAGTAACATTCCTAATATTATATGTAGTCGACATATTAATTCATGGAATAAGGATCTATATAGATAGATCATGACAACTTAAAAGATTAAGTAAAATTGCATTAATAGTCAAGGATCTTAAAAGAGCTTAAGATAAAGAACTCTGACAGATTCATCTTGTCAAAAACCACATGACATAACTTTGAGCAAAATCCTAGTGCAAATGCTTTTCAACTAGATAATATGATTGTATTCTGTATGCTGATACAGTTGGATTAATAATATATGTCATGATTATGCATAAAGGCCAAATGAGTCGAATGCTTAGAGCATGTCGAATAATACCAATATAATCCGAGAACAAATCATTGTGTGACTTATAAGAATATTCTAAAGTACTTGTGAAAACTAGAGAAATATTCCTAATCTGCGGAGTATTTGAAAGAAGGTTATGTTTAGTTGTTACACATGTGCAAAATTTTCAAATAGATTGAGATGACTCTCAGTCAAAATCGGGCGTGTCGTCATTATGAATGAAGAGATAATTACATGGATAGTGGTTCCATGTAGATTTTAATTAAAATTACACATCAGAGTTATAGTACCTCTTTGTTTGGAGAACCACGTACAAAGATGCTTAATGTATAGTTCATTATGACTATGAGTAATCCCATTACACAAGTATTGGTATCTAAGTCATAATCAAGCATCTAATTCATTCTCAATAGTTTTTCTTTATATATGAATTATATATAAAACTGAAAATGATTGTATTCGCAAAGTTTACACAAATCAAGTTTGTCAAATCTACTTAACAAAGCTGCTTCATTAGCTAAAGCATGAGAGTCAAGCTGGTGCTATAGAGCATTGTTGATATAAGTAGTGTATTTGATTGAAATTTAGTATTTGGATATTAGAACAATAAAGCAACATATATTGTAATGAATGATATATTGGATATGAGTCTTTCATTAAATAATTGGTGTGTTCTATATTAGCATGTTTAAATCCTTGAATAACTAGGTCATTCCAAATGTACATAGTCGTTCATAGTTGTAGGAGCATCTACGAGGTAAGACTAATATGATTGGATTGGTGGATTCTCATAGAGATGAGAATGGCAAAGAGCTACTACCAACTTCATAGGTACTTGATTGGGAGAATAAGTATTGGACTTGACCCGTATCAAAACCACTTTATGGATCGTAGTCAAGAGTGATGTTTTGATCAAGGTTGTATCTTTTTAATCTTAGACCTGAGATACATATTTGGGACTTGAGGTGTAGGGATTGTTGTGCTTAGACATGGTTTAACGTTCTTTCATAAAAAGCAGTCATAAGGGCCATCGTTGGGTATGACATGAACTACATTGATAGGCGTATGTAGTCAAGATGATTTTTGTATTCTTAGACCTGCGATACATATTTAGGACTTGAAGTGTAGGGATTGTTGTGCTTAGACATGGTTTAACGTTTTTTCGTAAAAGGCAATCATAAGGGTCATCGTTGGGTATGACATGAACTACATTGATGGGCGTATGTAGTCAAGATGGGATTTGTCCCTCTTATTTGTTGAGAGCATGACATCTAAGGCCTTAGTTAAAGTTGAACAGTAAATGAGATTGATCGATATCCATATCTCATGTTCGACATGATGTCTGAGACAAAGGAATAATTGATACCACACATTTAGTAACAATTGTAGCTTAGTGCTCCTCGAATTGGTTGTTGATGAAATGGCACCCTTCATATGTTGTTAGGGGCAGTAGCCCGTTGCTAGACGTCAGCTACTGTCTATGTCAGTCTATAATGAATATTATGCAAGTGGGAGATTGTTGGATCTATAAGCCCTAGAATCATTATGGAGTGATATTGCTAATAATATATGATCTTATAGGGTCACACCTTTATCAAGTTGGCACATTTTGTATATTTATTATTAATATGATTACTAATACATAATATCAATTATAGTATTTTAATTAGGGAATAACTATTGTTTTGTGAAAAATAATAATTATAAGAGAGTATTACTAGTTATTATTTCATATGGTATGAATTAATAAGTCATGCACAACATTTTGGACTAGTTGGATTCTTTTGTCCTTTACCTAAAGACAAAGTTTATATTTTATAAACTTGGAGTTTATAAAAAATAAAGAATCTTACTTTTTAAAAGGAATAATGATGGTGTGGGAGGTTGTTTTTCAACCTTCCACCTTTTGTCTCCCATGCTTCTAAAGGCTACGATTACTTTAGATTATTTTAATGGTTAGACCTTACTTTTCATGGGCTATATAAGATATGCATGAGGCTTGTATTTTTGCAAGAGTGAAGCTCTTCTTCCTCCTCTCTTTTATCTCTAAAAATTGTGGGTTTTCTAATCCTCTCCCTCTTTCTCTCTCTCTCTTTTGAAGTTAGTTTGGTGGTTTCGAAGACCTCTTGAGTTGTTCCATTTAGTGCTTAATTGAGTCAAGCACTTAAAGGCTACAGACACTCAAGAATACAAGAAGGAACTAGCATTCCAAGTGCCTTACTCTTGATGGTGGATACTTGTATAGAAATAATACAATTTCATTTTTGCTATCTTCATCAACACCCTAAAACCAAGTGGGTTCAAAGGCTTCAAAGGTTATCTCTAACACATCTTATGGTTGTTTTTTATTTCATTCTAACCTCTATAAATGGATCCATGAAGGTGTGGTTTTGTTATGAACTAAAAATAAACTTGTTATTTTTAAAGTCTTCCGTTGCCGGTTTTTATGAAAAACAAACTTTTATTTCGTATCAAAACCCAACAGGTCAGTTGGTATGGCAGACTCATACTGAGGGCATGAGGGTATTCCAGTCCGATGACTGAGTGGACCTGTTGTATATTGGCATTCCCGTCCGATGACTGATTTGGCCAGGAGTAAGCCAAACAAAAGTTGAAGGCCCCGAGGGCAAGCCAGACTTATGATGTGGGCTTAGAAGCAAGCCATAAATGAGCTGTGGGCCCGATAGGCAAGCCAGACTCATATTATAGGCTCAAGGTAACCAAGTCTCTTAGTTGTGGACCCAACACATGTGTTTTATTTGCTATGTTTACGTGGTGGTACTTTGGGAGAACTCACTAAGCTTTGTTTATGGTTTCAGGTACTTCAGAGGACCGTGGCAAGGCGAAGGCGTGAACGTACACATCCTGAGTTTTATATTGTTGATCTTGGGAGACTGATTTTAACTAGTGTTTTGGAAACAATGGTCTTGTAATCACTTTTACTAGTAAATGGCTTGTTTTGAAATGTTTAAATTGGTTTTGATTTTTAAGATGTTACATACGTTTGTGTTTAAGTGCTTAAACCCAAAGATAATGAGTATAAAGATCAAGAATTAAAATATAGTATTTCAAACCAACTAGAGATATGAGATGTCTACAAGTCAGAATGAATAATTTCAAAGGGTGCAGAATAGTTAAGATCATACGATAAAAAGGATGTCAAGTATCTTTTCCAAGTTGACAAGCTTGACAAATCACATTTTTTTACAAACTACAAAAAATAGAACTACTAGAAGATATGTTCTTCAAAAGTTGATCGCCAGGATGACTAAGTCGTTGGTGGAGGTTGAAATGAATGTGTGACTTGTGGAACTTGTGAGCGGATAAAAAGGGCCCTAACTATCACAATATACTAGAGGATGATGTGTTTCTTAATCAAGAAAAACAAAACTATAAGGGTCAAAGTAAACAAAACAATTATTGTGAGTGGTAAATTTTCGAACTTATATGAGATTCTTAATAATATTAGGTGTTATGAGGAACTTTGTAAATGTAAAGGACGGTATAGGTTTGTAATAGGAAAATTGGTTTATCCCGACGTTATCAAAGTTATTGCAGAACCGTTACCAACACAAATAAAACGAGGAGTATAGGAATTATTACAAAGATTTTTAAGAATACCTACGTTTTCATGCACATGGTCAATCTCCCTAGTGTCCAAAACTCAGCCATCGTTACCCATGTCATTGAGATACATGGTAGTAAACATGTTTTGCAAAGAGGTGGGCTGATTGACTCTACCAAGAAAGGACTATGGTGGCTGATCAAGGCTGGCAGACTAAAATAGACCTGAGGAGAAGGCTGCTACTACTGTTGGGCTATAGGATGTAGATGTTGGAGCTGTTGGGCCGAAGGAGGTCTGCTACTCAGCAGCATGTTGCTGCGGTTGGGAGGCTTGGTCAAGAAGTGGGCATGTCACTGTTGGACGTGATTTGATGCCCAAGGTGGAAGCGTCTGTTGGACGTGATAGGCATCCCAAGTGGAAGGCGCCGGAGATGCCCACTGCAATAACACATATGAGTTCAGCGGTAGGTGGTAAACCCACCCATATTGCAACGACTGTTAATTTTCGACGGAAGGTGGACGGTGGTGGTAGTTTTTTTGTTTTCCCCTTCGCTCCTTACGCCGATATGAATTTCTGGGACCCCCTCAATTTGAATATGGGTTTCCAAATTTTAGAAGAGTGAGCGATGATGCATGATGTTCTTGAGCTGGAGTAGGGACCCGAGGCTTTGAGAGGCATTGTCCCTCCACTACAAGTGTTGAACGCATCTCCGAAAAGCAAGGAAAGGGTTTCATGTTTCAGAGAATCTGTCTAATGATCTCAAACTTCCTTGACAAATCATTGATAGTGTGAAAGACAACATACTTTTTCTTTTAGTTGTTTACCAAGACCTTCAAGAAGATCCGTGAGCCTTTTAAACTTGGTACAATATTCATGAACTGAGAGGTCCCCTATGGTCACAATATTATGAAGTTCAATTTCAAGTTCCATGGTGAAGGACTCCTTGTTTTCACAAAAAAAACAACATCGAGGTTGAGCCAATTTTAGGGGCGTTGGCTTTGATGGAGTAAGCATGGGTAATGAGAGATTGAGAGATGGAGCCAAAAATCTATAAGTTGACCATGTTTTCGATTTTCTCCCATTCAGGAATCTTAGGAAGGGCCAGTGGTACGTCATATGTATCATCAATATGATCAAGAAAATCATAGGCAATACAGTGTGCAATGGAATGATCACTCAATGGATCATAGTTGTGGGTATTAAGACCTAGAATTAAGGAGACATAAGATTTAATATTGGTAATACCATATCCTTTGTGAGGAGTAGTTGGTTATTTGGATGATTCGCCTTTCATTATGGAAGAGAAAAGAGAACAATAGTAGAGGAGAATAGATGAAGAAGATCGATAGAAGAGAAGTGGGCGGAGGCAGGATCGGCTAGGGTTCAAGGATAAAAGCCCGATAACATGCTAAACGTATATTTTCCCATATCAACTTAATTCATTAATTGAAGGAGTATAAATACATGATGGCCAAAGGGCTAATACATACAATACTAAAGTAATAGCTCCCCTAATAATATATTTTTATCAAAGTTTATATTTATAAAGCTGTTTTATTCTTAATTCGACTGAAACACACTAGACGGTATAGCTAACCATGTAGTAGTATGTGTAACTATGACAAGACCAGGTGTCGAACTTGCAGTTATTCGCCTACTATATATATATATATATATATATATATATATATATATATATATATATATATATATATATATATATATATATATATATATATATATATATATATAGACACACACATGCATGTTAATCGTTAGGGTCCCCGAGATTTAACAAGGCTCTAGTATGGTACCGACATCTACGTCTAAAAGGTCCTATGTCCGTTTTCTAGTTTGGATGAAGATAGTGTCGACTATGTCTTCCAGAGACATCTGGAGATGATTTTTTGCAGATGTGGTGTAAGCTACTAATTGATACTTAATTTGTAAAGCCAAAAACATGTTGTTTTCAGGAAGGCGAAGACTACCCTTTTGAAAGTTCTTGAGGAGTTAAAATTCAATTATATAGGCGGGTTAAAATTAAAAATAAGATTAATCATGTATATTGGATAGACGAGTGTAATTCCCCTTCTAATGTCTGCACTTTGTAATTTGTAATGCATGGCTAGCTCGGAGTTGTTAGAAATCCGGCCCTAAAGTTCACACTTTACTACAACAACAAACAAGATAAAACAGCAATTGACGTGTGAGTTTCAGGAAAGAGAAATGGAGGAAGAAAGAATAAGATTTGGTGACTCTATACGGCTCAGAAAACAGAAAGGATTTTATAGCCTACAAAACTTAAGTCAACTAAAACAATATCTAGCCCACGTTTCCTATTTTCTATCACTAAACCTATCATTCTAAAACCCAAAATACTCGATACACATGGCCTATTCAACCAACGACCTACTACATTTTATTTAATTCATTAAATAAAACAAATACTAAACTAAAATAACATCCATGTCAAGATTAAACCCAACCTTCACCCCCTTAATCTTGACAATCTTGATCTTTGCTTCTTTATCGCCTCGAATTCAGTACTTCCATGTTCTCTTTCTTCATTTTCAAAATTTTAAAATGTTGTTCGGTCAATTTCTGTGAAGCTTCGATCTTAGTTTCACTCTTAGACAACCCGCCAGTCTCGTTCATCTCTTTCATTCACAGACTAATCTTACTCGGTCTAGATGCCGCTCAGTCTTTTGTGGATCTTCGTTCTTCGGTCTAGGTGTCACTCGGTCTTTGAAGCTTCTTCTTCAGTCTTGGTCTATTGGTCTTCTCTTGTTGCGAAACCTTCTTGCTTTCTTTCTTTCTTGCTTGCTTTCTTTCTTGCTTTTTTCCTTGTGTACTACGTGCTTGATATCTTGCTGATTTGTCTGCTACTTCATGTTACTCGGGTTTCTTGCTTCTTTCTTTCATCGCTTTATTTCAATTGTTGCCAATCAAACCTTCTTTCTCTTGCCGACCTGCTACTTTTGCTGCTCTCACTGCCTGCATCCAAAGGCTCCTCCCTCCTTCGAAAGTTGACTCTCAAACCAGTCATCTTCAACATTCGCTCTAATACCAAGTGTTAGAAATCAGGCCAGTTCACACGTTACTGCAACAACAACAAACATGATAAAACAACACTTGATGTGTGATTTTTACGAAAGAGAAATAGAGGGAGAAAGAAGAAGTTTTGGTGACTCTATATGGCTTTCTCATTCTGTTCAGAAAACACAAAGACGTTTATAGCCTACAAAACCTAAATGAAGTAATATAATATCTAGCCCACATTTCCTCTTTTCTAGCACTAAACTTATCATTCTACAACCCAAAATACTCAGTCCACATGACCCATTCGACACATGACCTACTATCTTTTATTTAAATCATTAAATAAAATAAATACTGAAATGACATCCATGTCAAGATTAAACCCATCAGAAGGAGCTCCTTCCTTGTGAGTGTTTTGTTGTTATAAAATCGTGGTCGTTCTAAAAAAAGATACAAATTAATGCATTTATAGTCTATACCATCTAATTAGTCGTCGTTACAACTTGATCATTTACCAAGATCACTTCATGGGTTATAGAGATATTTAATCAGTAGAAAAACTATAACAAACGGAAAACTGGAAATGCAGTTTTGACAATTGAATTGGCAAATATAAGGTAAAATTTCCAAATATGAATTTTTTGGAATGGAAACGGCACTTTAATATATATATATATATATATATATATATATATATATATATATATATATATATATATATATATATATGGGATAGTTCAAATAAAAACACTTTTTAAAGTGACAACGATTCTCGGTCAATCATTTTCTCTAATTAAGTTATTTTTGGTAAACGATAAAAATTATTATTAAAAGTTAGATTAATAAATGTAGGGGTAAAATGGTAATTGTAGTCTGAGATAATTGTGGAAATAAGAGAAAAATATGGGATTCTTTAATTTTCGAAATTTAAAATTTTAGATTTTTTAAATTTCAAAATTTTAAAAATACTGAAATTTTAATTTCAAGTTATAACCTAAATTTTGAGTTAATATTCATTGAAGAATATACCATATAGTAGCTAAATACCAATTGTCATTGTATATTCACAATAGAATATATATATATATATATATATATATATATATATATATATATATATATATATATATATATATATATATATATATATATATATATATTCATACAAATTAATGACGTATAAAATTCTTTATTGAATAATGATAGGAACTGAAATTTGTATATATAAAAATCATACCAAATAATAACATGCATACAAAGATGAAATTATACAAAAATAAAAATAAATAAATAAATAAAAATATGCATACAAGTTCAAGGAAAAATATGTATATAAGTTCTATGTATTCAACAAATTTTCTTTTAGTTCTTCTGTTCTTGTTCTTGACAATGTTTCTTTCTTGGCCTTGAATATTTTTCTTTGTTGGAAATCTTTTAAGTTGTAACTACACAAAAAATTAACAGTAAGTTGTATGTAAAAGTTTATAACAAAATAACAACAATAACACTAAATTGTGCAGAACAGAATAACATAAATACTAAGTTGTGCGTAAAAATTCATAACTGAATAACATAAACACTAATATATAATAATCTTGATAGAATATCCGTTGAAGTATTATTCTAGTAAGAATATCATTACAATATGAAAACATCAATATATATTCCACTATGAACAAAAACAAAAATGCCAAATTAAAGTAGAACAATACTACCATATACACATATCAATTACTCGCTTCATTCATTGCACATTTCAAAATTTTACTCTAACATAGTTTAGTGGGTTTTGGAAAAGTAATGGTAAAAAATAGTTTTAAAATTAAATTAAAATGATTAGAACACGCATCTAATATATGTTTATAACGAAAACACAACAAAACGAGACCAAATAATCATTGAAAATTAAGAAGTAACCAATAGTAGTGTAATTGAAGTTACAACAGAAGGCTTTATATTCATATGCCGAGCTTAATGTTCAATTGTTCATATGCAGGAAAATAATATTCATTATTGGTGTAAGAAAATTAAACAGCGATATAAAATTCACCATATTATCGCTTTTCAACCCAAACCTAATTATCTCTATTATTTCAAGCCATTTATCCAAGTAAAAGTAAGAATATCTCTATTATTGCCGGTCAAATACCTTTAAGCATAAGTAAATTTACGAACACTATAAAATTATCTATATTCAACCCAAACCCAATTAAATAATATTCAATATGTAAACAGAGTGGATGGACAAATATCACAAGGTTGAAATGTTCTTAAAAAATATTACCTGAGAATGTCTGAAAACTATGATAGATGATGGATACAAACTCACCATTTGACAATCCAATCAAAAACCCGGTTCTTTAAAACCCTCGAACTCAAAGATACCTGGAGATCATATATCGACGGTGTTCATGATTTCAACACGATGGATATTGGAAGTAAAGAACCTGCATCAATTTCCAACCGATGGCGATAGATATGGAGAAAGAAGATGGTGATCGCATTAAGCGTGTGATACGACGGCTAGAAAGAGGGATTAGGGTTTTAAACTATGAAAATATAAAATTATTTCCATAATAATAGGAATCTAAAATTAATGGCGAAATTTAATCCATGTCTAAAATACCACAAATACCCTTTTATTTATCTTTTTTATTAAATTAATTATTGTGAAATGATTGGCTAGAAAGTGTTCTCACGTTCTCACAATACTAATTGTTTTTAATTGAACCTACTTTTATATATATATATATATATATATATATATATATATATATATATATATATATATATATATATATATATATATATATCCGGTGGTAGGAGATACCTGACTTGCATTTCACACATATAAGAGACCCGGTGGAATTCACTTCCAAATGGGGACACCATGGCTCTTATGGAAGGCACGATGCGACTGGACCTTCAAGAAAACTCGATCCTCACTTGCTGTGGTGGCTGATATGGTCAAATCGACGGTCTTTACATGGGTCAAACATAGGAGATTTAAATGCACATTTCGTTGGATGGATTGGTATGTAAACCCTTTTAAATGTGTATAAACATGTAATCTTGTAACATGTAAACTATAAAAGTTCTCCATCCCCCTCCCTAGCATCTTGCTAGGTTGAGTGTTTTAATAAAACTTACGGGTTCAAATATATATATATATATATATATATATATATATATATATATATATATATATATATATATATATAATTTTGAAACATTTCTAGATACGAATTATATGTTTGTTGTCATTAACGTAACATATACACCTCAAAAGAAATGAAGACAAATTCTTGGTCTACAAAATATCATTAAGCATGCAATAGGGAAGTGAGCTCAAAAAAGTGATCTTCTTCACATGAAATAGTTAGGCCTCCCATTGGATGATCAAACCCAAATTCTTCCTCCGACTGACGCAACAACTCTTGAAATAACGGTTGTTCCAAGTATGAAACGGGGACCACAAACCGCCTCCTTTGGTTTTCACCAACATTCACTGCTAGGTGACCTTTCGGCACATCCCTTTGATACTTGCTGTTGCGAATGGAGTTCAGTTTGGTAAAACTCTTTACATTGGAAAGCAATGAAGTAGATAACCGCATAAGATCCATGCCTAGGAATGTGGTAAAAATAAAATAAAGACGCATATATGTTATTAAAGAACACTATTACAAAGTAGCTTTGGATCTCAGACGAGAATGGATATGAAACTTATATTCTGAATAGGGTTCCAGGCATGCATTTATAGCTAGCTTTGCAACACGTCTAGAAGGGTGGAGCCTCACATGGCTTTCCTCATCAATCATCAGCATCTTTTCCGAGAAAGTACTTAATCAAAGAAGCGCGTATAAGTCGGGAAAAGAAGCAAGTATACTAACATTTATAGATACGGTATCTTTATGGCGACACCTCAAAATGAGGAAAAAAGAAAAACACTGTTGATTCACATACACTTCCACCGTCACTAGAAAACGTTTATACGTATTTCTTTATTGTTTATTACTTATAATTATAATTATTTTATATTTACATATATTTATTTATTTAATTTTTTTATTTACATGAAAACATACACTAATGATTAAAAGTTATAGCCAAGAAAAATATTTTTATTTTTGTACTTATTGATTTCTAAATGTGGTTTTTAAATAATTACCAAACACATATAAATGAAAATAGTAGTATAAAATAATTTAGATTGCTTAGTATTTATCACATGGAAATTAAACATCCCAAAAAGAATTGTCTCATAGTCTCAAATACGTAAATATTGGGTGACACTTTAGTAACTAATTTGGAAAACATCAAAATTGAAATTAGACACATTCTTAGATTTTTTTTGAACGACTGAATTTTATAAAAGCAAAACTAGCAAAGATGCTATAATACTTTCTTACACAACATGAGACCTATACGATACAAACATTCCCACTGTGACTTTCTACAAACAAAATTAACTAAGAAGACATATATCGAATCATACCTTTTTGATGAGTTAGTAGAGCCAAATTCCTTTTTGTCTTGAATGATTTAGAGCACAAAGGAGAACTCATCTAATATGATTGCACCCAAAAACAATGATCAAGCAAGATGAGACAACACCTTCTTATTTTCCTTGACAAAACTGAAACCTTAGCTTCAAGATAAGCGGATATGAGTTCTTCCAGAAAAACCATGTGAAAAATGGTGGGAAAAGAGAGGAGGGGTCGACTTTTGATATGAAAGGAACGATTCCTTTATTTTGTGTACTCATGACTCTTTTGAATACTTTTAGTTTCGGAATAACTCGCCTTTAGATGGTAAATTAATATAAAAGCCCCTCTAACTACCCTTTTATCATTTTGATGTTTAAATCACATCTTGCTTGTAACCTAAAAGGACCTAGCTAATTATAAAAGTCACTAACTTGTTGTGACAATAGGCATATTTCGAACAACTTTGGCTTACCATCCATGTTTATGATGGGTTTTGAGCATTCCAACACTCTTATGGTGTACATGCAACCCTATAAACATTGGATCTATGTTTTCTCTATTATACATGCAAATATTCAATATTCCAAGGTTTCATGCTAACTAGCATAATATGAAGCAACTATACTACAAAAGCCTAGTTAGATAACATACCTTTTGATGGTGCTTAAAGTCTTGATCTTTAAGAGCTTAGCCCCAATCATGTGGAAGCCTCAACTGGAATCACAAATCACCAAAAACACCTTGGAAAACTTGAGAGAATAGCAAGCACTTCTAGAAATCGGCTCACCCTTTGTACTCACACACTAGTGTCATTTCATGTGCCAAAGACTTCTTTATATAGTATGGAGGATTAGGGTTACATTCATGTAAACCCTAATACCCGTGACCTTTCATTTCCATAGGATTCATGGGTTAAACACTCCATGGACTATCGATGAAAGCTTAGCCCAACCTAAATGAACTTGGCCCATTCTATATATATATATATATATATATATATATATATATATATATATATATATATATATATAAAAGAGTCCATATTTAATTAGTTCCTTTTTTATCACAAAATTAATTCTAAATTAATTCTTGATCAACACTAATTAAATAATATGATTCCATATTAATATATTAGAACTTATAATATATTAATATAAATCATAAACATACTATTCTCAAAAGACTATCCATATAAATTGTTCCAGTGAAGTGCAACCCAAATGGATCATGCCAAGTCGGGTCAAGTACATACCAATTATAGTTATGTGCTTAGACACTAATCCAACAGTCTCCCACTTGGATAAGTCTAAAACTATTATTGCGTATGACTCCAAAACCCGACCATCAATCGCAGCTCTTAAATCCACTGTCAAACTCTGACCTAGTCAATGACTTGTCCATTAGATAAGGGATTATATATTCCTCCATTCTAGATATCATATGGACTGAGACATGGATTGTAATCATTCTCTCTGTCCATTTGTTGTTTCCCGATTTCCGATTTATGACGACCGACTAATTGAACAAATCAAATCAGTCCAGGCTTGGCCAAGCACTTCGGGGTGTCATCACTAAATCATCAAGGGGCCCACATATATCGCTTTTATCCCTTTAAGGGTAAAAGGAATGGATAAACTTTGACTCATATGCTTGTTCTACTAATTGTTGAATCATACACAAAGGCACGTTTTATAACATCGAGTTACCAATGCGTTTTCGTACAATCAATGTATAACCAAATCATAGGCAACAACTCATATCTCTAGGTTTGAAGAATATAAGATATTATCGTCTCATGATCACTCGTGATAAAATACATGAAGTGAGTCAAATGAGCGTGGGTTTAATCCAATACTCAGAACTTATGAGCACTCATGAATGTTGTAGCAACTCTTGCTATGTCCAGTACCTTAGACATCTACAAACCAGCTTCATGACAGTCTTGCCTTAATACCTACTTCCAACGTATTATCGATTGTGGATGGTTTGAACAACTTAGTCATTCAAAAACAATGACCTAGTTATTCTGGAAGTCAAAACATGCAAAGTGAAACACAAGAATAATCGAATCGAATATGGTCTCAGAACTTATGAATATAAATAGAACACCTTTTATTTATCACCATATTGATTACACATCATTCATTGTATACTGTTTCAAATTATCAACTTTATACTTGAATTAAAACAATAGTTTTCCCATGATCCAAGCATGTACACTATGTTTTCTAAACACTAGTCATGCTATACACCAAGTACGCACACTATGTTTGTCTATGATCTTTACTTTGTGGAATAGATCGATTGAACATAATTCCAATGATTCTCATTTCACAATCCCAAATCCTTACCGCAAATGCAAGAATTCCAAATTCCTTCCATTTACCGAAATCTTGTTAGATTTTAAACTTATATGCACTGATCCTCTTGTAATGATTATGGACAAAGTCACAAAGACTTGTTAACTGTCATTACAGAGTATTCCAATGGAGATCATTCCATGAAAACGAAGTCTCAAATTCACAGTACATTGCTTTGAACATCCTTCTTGCATTACGTTTCCTAATCTTACACAGATCTAATGAATAACATCCACCTATGGGAATATTTCCAAATTCTCATTTTGACTATCACTTCTGAACAAGAGTTGCCTCTTTTCAGAATATGTCAATATGGTCCTCTCCCAAAAATTTACGCCATACTTCAACTGTCCCTGAGCAACCAATCTTTGGTAAACCTTAGATTGCCCTCGACAATTGCTTAATCAAATTAGTCATATCTAGTTCTAGTACTTTTTCCCTCTTAATGCTCTAGGCATTTGGAAAAATTTAGAACAGATGAATATTATAGCACATACAATCGAACATATATCTGAAGCATATGGGACATGATTCATGATGTCTCACATAAAGACATGATACTAGACTAGTCTTTTGCTACAATATTTTTTTTATTTGCCATGTTTTCATAATTCGACTATGAAGATGGATGCCGTAATCATAATCGAATTTTGAGAACGCACTATATATAGAATTTCCTCAAGTTGAGCCATTCCAACATATATATATATATATATATATATATATATATATATATATATATATATATATATATATATATCCTTGACTAAAGATTATTAAAATCTCACGATCTAAGCTTTTAGATTTGAAATGAAGTATAATTTCCTCTCCCTTAATTATAGCAAAACAACTTTTCCCAATTGAAACTTTTGTTTTCTATAATTAACATTGCTAACTTGCAACACTTATTATAATTATCATACTCTCACTTGCATGATGATTATTAGCATAACACTTATGCTCCCACTAGCTTTGACATGTACTCATAAATCAGTTGGACTTCTAGAAATCAATACTTTATTGACTTTCTTACCAAAGTTCGGATTCCTAATACGAGATGCTTTGATAAAACTTTATCAAAATCATACACCTTTCCTTAGATAATACACATGTGTGTCTAAACAATTTCAGAACTATGAAAAGGGATGCCGTAATCATAGTCTCAATTGTTTAGACCTTTGCCATTTCTCACAAGTCCATGTTAGTGTGCCGGTTAACCACACACGCTCCACTAACGACTTTAAGAATGCAAATATCATAATTGCTATCTACTTAAAATCTACTTAGTGAAAGCGTTTCCTCACCATCATTTTCATGAATCAGAGAGAAACCTTATGACACTTAGATTTTATGGTGTATGTGTTCCCATCCATGTGAATTTGTCAAAACCATAATCATAAGACAAGGTTAGTGACAAATCCAAACTCATATGGATTGAACTTGTGCAATCTTAAATTCTTGCCACCTGGCAGCACAAAGGCCTGCCATTGCTACCAAGTTGTTATGCAACCAATTAATAACTCTCAGAACTCATATGCAAAGCCAACTTTAAGTAGAATGGGCACAAAAATAGGAATATGTCAACACGATAGGTTATAAACCTCAAGTCATGTGCTAGTGATAAACTACATGTTTTATTCTTGATTAGACTCTTTCAAGATCTTTTAGACTCCCACTGTCCTCTTGACATATAAGACTCTCTTGCCAAGACCCAATCCTTGACAAAAAAATATTCAAGAGATAGTGCGGATCTTATCAAGACAAACACTTCACACAATTGGCCTAAGTTGGTCTCTGTTTTATCCAAAACATCACAACTTACCAATTTCAAATGTACAAGCGTAGGACACATTTTACTCTTACATTTGACAAGTGTTAATAAACTTTCTTTAAGACGTGTCACTCAAATTACAATCTTGGAGTATGACTCTAAGACTTGTTTTGGAACGAAGTATGTATCACCTTCTTGATTTAACCATTTCAATAATTCTTGACTCCTCTTCTTAGCCATAGGAATGTACTAAGATGTCCCTAGAGGATGAATTGTGATATGGTCTCACATTCATTAAGATGATCATAAAACATGATACTAAAGTACTCTCCCATCTTTTCAGATTTGAGAAACTTTTTATCTTTCTGCCTAATTTGATTCTTCTTATCCGTTCTGCCATACATCGAAACTTTTCCAATGCTTCAGAATTATACTTAAACTTGTAAGTATAACCATATTTACTAAACTTTAGTAAATCATGACGAATAGTCTTATCGATATTTTGTGTTGGACTTGACCAGTGCACAAGAATGTGTACTTGATCCCTTAATACTTCACTTGACTCACATATACATGTGAACAAGGAACTAGTCTTAATTTTCCAAAGATGAAAATTCTCATTCACCATACAATACAACTTGCATAATTCCAAGTTTCTATCCAACTGAAACTTGGTTGATGAGAATCTTTCCTTATTTGGTAAATTATGACACTACCACAAACGAAAGAATCAAATCCTTTTTCCAATGTTGCTATTAATGGAATCATATAAACAACAAGTTTTCACAAATGCCACTGTAAGGATATTTAAAATAAATAAAAAACGAAACTTTTCTTTTATTTAAAACTTGCGTAAAAACTTATCCTTACAATGCAAATGCATATGAAACCTATGTTGTTATCTATTCCTAAGCAATCTATCACAACTCTTAAGCAGCAGCTCAAAAATTCTGATCACCAAACCATGCGATCAAAATCCATCTTCGCGATCAGAATCAGCATACTCTTCTTTAAGCTTCCTCTCTTTTCTTTGATTCTTAAAACTTCAACATGTGACCCAGTCACATCATGTAATAAGAATCTCCAAATAGGAACTTAATAGAGTTAGATAGTGGACTTACCTGAAGTAGAGTCAAACTTTTTGACTTGACCAACCTTATGATCTTTCAGGTAAATAGGGTAGCTTTGCAACCAATGCCCCTTCCTTTGGCAATATAAGCATATGGACTCTTTGGGAATGGTACACGAGATTGTCTCAGACTTAGCCTTTCTCTTTACCATTTGGTCAACCGAGTTGACTATGGCCGATCCCTTTCCATTGGGAAGAGAAAGCTTTTCTGGATTTTCAATGTTACCATTGTCAATGTCCATGGAAGTTTAGGAAGTTGATCTTCTAATCAAATTTTCTTTACCAGTGCTCCAAATCATTGCTGATTCAGCAGCACCTAGCAAATAGATAAGATCATTAAGGGTCATGTCATGGTCTGTTTCATAGTAGTCCCAAAGGAAACTCACTATGTGACTTAGAAAGTGATTGAACAACCAACTTTCTCACGACTTTGACACCCAACTCTCCCGGCTTGTCGATATGTGACTTCATCTCCAAGATGTGAGCACACATAGACCTTGCTTGCCAATAGGGCTTGAGTGACCTTGAACTATTCAAGAACTTGTGGGTTAGGGAGAATAATTGGAGGAGGTGGAGGAAGTGAAGTATGATTTCCATGAGCCAACCACGGGACATCATCTTCATTAGGAAAGCTTGTTCCATGAGATTTGGGAAGATCATAGTTGTCTGAACCAGACATTTACAATGGGAGAAATTCAAGTTAGTTGATTTAAAGTCCTTAATATAACACCCAATATGAAATATTAAGGCTAGGACCCAACACAATACTTTTATAACTTGGAAGAGGGATGTCGTAATCCAAGCTATAAAATATTTGAAGGTAGGCGAATGACGATTCACCAATTTCCACCATGAAAAACGAAATAGGAATTAGGTTTCAATTGGTTTGAAACTCCTAGATCTTTTGAGATTCACTGAAATTTTCAATGGCATGTTTCACTCTCGATTGTGCCCTCTCAAGTTTTGTGACTGGGATGCCGAGGATCACAAAACAAGGTGTGAATAACCATGCAAATATACTTGGTACCATTAATATTTATCACTTAATCGATGTGCCGGTTAACCACACGCGCTCCACCGATCCTATGATAAACATTAAGTTACCCTTTGCCTACCTTGTTAAATCCAGGTTAGTGTGCCGGTTAACCACACACGCTCCACTAACGACTTAAGCAAAGTGCAAAGTGTAATTTCATGGGTTTGCACCAAATTCACATTTTCCTAAAGTAACTAAGATTAGGAATTTATAAAAGGTTTAGTTACTTTATATTTATCATTATACTTATAATGAAAATTATAGTCCTTGTCCTACCCGTTCGGCTAACGACCCTCCACCAGTTAAGGAAGCGGTGGGTGAGAGTGGACACCCATTAAACTGCCATTTTATAGGCAATAACCTTATACCCCCCTTATAGACCGGCTTCGTGAATGAGGCCTACTAACGGTAAGACTGACTTTGATCTCATACATATATATATATATATATATATATATATATATATATATATATATATATATATATATATATATATATATATATATATATATATATATATATATATATATTAACTTATAATACTATAAAGTATAAGGGTTGGATTTTAACTTTTAAAACTCTAGGGTTTGGAATTAAAGTGTGTGTGAGACTTTACAAATTCCAAAACTTGAGGGCAAGTTTTGAACTATTCAAAACCTTTTGGATTTTCATAACTTATGAGTTTAATAAAGAGACTCTTGAACATCCATAAGTTGAGGACAAGTTATGGAGTTCATAAAACAAAAAGACTCTTCAATCTTGTAACCTATGCATTTTAATGCATCTTTAAAAGAAATGACTTTTGGTAATCCATAACTTGAGGAAAAATTATGGACTCCATTAAAATACATTTAGATCAAGAATTAACTAACAAACAATTTTGCAAATAATTCCTATGATCTACCAAAACTCATAAGTGTATGAACAATCATATCAACAAGTTCAAGAAATACATAAACACACATAAAGCTTGAAATTTTGATAACAACTTTGAAATTGGTTTACCATAATCATTACCACATCAAAAACTTGTTTTATAGGTCCAAAACAGTTTAAGGTAATGATTCTAGACCAATTCCAACCTTAAAACTCGAAGATATGCTGTCAGGGGGTCCAACTCGACAAGTTGAATGAATTTAGGCATGGACTCGTCGAGTCCCTTAATGGACATGGCGATTCAGCTGACCAGACAGCATACAAACTTCGATTTTCAGCAATTTGCATCAAGTATAAAAGAAAACAAGCCTAGGCTCTGATACCACTGATGAGTTTTGAGCATTCTAACACTCATATGGTGTACATGCAACCCTATAAACCTTGGATCTATGTTTTCTCTATTATACATGCAAATATTAAATATTCCAAGGTTTCATGATAACTAGCATAATATGAAGCAAATATACTACAAAAGCCTAGTAAGATAACATACCTTTTGATGGTGCTTGAAGTCTTGATCTTTAAGAGCTTAGCCTCAATAGTGTTGAAGCCTCAAGTGGAATCACAAATCACCAAAAAACACCTTCGAAAACTTGAGAGAATAGCAAGCACTTCTAGAAATCGGCCCACCCTTTGTACTCACACACTAGTGTCATTTCATGTGCCAAAGACCTCTTTATATAGTATGGATGATTAGGGTTACATTCATGTAAACCTTAATACCCATGACCTTTCATTTTCATAGGATCCATGGGTTAAACACTCCATGGACTATCCATGAAAGCTTAGCCCAACCTAAATGAACTTGACCCATTCCATATATATATATATATATATATATATATATATATATATATATATATATATATATATATATATATATATATATATATATATATATATATATATAAGAGTCCATCTTTAATTAGTTCCTTTTTGATCACAAAATTAATTCTAAATTAATTCTTGATCAATACTAATTAAATAATATGATTCCATATTAATATATTAGAACTTATAATATATTAATATAAATCATAAACATACTATTCTCAAAAGAGTATCCATATAAATTGTTCCGGTGAAGTGCAACCCAAATGGACCATGCCAAGTCGGGTCAAGTACATACCAATTATAGTTATGGGCTTAGACACTAATCCAACAGTTTACTCTAGGTTGTTTAGTCTCTGATGATTGTTAATTGACGTTTGAAAAATGTTTGATCATCTTTTTGTATTACATCCGGTTAGACTATGTGTGGGAATAGACTTGAAGTTCATTTGGGATGCCTTTGGCTACATCTCTCTCCTCAGGGTCTCCAACACCTCTCGTAAATGCTCATCATGCTGCTCTTGGTCTTGGAGTAAACCAGAATATCATCTATAAACAGTATCACCGACTTGGCCAGCATCGCCTGCAAACCTAATTCAAGAGATCCATGAATGTTGTCGGTGCATTGGTGAGCCCCAATAGCGTCCCTACGAACTCGTAATGACCATAGCGAGTCCTGAAGGCCGTATATATATATATATATATATATATATATATATATATATATATATATATATATATATATATATATATATATATATATATATATATATATATATATATCATCCCTGAACCTCATCTAAAGGTAACCTGTTCGATCGCAAATCAATCTTGGAAAACCAAGATGCACCCTGAAGTTGATCAAATAAGTCGTCGATCCTCGGGAGTCAGTAACGGTTCTTCACTGTTAGCATATTCAACTCCCGGTAGTCAATGAACATCCTGTGTGAACCGTCCTTCTTCACAAACAGTATCGATGCTCCCCATGGTTAGATACTCGGCCAAATAAATTCCTTGTCTAGTAGCTCCTAAAGCTGTGTAGACAACTCATGCATCTCCGGTGGTGCCAAGCGATACGATACCTTGGCTATTGGAGCCACACCAGGAACCAGATCAATCCAGAACTCGACCTATATCTCAGGAGGTACTCCTGGCAATTCCTCAGGAAACACATCGGGGAAATGCTGAAAAATGGACACCTCAATCAATGTCATCGTGCCCTCAATCGACTATCTGCCATATAAGCCAGGAACCCATAACAACCCTGCTGAAGATATCTCCTGGCCCTCGCAACGAACAGAGAGTTGGCCCGCGCGAAGCTCCATCGTCAGAAATAACTAGTTCTCCCCCACATAGGATTCTAACTCTCACTAGCTTGCGCTCACAGTCAATCATGGCCTTGTTGGGGCACAACCAGTCCATCCCGATAAAAACGTTCGACTCTCACAGATGAATCGACACCAAATCAATAGAATATCTCTCGTTGAACAGATTCAGGATACACCCACGATGAACCCTCAAAGCACTTATAGAACGGTCATTCGTAATATCAACATCCAATGGGTAATCCAGAATCTCGGGCTCATCACTAAACTTATTGCTAAGCGTAAGAGATACAAATAATCGGGAAGCACCCGAATCAAACAAAAAATGAACAACCATACCATTTAATAAAAAGGTCCCTATACAATATCAGATATAACATGAGAATAAATAAAGAAAGAAATAAAATATATGATAAAGTCACGTACCAGTAACCATATCTGTTGTTGCACGAGCCTCATCGGTGGTTAGCTGAAATGCCCTGATTTTCACCATAGGTTTCTCTGCCTTGCCCTGGCAGCCATCAGTAATACTAAAGGTGGCTGGTGTAGGCGCCACCTCTGCCCCTCCTGACAATCTCGGACAATCGACCTTTTTATGACCAGTCTGATTACAATGAATGCAAATCAGAGCACCCTGGGGCAGTCCCCTGCTTACATGACTCCTCTAACCACATCTAAAGCATCCTGAACCCACTATCCGACATGCCCCACTGTGTGGCTTGCCGCACTTACGATAACGAATCTGACCATGATGGCCTCTAGTGTGCGAATAAGAAGTCTTGAGCCTCTTAGCCTGGCCCACTGCAATCTGGACCTGCTCTGGCTTACGCTTCGTCCGAAGCTCCAGCTTTATCTCCCGCTCATGGACCTTCTCAATCATATCATTCATGGTTTTGCCCCCCAAAAAGTTCCCAAACTCCCCGATGTCATCCTTCAACATGTCATGATATCTCATCTTCTTCATCTCCTCATCCGCAACGTACTGCAGAACCAACAGAGCCGTCTCACGGAATTTGGTGGTGATCTCCGCCACAGTCTCAGTAGTCTGGAAAAGGTCCTGGAACTCCCTCGTCAGCCGATGCACCTCGATTGTTGTTGCAAACTCCCTCTGGAATATCGCAACAAACTACTCCCAAGTCATGACCGCCACTTTCATAGTCCCCACAGTTCGGACTAGCTTATCCTACCAACCACATGCTCGGTCCCTTAGCAGACAGGATGCAAATCCTACATTTTCCCTCTCTGGGAAAAAAATCACCCGTTGAGCATTCTCCATGTCAGCGATCCTGTGTCGGATAGAGATGGGGTCCTTAGCCCCAGAGAACTCAAGAGCTCCATAAGCCTTGAACTCCCGAAATTAGGGAATCCGTGCTCCTAACTGACCCTAGCAATCTCAGCCCGAAAGGCCCCGATTCGTTCCTCCATAAGCTCCAAAATCACCTCCTTGATGGTACCAAACATCACATGAGTAGCATCCAAGATATAGTGAGTAACCTCGTCCGCTATGATCTCTCGTAGTCTCTCATCAATTGGTTCTATTCCAGAGCCAAAACCAGAACCTGAACCGAAACCTCCTCCTCGAATGACCATCACGATACTCGAACTGAAATACAAACATATAAACAATCAACATAAACTTAAAGAAATTCCCACACTACAGTTCTACTTAGAATTTACGATACTATCCTTGTCTCGAGTACAGATCCTGTGTTTCTAGTAGTGCGGGCCCGATACTACATTCCAAACCAATTTGTACTTTCCTTAAGAACCGTCCCAAATCCTCTAAGCCACCACACTAAATTGATATGCTATGCTATACTGCATACATATTCTACTATGACATTTTCTAGACTCTTTTAGGAATTTCTCAACTCATCTACCTCTACCATACTAAGAATCTCATCCCACCCTATTGGCTGCCTTATGCATGTATGTTATACACAAAATGGAATGACATAGATTGTCAAATGATCATTCTACGCTAAGTCAACAACCAAACAAGGAACATGAAATAAGGCTAAATCGATCATTCTGGGGCTATATGATCCTAATCGTATACAAATTGAAAAGCATACACTGAGAAATTAATTGAGCCGATATCAATTCCAAGTAATGCATAGCATTTTACATAACAAAATAATGGGCCATCATTGGTGCCTTCGAACAACAGGTACAGTAAGAAAACTCATCTCTGATAGAAGATAACTTTATTGCACACTCGAGCTGTTGCTAACACGGCTACACACACTATTCATAACCCAATAATAACCCTAATTAATAATCATGGTTTAACCTACAAATAATGGTCCAAAACATTATTTATCCTACCAAGAGCAAAAAACCATTTTGCCCCTCTATACATGGCCCAACTACTAAAAGCCGAAAACTCCCTAGCGACCCAATGCCCAAAATGGCCCAAAAGGCTTCCTGAGCGTACGCCTTGTTACGCCCAATGTACAGCTCGACCTCGGAACACTTACGGGATCGCAACCTGGTACACCAAGTGTACCCTGGGTTACTCCCAGCGTAGTCAACAGGCTTCAAAAACTCTATTAAGGTCTTAATACCTTAAGACTTCACATCCAAACTTCAAATACAAGTCTAATGCGTCTAGAATCATAAAGTTGCAAACTTTATGCCTTAGCAGGGCTCCAAGGAGTCCAAAATCCAACTCTAAGTCTCATTCAAGACTAAAATGCTTAATATATCCAACATGCATGATTGAGAAAGATCAAAATTCCATTTTTATGAACGCCAAAGCTCTTAAATGATAGGAAAACTCCTCCTTAGGTATGGAGTTGCTCAAACTCCTAAAATCCAAGGCTGTGGGACCAATAAAGAACAATTGTTACTATATAACTAGATCTAAAGAAATATGCATCAAGGTTGGAGCTTTATACCTCTAGAAGATGCACAAGGATGAACAATGGTTGGATCCAAAGAATTGAGTACAACACCATCACTGCAAATATCTTCCTTTACCACCAAGAACACCAAAATGTCACCATATGGCTTTAAAACTCACACTCACAAATTAGGGTTTCAAAATGGTGGCTAAGAGAGATGGAGACCGGACGTTGGAAAGGGTTAGAGTCCATAATGTTATTTAAATAGGGTCCAAACCCTAAAAATTAGGTTTTGGCCTCTCTGACATTACGCCCGACGTACCTATGCGTATGCCCAACATACGCAAGGGACTCGCGATGCTCCTTTAAATCCCTACACCTAGCGTACATATCTCGTACACTCAACACAAGGACCAAATTTGCAAAAATTTTAAAGAATTGATCCACGATTGAAAATACATGGAACACTGTGCTACATTTTCTGTATACCTTAAGTGTTGTGGTTCTGTAACTAAGATATGATAAATGTCAAGAAGTTATTTTATGCGTTTATATAATTGTATTCATGTAAAACTATATTTTGTTTTGGTATTATACTTTCTATTTCTTTTTAATATATTTCGGTTGATGTTTAAACTTATAACATCCATGTTCCTGCTACATGATTTATTTTGGTTTTAAACTGTTTAATTTGCTAAAATTTGAGAAACTTGAGAATCTAGAATTTATCGCAAGTGGGCGTGGGACGCTAAGGCCCATGGGCTGATCATTTTGTTTAGGGGTTGTAGGGTATTTAAAGGCCATTCACCCATAGGGTTTGTTCATTTACAACCTCCAACACCATTAAAAAATGATTCTTGAGCAACCCTAACATCCCTCTCTAAGTTTTGAGCCTCTTATCTCTCATGTTACCCATTTTGTGTGCTTTATGTGATTCTTCAATGAAGAATTCTTGCAAGATTGTATTAAGGAGCTTTGCAACTAAATACATCAACCTTCATCTATATTCTAGACCTTTGTAGGTTACAAAGATCCTTGCATTTTGAAATTTCATCTTTGGAATTGGAAGATATTGGTGTTTTAGTCCATGTCATTAGTGTTTTAGTCCCTTTAATGGTTTTATTTTTGGAGTTTGGACAACTCCATGATCTTTAAATCATTCTAAACTATAGATATAATCCTTTGGTTGAATTTGAGAGCATGCATAGAGATCTCATTACTTTATACATGTTGAAACATACGATCTTGGAATTTTAGGATACTAGGGATTTATATCTAATGAGTTTGGGTGCTTTGAATGGATAAAGTTGGAAATTTTATACACTAAGACATCTTTCATGACTAGATCTTTTAATTGGAGGCATGAAATTAATGGATTAAGTCAATAATTAAGTTGGGTTTGTCTAGGCACGGGTGTGCTTGTCTGCGGTGAGGGGGTGCCCTTGGGTTTTTCTGAGGACTTGTCTGTTTAGGTCTAGAACCTGACTATTTTGTCATTTTGCTAGACTTAGGACATCCCTTTTGTGCGCAGCGTGCCTTCTGACCATATGTTGACTATTTTGTCAAACTTTAGAGTTTTGGTTATTATCTAAGGTTGGCCTTATTTATTAATGTTTAGGTGGTTTGTAGGACCAACCATCACATTTCGTATGCGCTATAGAAATTATATGTTTCGTTTGAGAGATGAATTTTCTCACTATACTCTACACTACTGTATGTATCCTTTTGTGTTAGGATTGTGTTATATGGTAGCGACCGATTAGACCGGTAGACTAGTTTAGAGGGTAACATGTGTTGTTGGATTGTTGTTGAGTGTTGTTATTATATATATATATATATATATATATATATATATATATATATATATATATATATATATATATATATATATATATATATATATCGACATATCTTGTGGCGAGTTGAGGATGGTCCACATCTATACTAAAAGTCAAGATAATCGGGGCGAACCGGCTTTCTGCTCAAGGCTAGGGGCAGACCAGCTTTATGTTATAGGCTAAAGAGGGCGGACCAGATTTATGTTGAAGGTTGAAGATGGCGGACTAGCCTTCGGCTGAAGGCCATTATTGTATGCTTGCGTGCATTGTCTGTTGTATAGTATTTTAGGGAACTTACTAATATTTGGCCTACATTTGTTGATTTAAATGTTTCAGGTACTTCTAAGGATCATGGGAAGGCGAAGACATGATTGAGGATGGTACACATCTATGCTGAAAGTCAAGATACTCGGGATGAACCGACTTTATGCTAAAGGCTACGGGCAGGCCATCTCTATGCTAAAGGCTAAATATTTCCTGTCCCGGCCTACTAAAAATAATATAATAAAAATAAAGTCAAAATTAGCCGACGGAGTCTAAATGAAAGTTGTAGAGCATAGTCTCACCTACGCGTGGATATAAAGAACGTCAAAAATGGAGCTCGTATACGAAAGTTATGAATTTTTAAAGATAGATGCACGCATACCAAAGCTTATCCGAACTACTCCCCGCGTAGATCTTCGTACTCCCAGCGTACTGCTTGTAGAGGCATTACGCCCAGCGTAATCAGGATTTACGCCAAGCGTAACTCGGGGTTTCAGCCCCTATAAATAGAACTCAAGGGCTGCCGAGTTTTGTTGCTCAATTCTTCTCTCTCTCTCATTATTGCCTCGTTTTGCGTGCAACTTATACCCTGAAGCCCCGGTATCATTCCCGAGACCCGAAGCAAGTCCCGAAGCCCCGAGGATCCCGAGAAGGAAAGTTTCCGAGCCAAAACTCTGCCCACGTAAAGCCCGGTTTTGGAGAAAACATCCCGGTTTCATCGAAGATTATTGTTTTAATAGACGAGGTGTTGTCCGATCAATCGTCGTATCAAGTGAGTGTATTTTTGTTTTCTTCTAACCCATAGATATGAAGTATTCTTTATAAAATACGTGCTATGTGTTTAAATTTTATTTGTTTATTTGAACTAGTTGTTGAATGGATGTTTTGTACAGGTTTTAAGTTGTATATAAATGTATATATTTTATCTACTAATATGTTGGGTAGAACATGGGTAGACAGTTGGTGTGTGATGAAATAAAATGATGAGAGGCCTCGATGTTGTTGTTGATCTAGTTATCTAGCGGAGTATGGATGACGACCACAGACTCTTTCTAGACAGTCCAGTGGAACGCTAGCAGGCTCATAACCTTTAGGTGTTGTGAACGATGTGTTCACCGGTGTACTCTATCCCCCTCATGGTTGCCTTTAGGACATCTATTGTCAAGGAAACCCCTTTGCAGTAATGTCCGTCCCGATGAAAATCCTAGATTAGGTCCCTTGTGATAGTTGTTGTTTTAGGGACATAAGTGAGGATAACGGGAATGGGTAATCGGGATATTGTTGGTTGATAAACTAAATATAATTATTTATTGTGGGTTGAAAACCCTCTATGCTCACCAAGCTCCCAGGCCTGACCCACTCAGTTTTTCTTTTTATTACATGTAGTGGCACGAGAGCATAAGTTGGATGACATTGTCAAGATATTTTTTTTGGATTATAGACCCGTAGTTATATGTAACTGTTGTAAGGTCTATTTTGTATTGTTTATGCTTTTGGTCTGTATCGGAACATGACATCCCAAGGTTTTGTTATATAATGAAAATACTTTTCTTTATGAAATGCTTTGACAAATTCTTATCATATTTTGTTTTGGGAACAAATTCCGCAACTCTTTTAATCAAAGGATTACTCTGATTTTATTTAAAATCATAAATTAAATCGGTATTTTCTGGCCGTGATTTTTGGGATGTCACAGTTGGTATCAGAGCATTAGTTTAAGTGAACTAGGAATTTGTAGGATTTCTAGACTTTAACTTAGAATGCTAAGTAAAGATTGTGAGAGGAGTGTCTGTTGTATTTTAGACACAAGCACTAGTTATTTTAGGAAAGTTACCTAAAATGCTTTTATGTGCTAAATGTTATATGTTTGCCATATATGATATTATTTGTTCGGATCTATGGTTTGTTGCCAACCGGATCTGGAGACCTTATGTGTTTAGGATTCTAAGCGTATGATGACGGTATTAGAACTAACATTTAAACATTTAGGAGTGATAAGGATGATTTGATTATCTATCGTGATTGAAGATCTAAATTAACCTTATTCGGTGTATAGATCAAGAATGGCAAGAACAAGAAGCAGAGTTGGAAACGCGAACGAAAACAGGAATCAACCACCAGTAATTTAGCAAATACCTGTGGTAGCAGCAGCACCTGAGCCGGTGACAATGGCTGGTGTACAATTGATGATTCAGACGATGTTGGATCGGCAGATGGAAGAAACTAGATGTCTGCTTCAACAAAATCGTGAAGAACTTTCAATTCAAGTTGAAGAGCCCGAAGTGAATGGAGGGCCGTCGGAAGGAGGAAACTTCAGTGGGACTGTTGGTCAAGTCAACCCACCGATTGTTAGACAAAACAATCGTGATGGAGGAAATGATGGAAGAGGATGTAAATACAAGGATTTTATGGCATCTAAGCCACCGTGTCTATCCGGAAGCCCGACGCCGGTGCAAATTATTGATTGGATCTCCGAAATGGAGACAATGTTCGAAAGTTACGAGTACAGCAACAGGCAGAAGACCGCTCTTGCGATCCCTTTGTTAAAATCTGGCGTGTTGAGTTGGTGGAAGCTGTTAGCTGACTCTATGCCCAAGGGAGAAGCGAGCAAGATGTATTGGGAAGACTTCGTGGTGCAACTCAAATTGCAATACTGCTCCGAGCAGGACCTTCTGGAAATCAATAATGAGTTTCAGAATTTGAAGAAGGGAAAAATGAGCGTTACTGAATACGCTGCAAGTTTCACAGAAAAGATGAAGCTTATCCCATACCTAGTTCCAACAGAACTCTCAAAGGTCAATAAGTTTGCCCTCGGACTACCAGCGGACTATGGTCCAATGGTTAAGCAAGCAACCACATTGAAAGCCGCCATCTGGGCTGCTAGAGTGTTGAGACCCAGATCAGGGAGAAAGATCTGGAGAGGTCAGAGGTTGGTGAAAAGAGGAAGTTCGACGGACCCTCAGGGTCCAGCAAAAAGGGTAAATTCTCGAAGTTTAGTTCGAGAGGAGGTGGAGGAGGCGAAGCGAAATGGTGCGACAAATGCAAGAAGAAGCATCTTGGGAAATGTGGCGGGGAAGCCACATGCTTCAAATGTGGAAAGCTAGGGCACTATGCCAACGAATGTACCCTCTCCAAGAAAGTTTGTTATGGATGTGGGGAGGAGGGGCACATCTCGAGGGATTATCCGAAAAAGAAGGAAGCAGCAAAACCCAAAATTCCACCAAAGCCGAAGGCGAGAGCCTTTCAGATGACATTGGAAGCTGCTAAAGAAGAAGCCGATGTCGCTTCAGGTACCTTTCTCGTAAACGAATTGCCTGCCCAAAGTTTATTTGATTCTGGAGCCAACTACTCCTTTATTTCGCATGAATTTGGTAGAAAACTAGCTTTGCATGTTGATAGACTAGATAATGCTTTATTAGTCGAAGTTGCTAGTGGCAAGTTTGTACCTGTTAGCCATCGTATGAAAAACATCTTAATTGACCTGAATGGGAATAAGTTCCACGAGGAATTATTGCCTATCGAACTTAACGATTTCAACATCGTGTTGGGAATGGATTGGCTTAGCGCCAATGACGCCGAGATATTGTGCAGAAAGAAGATAGTCAAAGTAAACCCGCCAGGGAAGGAGTCATTTATGGTGTATGGGGACAAACACAGGGTAAATTATGGGATCACTTCTCTAATGAAAGCCAGAAAGTGTTTGGCCAAAGGATGTACATCATATTTGGTATTCGTGATTGGCGCAAAGAAGGAGAAAAAAGGAGATGCAGAGCATTCCTGTCGTGTGTGAGTATCCGGAAGTATTTCCCGAAGATCTTCCTGGATTACCGCCTGATCGACAAGTAGAATTCCATATTGACTTGTTACGAGGAACGACGCCAATAGCAAAAGCACCTTACCGATTAGCACCAACGAAGATGAAGTAGCTGATGATGCAACTTCAGGAGTTATTGCACAAAGGTTTCATAAGACCTAGTTCATCACCGTGGGGAGCTCCGGTGTTATTCGTGAAGAAGAAAGACGGGAGTATGAGAATGTGCATTGATTACAGAGAGCTGAATAAGGCAACGATAAAGAATAGATATCCGTTGCCGAGGATTGATGACCTGTTCGATCAACTACAAGGTTCAAGTTATTTTTCAAAGATCGACCTAAGGTCAGGATATCATCAGTTGAAGGTGAGAGAGCAGGACATCGAGAAGACTGCATTTAGAAAGCGATATGGACACTACGAGTTTTTGGTTATGTCGTTTGGACTAACCAATGCTCCCGCAGCATTCATGGATTTAATGAATAGAGTTTGCAATCCGTTCCTTGATAAATCTGTAATAGTGTTCATAGATGACATTCTGATTTATTCGAAAAGCCAAGAGGAGCATGGCAGACACTTGCGAGAAGTGTTGGAAGTCTTGAAGAAGGAGAAGCTATATGCTAAGTTCTCCAAATGTGATTTTTGGATTTGAGAAGTCCAATTCTTGGGTCACGTGGTCAACCAAGAAGGGATAATGGTTGATCCAGCAAAGATTGAAGCTGTGATGAAGTGGGAACAACCGAAAAGTCCCATGGAGATCCGAAGCTTTTTAGGATTAGCCAGATATTACCGAAGGTTTATCCAAGGCTTTTCTTCGATCGCTACTCCATTAACAGCTTTGACTCACAAATGAGCTACTTACACTTGGAGTGATAAACACAAAGAAGCATTCGAGTTGCTAAAGAAGAAGCAATGTGAAGCACCGATTCTTTCTCTACCCGATGGAGTTGAAGACTTCGCTGTCTATAGCGATGCGTTTTGTGTTGGGTTGGGTTGTGTTTTAACCCAAAGAGAAAAGGTGATAACATATGCATCTCGACAGCTGAAAGAGCATGAATAGAACTACCCCACTCATGATTTGGAGTTGGCAGCGGTAGTATTTGCTCTAAAGATATGGAGGCATTACCTCTATGGCTCAAAGTGCAAACTTTTCACTGATCATAAGAGTCTCCAATGTCTCTTTAATCAGAAGGAATTAAATATGAGGCAACCACGCTGGCTAGAATTACTTAAGGACTACGACTGTGAGATACTTTACCACCCCGGTAAAGCAAATGTTGTTGCTGATGCTCTCAGTCAGAAAGTCAATCTTGAAAAAAAAGGCCAAGAGCGTTGAGAATAGAAGTTGTCTCGACAATCGTGGAGAGTATAAAGAAAGCTCAAGAGGAAGCTTCAGAAAAGAATGACTGAAAGGAGGAACGTTTGGGAAAAACGTTAGTGTTTGGTACAAACGGTCATGGACTGAAGGTATTCCAAGATCGTATTTGGGTACCCAAGTCAGGAGGAATAAGAGATCTTCTAATGGAAGAAGCTCACAAAACCATGTACTCAATTCATCCTGGCAGCACTAAAATGTATAGGGACCTAAAACCCTATTACTGGTGGCCGACGATGAAGCTCGACATTGCGAAGTATGTGGCGGAGTGTGTGACCTGTGCGAGAGTCAAGGCAGAACATCAGAAACCATACGGGAGTTTAGAACCTTTACATGTGCCTATGGGTAAGTGGGAAGGCATTGCTATGGATTTTGTCACTAAACTGCCCAGAACAAAGAATGGTCACGACATAATTTGGGTGGACGTTGATCGCTTCACTAAGAGTGTGCACTTCATAGCAGTCAATGAGAAATGGTCTATGGATAAGCTTGCAAATTCTTACGTGAAGGAAATTGTGAGGCTTCACGGTGTTCCGTTAATGATTGTATCAGATCGTGACAGCCGTTTCACCTCAAGGTTTTGGAGAAGTCTACAAGAGGAATTGGGTACCAAGTTGTGTTTAAGTACAGCTTACCATCCACAGACTGATGGTCAGAGAGAACGAACAATACAAACGCTTGAATGTATGCTGAGAGCATGTACCCTAGAATTCCAAGGTAACTGGGACGAACAATTACCTTTGGTAGAATTTTCCTACAATAATAGTTTCCACTCGAGCATAAAGATGGCACCTTATCAAGCTTTGTACAGACAGAAGTTTCGTATGCCGTCTTGTTGGCTTGAGGCTGGGGAAAAGCAGTTTATGGGACCGGAGATAGTCCATCAAACTGCTGAAAAGCTGAAAATAATTAGGGAAAGAATGTTAGCAGCTCAGGATCGTCAAAAGAGCTATGCTGACAAGAAAAGACGACCGATGACTTTTGAAGTTGGAGATTCGGTTTTGCTTAAAGTCTCGCCGTGGAAGGGACTTATAAGGTTTGGAAAAAGGGGAAAGTTAAGTCCAATGTTTATTGGACCTTTTAAAGTTCTTCAGAGGATTGGGAACCAAGCTTACAAGCTCGAATTACCCGAAGAACTGAATGGAATTCATAACACTTTCCATGTGTGTTATTTGAGGAAGTTCACGGGAGAAGTTCCCGATATAATTCCAATTTCTGAGTTAAGAATTGATGAGAACAAAAGGTTAATTGAAGAACCGGAGGCAATCATTGACCGAAAGACTAAGAAGTTGTGACGCAAGATGGTCGAATTAGTGCTTGTCTGCTGGAAACATACGAATGGGCCAAATCTCACCTGGGAAACGGAGAGTGACATGATGAGTCTCTATCCGCATTTGTTTGTTGATGTGTGATTACGGGGATGGAATCATTCTAACGTGGAGAGAATTGTAACGCCCGTGCTTCTAGGCTAGGCATTAATGTTGATGTAATAATCTAGGTTAACCTTTGTAACTCGTTTTGAAATAATAAGAATGTATTATTTGAGTATTATGTGATTTCTGCCTAATTGTTGTGACTTAATTAAATTAAGGATAATTTAAGCGATAAAATAAAATATTAGATAAGCCTGATATCTATGAAGGAAGTTGTAGTGGTCATGGCAAGATTTCCGAATATATAAAGAATGCCGAAATCCGAGTTATAACGAAGAAGTTATGACCTGTCGAAGTTTCGCGACAGAACCGACACGTCACTGTATAACGTAAAATACGAATTTAAGATAGAGCGATATTTAGCCTTAGTGATCTAAACGAAAGTCGTAGAATACATTAAACCGAGAGCGTGCATAAAAAGAACGTCAAAATCCGACTTCGTATGAGGAAGTTATGATTTTTCTAAGTTTCGACTTAGCGGTATGCAGCCCGAAACTCGAATATGAGATGGATTGATAATTTGCCGAAACAATCTAAACGAGAATCGAAGATCTCGTCGATAGTAGTCCAACGGTGAAAAGACAAACGAAAACGGACGTCAGATGAAGAAGTTATGATTTTATGACGGAGTTTTCCTGTCCCGGCCTACTAAAAATAATATAATAAAAATAAAGTCAAAATTAGCCGACAGAGTCTAAATGAAAGTTGTAGAGCATAGTCTCACCTACGCTTGGATATAAAGAACGTCGAAAATGGAGCTCGTATGCGAAAGTTATGAATTTTTGAAGTTCGAGGCACGCATACCAAAGCTTATCCGAACTACGCCCTGCGTAGATCTTCGTACGCCCAGCGTACTACTTGTAGAGGCATTATGCCCAGCGTAATCAGGATTTACACCAAGCGTAACTCGGGGTTTCAGCCCCTATAAATAGAACTCAAGGGCTACTGAGTTTTGTTGCTCAATTCTTCTCTCTTTCTCATTATTGCCTCGTTTTGCGTGCAACTTATACCCCGAAGCCCCGGTATCATTCCCGAGATCCGAAGCAAGTCCCGAAGCCCCGAGGATCCCGAGAAGGAAAGTTTCCGAGCCGAAACTCTGCCCGCGTAAAGCCCGGTTTTGGAGAAAACATCCCAGTTTCATCAAAGATTATTGTTTTAATAGATGAGGTGTTGTACGATCAATCGTCGTATCAAGTGAGTGTATTTTTGTTTTCTTCAAACACATAGATATGAAGTATTTTTTATAAAATACGTGCTTTGTGTTTAAATATTATTTGTTTATTTGAACTAGTTGTTGAATGGATATTTTGTACAGGTTTTAAGCTGTATATAAATGTATGTATTTTATCTACTAATATGTTGGGTAGAACATGGGTAGACAGTTGGTGTGTGATGAAATAAAATGATGAAAGGCCTCGATGTTGTTGTTGATCTAGTCATCTAGCGGAGTATAGATGACGACCACAGACTCTTTCTAGACAGTCCAGTGGAACGCTAGCAGGCTCATAACCTGTAGGTGTTGTGAACGATGTGTTCACCGGTGTACTCTATCCCCTCATGGTTGCCTTTAGGACATCTATTGTCAAGGAAACCCCTTTGCAGTAATGTCCGTCCCGATGAAAATCCTAGATTATGTCCCTTGTGATAGTTGTTGTTTTAGGGACATAAGTGAGGATAACGGGAATGGGTAATCGGGTTATTGTTGGTTGATGAACTAAATATAATTATTTATTGTGGGTTGAAAACCCTATATGCTCACCAGGCTCCCAGGCCTGACCCACTCAGTTTTTCTTTGTATTACAGGTAGTGGCACGAGAGCATAAGTTGGATGACATTGTCAATATATTTTTTTTCGATTATAGACCCGTAGTTATATGTAACTGTTATAAGGTCTATTTTGTATTGTTTATGCTTTTGGTCTGTATCGGAACATGACATCCCAAGGTTTTGTTATATAATGAAAATACATTTCTTTATGAAATGCTTTGACAAGTTCTTATCATATTTTGTTTTGGGAACAAATTCCGCAACTCTTTTAATCAAAGGATTACTCTGATTTTATTTAAAAGCATAAATTAAATCGGTCTTTTCTGGCCGTGATTTTGGGGTTGTCACAATCAACAACTTCTACCTTTGAGATTCAACAATGTTATGATACTTTTATTAATGGTTTTTATATGAAAAATGTCTTAGATATTATTTTTAAAATTGTAAATTTTTATTGTGAAAATTGGGACGTTACAATACTTATGCATAAAAATAAAAATCAAAACATGAAAATTTTGGAAACCAAGTTGACCCGACAGTCAAATTGATTAGACCGAATGAACTAAGAATTGGTCACTAGATCAATTCAACTAACAAACTGATTTTTTTTAATGTCGGACCATAACTTCCTTCTTACTTTCCCTTTTCCAACTACCATTCGGTATACCAAATGTGTGTCACAACTAGCAAATTAGGGTTAGAAATTCTATCCTTGTGTAATCTTGTAACCATACTTTTGGTGTAAACCAAACTTCAATACTATACATGTTTATACATCCCAAAAATTGTGAATCAAGTCGAAACTTCCTCGTGCAAACCCAAAACCTAACCCAATAAGCTATATCCAATCAACTTTGGGCCTTAATGTTGGAGCCTGAAAGTGAACCTCTAGCAATCCTAAGTCAGGTTCCGAAGTACTTGTGTTCCGTAGTCAGTAGTGAAGAGTGGTCCGGAATCTCTCCGGACCAAATGAGAAGAAGATACGAAGTTGAATACATTCCGGAATGACTCTCATGTCCGAAATGGTTGCTGATCCGGAGTGACGCTATTTTGTCTTTTGTACATTTATTGTATTTGTCTTTGTATTGATGTGACTTTTCATAGGACTTAGTCTATTGTTGTATTTAAACAATCAGAATGTCAGAAACATTTCTATTGTCCAGTCCTATGTAAGTGCTCTAGTTAATTCGATGTAACCTTCACTCCTATTTATAGGAGTATTCAATAAAAGTCAACGACGAATCTTTCACTCACTTTTGTCATTCTCATTAAGTTTATTTCAAACATTCTTCTTGTTCTTCATTTATTAGCTTTACCTTGATCAGTTATTCTCGTTGTTCATTAAATGTCTTGATCATTTGTTGAATACATTATCTAAGACTTGACTGGTCTTTCCACGCTTGACTTGAACTTTCATTAGCAAGCAGACATTGATCTTAAGCATTCACTCAATGTTTGAGTTCTTAAACCTTGTCCCTGCGCATCAGATAGATCTTGATCTCACAATTGGTATCAGAGCTTGAGTGGTTGTCCTTTGAAACCATAAGATTAGATTATAGTTGGTTTGAAATTACCTTGGTATTTCAACCATTTCTGTGTCAAGGATAAAAGTTCTTCTATATACCACTTTAGCTTGAAGATATCTTAACTTCAATGGCTGCTTCTAATCCTCAGCAAATGATTTCAATGTAAATCGCAAATAGTGTGGGTGGCCCTACTCGAGCCCCATTACTAGTTGTGGAAGAATATGATCACTGGAAAGTTAGAATGGAAATATTTTTACTTGCTAAAGATAAAGGTGAAGAAATCTGGAGATCCGTCACAAAAGGTCCACATGTTCCCATAGGAACAATTGTAAGAGATGCAGCTGCTCAGCTCATGCGAGAAGATGAAACTCGCCCTGCTCTTCTAACTGCAGATGATATTGAAAAGCTTCATGCTGATCAAGTTGCTTTCTCAGAAATGGTGTTTGGTGTTCCTCCTTCACTCTTCGAGCACATCAAGTTGTGCAAATCCGCCAAAGAGATTTGAGACACTCTTCAAGACCTAATTGCAGGTTCAGAAAATATGAAAGACAAGCGCCTCACCTCTGTTATCAACGACTTTGAAACCTTCACTACCACTCCTGGTGAATCAGTGGCCTCAGCCTCCAACCGTTACATAATCGTTGTCAAAAACATGACTGCTCATGGGATTGTCCGAACTCCTTTGGAGTACAATCTCAAATTCATAAACAGTCTGGGCAAAGGATGGGGAAATGTAAAATCTTGTCTCCAAAGCAATGGCTCCTTAAAAAAGTTGAAGCTCTATCAACTTTTTGATGAACTTCAAGGACATGAGTCCAATGTTGCTCAAACCATAAGGGAACTCTTCGGAGATCCTCTTGCCCTTGTTAGTTCTTTCGAATCAACCATTCCGAACTCATCTACTTCAGATCCCTTCAAATCCATTGTTCCATCTGTTCAAACAACCGCACCTATTTTACCCACACAAATCTATCCTGCTGATGATTCCGAAGCCATGGACTCTGAACTCCGTTTCCAACAGGAGTTCGCCCTACTCTCAATGAAATACAAACGTCCTTTCAATCCTCCTGCATACAAACCAAACATATCTAAACCAAACTCTACTCCGGAACCCTCTCAGAGTTCCAAATCGGACAAACCAAAAACTGTGTGTCATAAGTGTGGACATGCAAACCATTTTGCTAAAGATTGCCTGGCTGATGCTCCGCAGAAACCAACAATCAAGGATTCTGCTTACTACGTCCGAAGAGCACAAGAGATGGCTGAAAGCGAAAAAGCCTTTGTAACAACGGTTTCGAGAGATGTGGAAGGGTACTGGTCATCCGGAGATGATGATGACATGGTAACTGGAAGGAACATGTGTCTGATGGCAAGACAAACAGTTGAATGTGATGAAGGATATTGGTCTCCTGGGTCAGAAGATGAAGATGATGTTGCTGAACCTCACTACTGCTACATGGCCACCAATGATCCACCCGGTCGAAGCATTGTTCAGCAGGTAAAATCTATGAACTCTGATAATAATTTTAATTTGTCTCTTTGTGAACCTTATCTAACCCAAATCCAAACAGATATGAGCACCATTTATAAAGCTTATGAGTCTGCCATAGAAGCCAGTCAGAAGAAGGGCTGTGAACTGAATCGTCTTAGGTTACGTTTTGAGGATAAAAAATTGAAAATCGAGTCTTTAGAGCATGAGCTTGTAATGTCAAACGATGAATGTATCATTTTGAAAGATAAATGTGAAATCACCTATTCTGAACGAAATGTTTTAATTTCTGACAACGAACGTCTCAATGCAAAAATAGATGTGTTGCATAATTCTGTAGACATGCTTGAAGCGGACATTCGGATGACTCATAATTTTCGTCATCCATGGGCTAAAGCACCTGGTCTCGGAAGCGAGTTTCCGAAAGCAATTGTTAGTCCCTTGAAGGAATTGCAAAATTTGACATTCATGGGAGAGGTTCCGAACATCAAACATTCGGACACCCCTGTTTCTCCCTTGTCTCCACTTCCTGAGACTACAGACCATTTTGAGTCCCTAATTCCTGAGTTCAAACCAATAGTTGTCAAGTGTCCTGATTCCATGCCTCTTCCGCCTCTGATAAACCTGGACCTAAATCGGACCATGTATTTTCATCACAGTCTTACAAATTGTGTGGATTATGTTCCTAGAAGTAATCATGTGACCAATTATGTGATTGAAGAAATCATTCCGGAGACAACTGAATCTACTGCCTCTGAGTTTGTATGGGCATCCGTAGATGATAAAGTTGACGTCTCAAGCTGTGTGTCCATTGATTCTTGCGAATCGGATGCCTTAGTCATCTCAAAAACTAAATTGGTTCCCATTACTCCTGAGTTTAAGAATCCATCCGTAGGACAAACCTCAAAATCCTCATCTCATCCTAAGAGAAAACCAATGTTGAATAGGAAGGATATTTTAGATCCCAAAGTAGAAGCTCAAAATGCATATAAAAAGGAAGTTAAGACTAGACAAAATTCCAGGTTCATTGCAAACTCCAAACCAAGTTCATCCTGGAATTCTCATGCATCAACCCATAGTCAAAACTCCTTTGTTCCCACTAAGATCCTCAAAAGACCTTCTGAACCTCTTGGTCGTGTAGAACCTAAGAAAGTCCCTACTCAGCCTCAATCTCATGTAACTGCCAAGACCATCCGAAACACTTCACCAAAACTTCAGACTGTTTCATCTATTTTTATTGAAAAAACTGATGGCACAATTTTTAAACCAAATCTTTCAAAAACCAATGTGTCATCAAGAAAATCCACAAACGTAAAGAAAACTTCATTTTCAAAATCTTCAAAGGAAAATCTTCTGTGGAAAGTCAAAACTCCCATTAATGAAACAACAATTCCGGAGGTTACAAATGTTACCAACAGTCCGGAAGTCAAAGGTCCGAAGCAAACCATTCCGAAACTCCAAGTCATTGAATATGACTACTGGATAGATGAAAAGACATTAGCTTTCTGTCTATTTCGAAAGAATTCAAAGAATACCACCCAGAAACACAAAGTTGTAACTAAGTCACAATCAAAGTCCAAAGCCCGTGCCTACGTCCCAATCTCTAATTCGGAGCCAAAAAACTCCATTACTCACTAATTTTGTAGGCACTTTGTGCTTCGGAGCAAGAAACAATATGATATATTGATAGTGCTTGCTCCATGCACATGACGGGGCAGAAAGATTTTCTGCTAGATTTAAAGCTTTCTCCAAATGTTGGTTACGTGACGTATGGCAATAATTCCAACTCTCAAATTCGTGGTTATGGGACTCTCACCAATGGAAACTTCTCTGTTTCACATGTGGCTTATGTAGTTGATCTAAAACATAATTTGATAAGTGTTGCTCAGCTCACTGATTCAAATCGACGTGTGGAATTTTGCAAAAAGTACAGCTATGTAATGACTGAAGACCGGAAAGAGTGTTTAATCAAGTCGCTTCGCAACAAGAACATGTACCCGCTCGACATCAACATGATTATTGGCAAACCGCAACTCTGCCTTCTCTCCAAAGTTGTTCCTGACGTCAGTTGGTTATGGCACCGAAGGCTCGCTCATCTAAACTTTCGGTACATGAATGAACTTGTATCCAGTGAAATGGTGAGAGGTTTACCTCTTCTCAAATTCGAAAATGATCATTTTTGTGCTGCTTGTGAGTGTGGTAAGCAATCGAAGAAGGGTCATCCTGTTATCATCGAAAAGTCCATTTCGGAACCATTGGAGCTTCTACACATTGATCTTTGTAGACCATCCACTATATAAAGTCTTCATCATAAGAAATACATTCTTGTGATTGTTGATGATTTTACAAGGTTCATTTGGGTCTTCTTCCTAAGGCTGAAATCAGAAACAACCTCAGAGCTCATCAATTTTATCAAAGGAATAGAAGTTCTTATCAAACTCACAATTAGGAGAATCTGAAGTGATAATGGATCGGAATTCACTAATTCCACCATAGAAAACTTTCTCACTGAAAAAGGAATCGACCACAACTTGTCAGCTCCCTACACTCCACAACAAAACGGTGTAGTCGAAAGACGCAATAGAACTATTGTTGAAGCTGCTCGATCCATGCTGAACTTCGCAGATCTACCACTCTATCTTTGGGCTGAAGCCCTATCCACTGCTTGCTTCACTCAAAATCAGAGTATCATCAATCGACGCCTCAACATGACACCGTACGAAGCAATGAATGGTCGGAAGTCAACAATCTCGTTTTTGCATGTCTTCGGATGCAGATGCTTCATCAAGAACAACCGTGATCAGCTTACCAAGTTCCAACCTAAAGCTGATGAAGCCATCTTCCTTGGGTACTCCTCAAAATCTAAAGCTTACAAAGTTCTTAACCGGAGAACTCCTGTTCTGGAAGAAAGCTTTGACGTTAGTTTCGACGACAACTTCGTTTGGAATTCTGGCCCAACTCACATTACAACTAACATTATGGAGTCCGATGCTCCTCAGCCAGGATGTCCGAACCCTCAAACAATTCTTGAAGTTGATTTTGAAACTCGCTTTGGTCCTTTCGAAACCGCTCTTGATTCAGAATCTCGATCAAGACCAACTCTAATTCAGAGTCTCATAAAATGTTTTCGGTCCGATCCCAAGTCTCCCTCCATTTGATTCCTAACCATTTCAACCTTCCTAGGTTGAGGGGGAGAATGCTAATCCCTCTCTTGAATCAAATGTGGATGGCTTACAAGATGCAGCTGCTGATTTCGATGATTCCAATCCTCTCAAATGATGAAAATGAAAACTTCTTTGAGTTCCCTTCTGATGATGATGTCAATCTCTCTAGTTCAGAAGTTCAGGGGGAGCATCATCCCAACATTCAAATCATTCAGGGGGAGAGAATCAATTCCACTGTTGATATTGGATCGACGGCTGCACAAGAACTCCCACGATTACATGTTTGGACAAAGGATCATCCTCCGAACCAAGTAATCGGAAACCCAAATGCTGGTGTACAGACTCGTTCTGCTACAAGTGTCCAGAACGAATGTCATTTCTCAGCATTTATATCCATTGTTGAACCCAAATCCATTAAGGACGCATTGGAGCATGCTGACTGGATTACAGCCATGCAAGAAGAAGTGGCAGAATTTAACCGAAATGAAGTTTGGACTCTCGTGCCTCCTCCTCAGAATCATCCCATTGTCGGTATGAGATGGGTATTTCGTAACAAGCTAGATGACGCAGGAGTTTATATTCAAAATAAAGCAAGGTTGGTGGCAAAAGGATTTACAAAAATCGAAGGTCTTGACTACGATGAGACCATTGCTCCTGTTGCGCGACTTGAAGACATCAGAATCTTTCTTGCTTATGTTGCTCATAAAGGCTTCAAAGTTTACCAAATGGATGTTAAGAGTGCTTTTCTTAACGGTGAACTTGACACTGAAGTGTACCATCAACAGCACCCCGGACTTATTAATCTCTCCTTTCCGAACTACTGTTACAAACTCCGGAAGGCTGTCTACGGACTCAAGCAGGCTCCTCGCGCATGGTACGATACACTCACTGATTTTCTAAAACGCTCCGGTTTTCAAAGAGGAATTCTAGACCCTACCTTATTCCGAAGATCAAATGGAAAGCATCTCATGCTGGTACAAATTTATGTGGACGACATCATTTTTGGATCTACGGATTCATCTATGGTTGCTGACTTTGCTAACTGATGATCAGTCGATTCCAAATGAGCATGAATCGGGAGTTAAGCTTCTTTCTTGGCCTTCAAGTCAAACAGACTAACAAAGGAATTTTCATTCACCAAGAGAAGTACATTTCGGAACTCCTCAAGAAATACTCAATGGACACCTGTGCCTCCGCCAAGGTACCAATGGGCTTCGGACACAAGATCTTTGCCGACCCTTCGAGTGTTCCTGTTGATGAAAAGAAATATCGCGGAATGATTGCATCTCTGCTCTATCTCACAGCAAGTCATCCGGATATTATGTTCTCAAAGGTACTAAGAGTCTCGGAATCTGGTACCTAGAAAATGAGAGCTTCCTTCTTCAAGCCTATTCAGATTCAAACTATGGTGGTCTTCAACTCGATAGAAAAAGCACTTCAGGTGGCTGTCAATTCTTAGGTGGTCGTTTGGTCAGTTGGTCTTCCAAGAAACAGAACTGCATTGCACTCTCTACAGCCGAAGCCGAGTACATTGTTGCTGCCAGCTGTACATCTTAGGTTATGTGGATGAAATCTCAACTCTTGGATTATGGTTACCGTTTTCAACGCATTCCTATCTACTGTGACTCTCAAAGTGACATTGCAATTTCCCACAATCCAATTCAACACTTAATGACTAAGCACATTGATATAAGGTACCATTTCATAAAAGATCATTGATATAAGGTACCAATTCAACACTTAATGACTAAGCACATTGATATAAGGTACCAATTCTTAGGTGGTCGATAGAAAAAACTCATTTTTGTTCCATCTGATGATGAGATTGCTGATGTCTTTACCAAGGCATTAGACGAAACCAAATTCAACGGGTTTCTGAACAAGATGGGTATGATGATACCGGATCCTCAGTTCTTTCAAGAGACTTGTTCTCTTTGATAGACGTATTCGAAAGAAAATTAGTTCTGAACCAAAATTTTCATCTCGGAACTACTTTCTCTCTGAATACATAGGATCATTTTACTTGTCTTTATTTCTGACCTTCACTTGAGTTTTTAAGCTGTACAGTTCACCCTGATTGTTTGCTATTTAAATTCCACATTGTCATAGTGCTCAAATTCTCATCTCGGAATATACTTCACGATAGCATCCCGGAATTCTACTCCGGGAAAGGTATTACATTCTTCACTTTGGAATTTCAAAATGTGCTCCGGAATTTCAAGATGCACTCCGAAATTTCAAAATGTGCTCCGGAATTTCAAAATTCACTCCGGAATTTCAAAATGCAATCCGGAATTTTAAAAATCACTCTGGAAGGTATTTCAAATTTCACCCCGGAATACTTTTCAAAACTTGCTCCGGAATTCTTTAAAATCTCACTCCGGAATGCTTTCACAATCTTGTTCTGGAATCACTTTCAAACTCACTCCGAAAATTCTTGAATTTCTATTCCGAAACCATTGCTCCAGAATCTCAACCTTTTTCTAAAACGAACAAATTTCTGTTCCGGAATCACACATCTTTTCCTAAATGACACTGAATTTTTGACTCCGGAATCGAAACCTTCTCCGGATCATTTCTCATTCCGGACCTCTTTTCGAAACTAGCATGTTCCGGAACACAATCTCTTGTCCTCCGGATCATACTCTGTCCGGAACCGCTCATCCGGAATACGAAAGGATAATAAGGTGAAACAGTTTTTTGTGTCAACGGTTACTTTTCTTGAAGATCCTATCCTATCTTCCTCAATTTTTGTGACACGTTTGCACGCCGCCATAAAGTAGCCATCGAATCGCCGGTTATGGGTTACCATTTTTAGCCACAAACACCCTCACCTTTCACCTCCAAGGTCAACTCAGCCCCCATAAACCTCTTTATCATTTAATGCGACCTGTTTCCCGTTCGGATCCTCATCATTACCTGTCCGACGCGACCCACTTCCCTTACCTATAAATACCAATCAAAACCCCCTTTTACCTCTTTACGCGCCCAATACCTCCAAACCCTTGATTTATCTCTTAGTTCTTCGTGTTCTTCAAGCATTCATCACCTACAACAATGGCGTCTCCTCCTTCACCACCAAAAACTGCCCCAACTACTTCAACACCCAAGAAATTCATTGCCAAGAAGAAACGATCCAAGGGTTCTTCATCATCTGCTACTCAAGAACCGTTTATGAGGGACACAACGCAACTGTTTTCCCTAAACCCTGAAGATTATGATGAATCGATTCGAGTTATGGTGGAGTTCATCGCAAATCACCCCATCTCCATTCCCCTCACTAAAATCCCTGAACCTCCACTACTACTTCATCATCTTCATCGTGCCATTACCTGTATCAGACTCGACACCGGTGCTGTAGAGACTACAATTATCGGTGACAGAACTGTTCCGATCTACAAATTGACCTTCCTTAAGGCAATCGGTGTGAAAGCAAACCCAAGGGGTTTCAAGGTCCAAGAACCAACGACTGAAGAGTTTCAGATGTTTTTGAACTACATTTGGTATAATCAAGATTACCTGGCTAAGGAATTCAAGAAAACTACTGTCTCCGGACTCTGGACCGTGCTAATGCACTTCGTCATTAGAGGGTTGTCCGGAAAGCATGGAGGAACCGATACGCTTAGCAAAAACTGGCTCAACGTCATCGTCAGCATCTACTCCAGAAGGGACAATGCAGTAGATCTTCCGGAAGTTCTGTGGCAAGATTTTTACAAATTTGCCACCAAAAGACAGGAGAACGAGATTTCAAGCCCTAGATTTTGGGCACTGACGCTTCAACAAATCTTCAACGAGCTTAACGAACCAATTCCAGTCTCCTCTGATCCTCCGGAGGTATGTGTCACTTTCAAAGTTGTTAAGTCTTATCGCATTCCAGATCAATCTTCTTTTGGTCTGGACAGACGACTTCCGGACCACATGTTGGCGCTAATTCCTTCCGATTCCATTTATCTAGAACAAAACTTAGAGACCTCGGTTGTTTTTGACCCAACACAACCTGCCCCAGTCTCAGTGGAGCCCACTGTTCCGGACCCCAAGCTTTCCGAAGCTGGAGCAGTCTCTCCGACTCCAGAAGCCTCAACTAGTCTGATACCCGGAAGGCGTACAGGATGACCAGGTGCTAATGATCCCCAATGAGAAGATTTTATTAACAGGGCCGCATCAAAACGTCCGGATCTCACCAGAGCTCAAGTGTAGTCAACTCTTATCTCCATGAGGAACAGGGCCATCCAAAGCAATATGCCTTATGTTCCTCCCACTGACGCCGATGCAGCCAACGAACTAACTTCTGAACTGCCTCCAGTTACAACTCACCAAAACATCTTCCAAACCAATCCGGACGAAGAGCTCTCCGAAGAAGTCATGCTGGATGATGAAGCCAAAACTGTTCCGCAAACAAATTTCATGACTTCAGTTAGTTTTCAATCAAGGGCATCCGTATCCAAGTCTGCCTATGACTTCGGATCCTCCTCCTCAACCACTCCAGATGGTGGTTCAAAATCCAATCTTAACATCCACGAAGATGATGCTGCAACAAAACCTAGTCCATCCATTGATCCCTCTTCTCATCAAGCTACATCTCCTCACTCCAATTCCGAATCCGGATCTTCCGCAGGCAACTACATCGATCCCTTTGCTCTCCTTGAGATGCAAACCAATGTGTCGGATACCATGAAGAAGGTTTCCTCCATTGAAACCTCCGTAACCGAGCTTAACAATAAAATGGATCAAAAGGTTTCCGGACTGGATTCTAAACTTGATGCCATCCTTCAGTCGATATCCCAGCAGTCCGGACCATCTGTTGCGGAAAGAGAAGCCCAACTGGATCAATTAATTTCTCTCCGGCTCAAGCACTCCATGGAAGAAGTGGAAACCAAATATGACATTTTGGTTGATCACTATCTCAACACCATCACCTCCATGATCAAAGTCCACGACGACTTGGTGTCTGCTACCAATGATCTGATTAAGCAGACTCACATTCGTCATGAGAAACAGATCCAAAGGATGGAGAAGGAAATCAAGAAAAAGGATGAAATGAACATGATCATTCAACAAGTCCTCATCAAGCTTCTTCGCTCCAATTGGAACATCGTTGATGTTCCGAATTGGAAGTTTGATGAGATGTTAGCCATCCTAGTGCATCTGTTCAATCACCTTGATGCACAAGCTCCCACATCCGAAGCCTATGATACCCTCACTCTTCAACTCAACACAGGCCTTCAGAAAGTCTTCACAAAATTTGACGATCTCCAGAACACTTTGGTACTTGCACCGGTTCCAAGATCTGTCGTTGCAAGAGGGGGAGAAGGCCCAAGCCAACATTGGAAACCCGCCTCGGAATTTACACTCCGAGATGAAGACCTAACTTCCGAAGATGAAGTTCATGTCGTTTCCGGAATGCTAGGAAACTCCGGAGAAGAAGAAGAAGGAAGTGAAGATGAAGAAGAATATATTCCGGATAAAGCTCCTAAGCGAGTTCTTGGTCTTCAAGCTCCTAAATTGTACCTTCCGAAGGAAATGACAGAAGAGCAAAGGAGAATTTGGTCCGCTGTTTCCTGGCCGTCCTCTCTTCCTGATGCTCTCCGGATGGGCATTCAAATTTCTAAAGCAAAATCCCTTTTAACCGCTCAAGCCTTTCGAGCCACTCCTTCCATGTAGCCCCCCATTCCGGACCCAAAGATTGCTTCGATCGACCAGGGTTCTCCTCTCCGGATCCCTGATGAAATTCCGGAAGAACCTCTTCCAAATCCTACTCCTGAATTTACGATCGATGAAAACATGAAGCTTGTTATATCTTGTAACGCCCATGTTTCTAGGCTACGCATTAATATTCACATGATAGTCTAGGTTAATCTTTGTAACTCATTTTGAAGAAATGAAAAGGAATTATGTGAATAGTATGTGAATTATGTGTTTTATGCTTAATTACTAGGATTTAATTAATTAAGAATAAAAATGAGCGTCGAAAATAAATATTAGATAAAGCCGATATCTATTAAGAAAGTTGTAGTGGTCGTGACAAAGATTACGGATATATAAAGAATACCAAAATCCGAGTTATAACGAAGAAGTTATGACTTGTCGAAGTTTCGCGACAAAACCGACACGGTGTCGAATGACGTAAAAAGTGAGTTTTTGATAAACTACTTTTTAGCCTTAGTGATCTAAACGAAAGTCGTAGTGTTCATTAAACCGAGAGTATGCATAAAAAAACGCCCAAATATGACTTCGTATAAGTAATTTATGATTTTTCTAAGTTTCATCTTAGCAGTAGACAGCTAAAAACTTGAATTTTAGATCGAGTGATTTTTAGCCGACACAACCTAAACGAGAATCGAAGGTCTCGTAAATAGTAGTACAACGGTAAAAAGACAGACGAAAACGTACTTCGGATGAAGAAATTATGAATTGTTAACGGATTTCCTGTTAAAATAATAATATAAAAATTAAAGTCAAAATTACCGACGAAGTCTAAACGAAAGTTGTAGAGCGTAATTTTACCTACGCGTGCATATAAAGAACGTCAAAAATGGAGCTCGTATGCGAAAGTTATGGATTTTAGAAGTTTTTGCGCAAAAATCGAGAAAATTTGCATAGTCATGCTTCGGCCACGTCACCTTCGCTCTATGCGCGCCACGTGTCCAAAATTGCTGAGTCATCTGAAGTCGTGGCGTATCGGAGGAGTGACGCGTGTGTAGCTTCGTCCGAGCCTCGCTCCCCCTGCCGCGTGTCCGACCTTCGCACCACCTGTCCCCCTTCCCTCTTGCTTCGGATCCGAACCTCGGACCTAGACCTCGGTCCAATCAGAGGCCAGCAGCTGGACCCTCGCACGTGTGAGCCATGTGCCTTCTCTTCGGATCTGGTGCTGCGTGGAGTCCTCTCAGCCGTCCGATCAGAAGCCTCGCCCCTATAAATAGAAGGGTGCGAGACCTCCCGGTGGTACTGTGGAAAATTGCCATTTTTCACCCCTTAAACAATATTTCTTTCATTCCAACTTCCCCCAAAGCCCCGATATTATACCAAACACCCAAAACATGTCCCGAAGTGCCCGAGAAGCCCGAGAAATTTATCTTTTCGGTTTTGAAGCCTAACCCTCGCAGAGCCCGGTTTCTCAATAAAACTCCCGGTTTTATTAGAAACGACCGTTTTAGGAAACGAAGTGCTGCCCGATTATCATTAAATCATGTGAGTGTGTAGTCACTGTCACCTTACACATAGATATGAAGTATTTACCTTAAAATACGTGCTATGTGTAATTATATTAATTGTTTATTTGAGGTGACTGTTGAATAGATGTTTTATACAAGTTTTAAACTGTATATGTATTTTATCTACAAATATGTTGGGTAAAACATGGGTAGAAAAAATAGTCGATGTGTGTTAAAATGGTGAGAGGCCTCGATGTTGTTGTTGTTGTTGTTGTAGTCGTCTAGCGGAGTATAGATGACGACCACAGACCTTTCTAGACAATGCAGTGGAACACTAGCAGGTTCGCAACTTGTAGGTGTTGGTGAACTAATGTTCATTGGCGTACTCCATCCCCCTCATGGTTGCCTTTAGGACATGTTTGGCTGAGGAGTCCCCCTAGCAGTAGTGTCCATCCCGATGATATTCCTTAGGCTAGGTCCCTTGTGATAGGTGTTTAGGGACGTAAAGTGAGGATAACGGGAATGGGTAATCAGGGTTATTGTTGATTGATGAACTTAATAAGTTTATTATTATTGTGGATTGAAAACACTATATGCTCACCAGGCTCCCAAGCCTGACGCACTCAACTTTTTATTATTACAGGTAGTGGACCCCGAGCATAGTCGGATGATGATGAGAGATTTTTGGATTATAGGCCAGTAGTTGTAAATAACTGTTGTAAGGCTTATAATGTCTTGTTTATGCTTTTGATCTGTATCGGAACATGACATCCCGAGGTTTTGATATAAAAGGAAAATATATACTTTCTTAAAGAAAGGTTTTGATAAATTTTTATCATGTTTTGTTTTGGGGACCAATTCCGCAACATCTTTTAAAAGAATTTCTCTGACTTTATTTTAAAAGCATAAATTAAATCGGTCTTTTCTGGCCGAGAAATTAGGGGATGTCACAGTTGGTATCACAGTTGACAGGTATGCAAAGGGACTTCCATGGGAGTATGCGGTGCCATTACGTCAGGCACTTACTTTGGAGGCAACTATTTTGGCTGCCAAGTCTGTTGAAGATATGATTAAGGGGAGAGCTGCCAGCAAGGTTGAAGTTGGCGAAAAGAGAAAGTTTGAAGGAACTTCAGGTTCCAATAAAAAGAACAAGTTCTCGAAGACTGGTTTAAGAAAATGTTGAGAGAAAAACTTGGAGACACACTTGAACAAACGTTAGAACAAGTGGATTGCGGAATAGTTAATCTCGAAGGATCTAAAAGCTCAACAATAATATTAATAAGTTATAGTTAGATAGTTAGAGAGTTAGTTGCGGAAAAGTAAAGAAATAGAAATGACAACAATTGTTATATCAAGCATACACATAAGTTGATTCATAACAAGGAATGCATTCAAACCAAGTTAATAAGGAAGATCAAACTTAGTGATTAAGTCACAGAAGACTTGCTCCGGAGAGAGGTTATAATCAATTATGTTCTAGGAAGAAATGAGAGTAAGAAGGAATGAGTAATAAGATAGAGAAATAGAAAAGATAACTTAGAGAAATGTATTCAGAATAGATGCGTGAGTTATCCGTGTTTTGAACAAAAGAGAATGAGCTCTATTTATAGAGACTCGTGAACTACACTAGATTACATCTCTATGAGTAGCCATGCAAGGCATACTGGATAATAGAGTGTATTACAATAAAGACAAGTAAAGTTATCTAGCTGAGTGACTGCGGTAGCAAGAGACTCCGGTTGTGGTTGCTGATGAAGAAGCTTGACTGCGGGTGCTGTATGGCTGCGGTAGCTGAAGTTCAAGAGGGTCACTTTTTATGATTCAACAATTTCCCCCTAAGTGACCTCTTTAACTTCGATTCAGCTATCAAGTTTGAGTAACCTGATCAGGATCCACCAAAACTTCCTGATGTTTTCCAGCCAGGTGATTCTTCTTAAGATCTCGAACTTGACTTCTGCAATAGTGTTCTTCGATCTTTCAACTGCGGTTCGGCAGATGTCAAGTTGCTTCTTGGTAAGGTGATGCATGGCAGTCATAGGAATGAAGTATTTGACATTCTTGATCTTCTTTTTGAAAATGATTCCAAGTTCAGGAAAGTTGGTTGCGCCTAAGGATCTTTCTTGATAGCCTTCGGTAGGCATTGGTGCAGGTTCGAGAGGTGGCAGATCAAATTTCTTGGCTATGATAGGGTAGATGTCTGCATCGATCATGGCAAAATCACAGACCGTTTCCTTCCGAAAAGTATTGGCCTTTTCAAGCGCAATCTTCATTTTCGGTTGCTTTTCTGACTTGTTTTGAAACACCTTGGCAATAAGAAAGATTTCTCCCGGATTCATACAGGGAAAGTCTGCCTGGGTGCGGATGTAGTCATGCTCCCTTCTAGTGAGGGTATACTGGATGTAGTCAGCCTTCATGAACTTCCGGATTTTGTAGTTCTTGACTGCGGATGGTCTATCGTTAGACCATATATTTTTAATGGAAGAGGCATGTTTAGCATGAAAAAGTCTCAGTCTCTCAAATTCCATTGGCAGTCTTTTGTGGTCAGGAAGGCTGCGGTCGAATTGCTCAAATACTGTGAAGTATTTGGCATTTGGAGAAATTGGGACATCCCAGTAGCCATCAGCAGGGGGTTCAGCATAGGTGAGGTGGGGTCTATAATCTTCGTCTAGTAGTCTGCGGTGAGGATTGATCCAAGATTTTATCAAGGATTCATCCATCATAGTATCAAAACCGCATTCTCTCCATATAAGCTCTGCAAGTTTGGCTGCCTTCCAATCGTGTTTCCTTTGGGTGGTGGCAGGAGAGTCAGTTGAGCTTGGAGATGACATGTGCTCAGCCAGATCTTTGAAGTGAGGGGGATTTTCTGGCTTTTGAGGAGTGACCTTCTCTTGCGGTGGAGTGTTATGGGGTGGAGTATGATAAGACGGTTGCGGTGAAGGCTGCGGTGTAGGAATTTTTTCTGTGATGATGGGGGGACTCTGATGTTGTGAGATGGAGTGATCAGAGTGGTGGACTTCTTCTTCTTCACTTTGATGGACTTCTTCTTCTTCACTTCCCCCTCTTGAGGAATTCAACGCAGGTGATTCCTCAAGCCATTTCTTAAGGCCATCAACCTTGGCAAAAACCTCTTGAAATTGAGCTTTGAGGGCTTCGGACAACTGTTGATTATTGGGAATGGAGGAGCTGAAGAGTAGCCTGTGTATTTCCTTTATGAGCTGGAGGATCTCGGGACCAAGGAAGTTGGAGGATAGGGATCGTTGCAGTCTGTTGATTGTTGCTTGAAGAACTGAGATAGTGGACTCATACGCAGTGTGAGTCTCAACTATCAGTTTCTGAGACTGAGTGGCTTGATCCGCAATGGTTGCTTGGAGATCCTTTTTTATTGCGGTAACCTCAGTGATGAGGCATTCCGCAGCAGCCATAAAATCCTTGCGATCTGCTTTTCGGTTGTTGTCAAGGGACCGGATCCCCATTTCCACTTTGAGAGAAATTCTCTCAGCAGCCAAGCGTTCCCTTGTTTCCAGACACTCTATACGTTCGATCAGGGACTGCGGTCCCGGGGTGTCTTCTGGTTGCGGTTGAGTTGGATTGACCGCGGCTAAGATCTGGTCGACTTTAGCTTGTAAGCTCAGAAATTCTTTCCTGGTGACAACATTCTTCTTCTTTTTCTTCTTTTCTTTGGGTTTAGAAGTCGAATGTTGAGAGCCACTGGATTCCTCTTCCTCATCGAACATCATGAGGTCATCATCAGATGGACTGGGCTTGTTTACCTCCTGAATGTCTTCATCATCAAGACCGAAGGTGGGAGCAGAATTGACTTCGATTGCGGTTCCTTCGTCTTGTGATTCATGGACCGTTGGAGTTGGAATTGGATTTGGAGTTGGAGTAGGAGTTGGAGTTACTCTGGAGGTACCTGCACCTTCACCTGTTGCTTGAGCTTTAAGGACTGTTTCCGCCATCTCGGTCATCCAGTCTTGAACCTTTAGAATGGTGGCTACGGTATTGGCATTATTGATTGCGTCTGCCCAATACCGTGCCACTGACTGGATTTCTTGCTCTTTTAGCTGTTGCTGCTTGATCTGTTGTTCCTTGCGGGCGTGGAATGCCCTTCTGAAAGTGGCATATTTCTTCCTGTCTGACTCGGTTACTGGAGTGTAGCGTAACCATGAGTCGTTTGATTCATCTCCGTCAAATCCTTGGAAACGCACCGAAGTGTCCTTCGGGTCCACGGATCCTTGCACGTTTGTGCTCACCGTGCCTAAACCACCTGCTGCGGATATAAGCAGAGTAGGATTTCCTGAGCTTCCTTTGTCTCCTTGACCCGTGGTCAAGTTTGGCCTCGGCTCAGTTCTGGCATGGGTGGAAGAAGTGCCCTGCGGTTGGGAAGGTGTTTGAAGTGTTTGGGTGACGTTCAAAAGGATGGAGTGCAACTCCTCAGGAGAAAAGAAATGCAGTCGGGAAGCCCTGGAGACCTTAGGGCGATCACCAGTTACATCCTCTTGGGAGTGAACTGGGGGGGAGTCTCCACAATGTCGTGAATCAGACTCACTTTCTGAGTCTGATTGGAAAATGATAGTGGTGTTGAATGGGTTTGCGGCCACCCCAAGGACTACCGGAGCCTTTTGAGAGGCTTCAGTATCGGTCCGGTCAAGCATTTGGCCAGAGGTATCGGTTTTCCTTTTCTTAAGGATAGCAATTGGTTGCCTATCATCATCAGAATCACTACTAGGTGTGGTTGCGGTTGGTTTGATTTTACGTTTCTTGGTGGGTGCGGTTCGTTTGGGAGCATCTTTCTTGGGTGTTCTTTGTTTCTTCTTGGTGGCCAATTGCTTTCTTCTTTGAGAAAGATTGGAAAGAGTAGTGGTAGAAGGGACTGCGGTACCTTCAGGGTTAACAATTGCGGATGGGTGTTGAAGAGGCGGGGTAGGAGGGTATGGGGCAATACTTTTCGTAGCCTCAATGTGCTCTGAGACATCAGCAGTCTCAAGACCAAGTGTGGAAAGAATGTGGGTAGGGAGTCTGTGGATAGGTCCAAAAATAGTTTGATCAGAAGAGGGATTGTACCTTTTGAGATCCTTAGTGACAAAGAAGTTGATGTCACTGCCCATGTCGATTCCAGCGTCCGCATGAAGGTCTGAAATGCAGAGTGACCAGAACCTTGCAAAAGCGAGCTCGGTTGGGTTCTCCCTTGGGCTCTCTTTGGGAATGTATTGAAGGAAGTCGTCCCATAGGATCTGCCCGTAGTTTACATCGTGTCCTGTGAATATGCTCCACACAAGCTCCAGAAGCTTGAGTCCCATATTGTCTATGCCTCCGGTTCTGCCGGATAGACAGCGGATGATGAAATGGCATACAAACTGCCAAACCGCAGGCAATTGATTTTTCTTGAATTCACCAATACCTCTAATTGGTTTCTGATACCCCATTTGGTAAAAGGCAGAGGTAACGTCCGCCATGGAAGGAGAGAAAATCTTGATGGATGGATGAACCAGAAGGTTTATGGCTGTAAGAAACTTTTCTTTGGACAGGATGACCAAGGAATTGTTAGTTAGGTTGAGGTGAACTTCTTGAGGGTTTTGGATTGGGCGATAAGGGGAGAATACACATTTGAAGAGGGTCGAGACTGGAACAACATCTGTAAAAGCGTCGGAAGGGCCAAACAGAGGGTGATTCTTGAGAAACTTGATCATCAGTTTGGTTGGAGCATTGTATGAAGAATGATCTTCAAACACTGCTCGAAAGTTGCTTGAAGCAATCGTTGGAGAGTCTGAACCAGTTGGATTCACAGAGCCTGAAACCTTGGATTGTTTCTTTGATGCACCTGATTTCACCATTGTAGGAGCTTGAGAGAAGGAGTAGAAAATAGAGTTCTTGAAGGATTTGAGAGGGAAGGTTCGATGTTCAGAAATCGTAAAGTGATTTTGGGAAGAAGATAGGTTTATAAAGGGGTGAAAATTTTTTAACCCTAGGTAAAAGGTAAGGATAAGGTAATAATGTCGTTTGGGGTTTGGAGGGAATCTTTGAATTGGGATTAAATCTCAGCCACAAATAATGAAACGGTTTAAAAAAAAGATTTGGGAGATTTACTAAAAGAGGGTTTGCATTTAATGAAAAGTCAGACATCTATCAATGTGTCAGGTGATCGTGGGGTGAGGGAAAAGGAAGTTTTAACGGATGGGACGTGCTGGGGAGATGAAAAGACAGATTAAGGATGAGTTTATGGAAAAACGTTCTTTTTGTCATCATACCTAAAATAGGTCTGACACAAGGTTTATTCAGAAAGAGAATGGGACAGTTTCTAAAGGGAATGTTTTTTTTTGTTTTTGAATTTAATGTTTTATTTAATGAAGGATCATTAAATAGCACACAAAGATTCAAGGGTTGATGAAACAGTTGAGAAGTTATCAAAATGATCGCGGATGGAAACGTAATTGCGGATGGAAACGTCATTGCGGATGGAAATGACATTGCGGATGGAAATGATGAATGTCTGCAGTAAGGAACTGAGGAAAGCACTTGTATAAAAATTAGTAATAACAAACAATAGAGACCCATGAGAGATAAATATGATATATGGTTGCGGTACCTAGACTGCGGTACCAAAACCATCTATCATGAGTAACTCTCAGTTAGAACCGCAACGGAGACCAAGGATGGTCTGCGGTATCTAACAACTCAAAAAGAATTGCGGGTCTGGATTCATCATTCCTAACATTTACAGGAAGGTGTTAAGTTTTGTGAAGTCGAGCGCTTTTGTGAACACATCAGCAATCTCTTCATGAGTATGGACAAAGATGAGTTCAATGTTACCTTTCAAGATGTGATCTTTGATGAAATGATACCGTAGTTCAATATGCTTAGTCTTGGAGTGCTGAATTGGATTGTGAGAAATAGCAATAGCACTTTCAGAGTCACAGTAGATCGGTATCCGCAGCATTCTATACCCGTAGTCCATTAGTTGATTTTTCATCCAAAGAACTTGAGAGCAACAGCTGGCTGCGGCCACATACACAGCTTCTGCGGTAGACAGAGAAACACAACTTTGTTTCCTTGAGGACCAGCTGACGAGTCTTCCGCCCAAAAATTGACATCCTCCTGAGGTACTTTTGCGGTCTAATCTGCATCCGGCGTGATCCGCATCTGTGAAAGCTTGCAGGCTGAAGTCATTGCCTGCGGGGTACCATTGACCAAGAGATTTGCTTCCTTTCAGGTACCGTAGAATTTGTTTGGATGCGGTCATATGTGACACTTTTGGGTCAGCCTGATACCTTGCACATACACCAGTTGCAAAGACAATGTCTGGTCGGCTTGCGGTGAGGTACATTAGAGAGCCAATGATACCTCTATAAGTCTTGTGATCCACAGGTTCTCCTGAGGGATCAGTAGAGATCTTATAACCGAAGGCCATGGGGACCTTGGCCGAAGAACAGTTGTACATAGAATATATCTTTCACAGTTTGGTGGTGTATTTTTCTTGATGAATGAAAATTCCTTGTGGGATTTGTTTTACTTGAAGACGTAGAAAGAAGTTAATCTCTCTATTCATGCTCATTTTGAATTTGTTGGTCATGAGCTTAGCAAATTCATTCACCATTTCTTGATCTGTTGATCCGAAGATGATGTCGTCCACATATATTTGAACAAGCATAAGGTGGTTACCATTTGCTTTTCTAAATAACGTGGGATCAATCACTCCTCTCTTGTATCCGGATGATACAAGAAATTCAGAAAGAGTCTCATACCATGCTCTTGGAGCTTGCTTCAGACCGTAGACTGCTTTTTCAAGCTTGTAGCAGTGATCTGGGAATTCAACATTTTCAAAACCTGGAGGTTGCTGAAGGTAAACATCTTCTTTTAGTTCCCCATTGAGAAAATCACTCTTAACGTCCATTTGGTGTACCTTAACGTTCTTGTGGGCTGGGTATGCTAGGAAGATCTGGATAGCTTCCATGCGTGCTACCGGAGCATACGTTTCATCGTAGTCAATGCCTTCAAGTTGACTATACCCCTTTGCAACTAGCCTTGCCTTGTTTCTGACTACTGCACCAGATTCATCTAGCTTGTTTTTGAACACCCATCTAGTGCCAACAATAGAGTGACCACGTGGCTTCGGAACGAGCTGCCAAACTTTGTTTCTTTGAAATTCTTCTAACTCTTCTTGCATTACAGCTATCCAGTCAGGTTCGAGCAATGCTTCTTTGATCGTTCTGGGCTCTACTGAGGACATAAATGCTGCGTAGTGGCAGTGATCAGATAGGTCCTTGGAAGATCGAGTCTGGATACATGCGGATGGGTTGCCAATGATTTGACCTGGTGGGTGGTCCTTCGTTCACACGTGTACACGGGGTTGCAGATGATCAGCAGCTGCGGTAGAGGGAATATCTTGAATATCAGAAGAATCTGCGGTTGGAGATGGCAGTTCCCCCTGGACTTGTGAACAACCTGCTGAGTCATCTTGGTTTGTTGGAACGAGAATGGAATTTTCTTGAGCAGTTGGAAGAGGTTCCCCCTGGAATGCGGATGGGAGTTCCTCTGCAACCTGAGAAGGTTCCCCCTGGACTGCGGATGGGAAAATGATGATCCTTGGGTCTGTTCTTGTGTCAATATTCTCGATGTGTTCATCATCCGAATCCGAAGATACGTTTGATGGTAATGATTCTCTTCGGATGGGAATTTGAGCAACATCATGTAATGGAACCTCAACAGTTGTTGCTTGATCCAGAGTAGAGCTTTCCCCCTCAACCGGAGAGGTGAAAGTATTGAGAGATGCTACTTCAGATAGAGATGGTCCAGAAACATCAGCGTGTTGTTGTTGAGCTGTGGGTGACACAAGAACTTCGGATAGTTTCGCCGTTTCAACAGGATCAAAAAGATCGTCATAATTGACTTCAACTAGATTTAAAGGACCTGAAGAGACAGGGATATCGCTTTCCATGATTACGGTGGTTTCAGTGGATGGAGGGGCGCTGCGGATGTGAGAATCATCAAATTTCACATCGAAGCTTTGAATGATCAGCCTTGTACATCTGATGAGCACTCGGTAAGCAACCTTGTTAGTGGAATAACCAAGGAAGATGCCTTCATCAGACTTCGGTGCAAACTTGTTAAGCTGATCTCGGTTGTTGATCACGAAGCATCTACACCGAAAGATATGAAAGAATCAAACATTTGGCTTGCGGTTGTTAAGGCCCTCATATGGTGTTTTATTGAGGCGTTTGCACACAATGCTTCGATTTTGGACAAAGCATGCGGTTGCTACAGCTTCAGCCCAGAAGTAGAGAGGAAGGTGTGCGAAGTTGAGCATGGATCTGGCTGCTTCTACTAGAGTGCGGTTCCTTCTTTCTACTAATCCATTTTGTTGTGGTGTGTAGGGGGCTGAGAAGTTGTGAGAGATGCCTGTGGACACCAAGAAACTGTTGAGAAGATGATTAGTGAACTCGGTTCCATTATCACTGCGGATTCTTCTTACTGGAAGCTTGATTTGAAGTTCGATCTCTTTGACGAAGTTGATGAAAATCTGCGGTGTTTCTGACTTGAGTCTGAGGAAGAAGACCCATGTGAAGCGTGTATAGTCATCTACAATAACCAATATGTATTTTTTATGATGGAGACTGGCTACGGTAGATGGACCGCAGAGATCAATGTGCAATAGCTCCAGTGGTTCATAAATTGAAGAGTCCATTACCAGAGGGTGACTTGCTTTGGACTGTTTACCACATTCACAAGCCGGACAGAGAGTATCATTGCTGAATTTGAGAATAGGGAGACCTCTGACTAGTTCTCCTGTGACCAAGTTGTTGATGTACCTGAAGTTGAGATGAGCTAGCTTGCGGTGCCATAGCTAGCTGACTTCGGATACAGCTTTGGATAGGAAGCACAACTGCGGTCTGCCAATGATCAGAGAGACATCCAAAGGGTACATGGTACCTTCGGATCGGGATTTGATCAGGCATGTGTTCCTATCATTTGTCATTACGTAGCAAAACTGATCATCAAATTCAACTCGATGTCCTGCTTTACATAGTTGGCCAACACTGATGAGATTGTGTTTAAGGCTTTCTACATAAGCAACTTTCTGAATGGAAAAGTTCCCCGTAGTGAGAACACCGTAACCTCGGATGACCCCATTCGCATTGTTTCCGAATGTGACATTTCCACCATTGCATATAGGCCTGAAATCCCGAAGGTAGTCTAACCTTCCGGTCATGTGCAAGGAGCAGGCACTGTTAATTAACCATTCATCTTCTTGTTCCTGCTTGCACAAAGCCTGAGAATTACACAGTTAGTTTAGGCATCCAAACTAGTTTGGAGCCTGGGGTAATTGGTGAATTGCAGAGTGATGCATGGACCGAGGTTGCAGGGACGGGTCTCTTGTCAACTTTTAATCCTAGTACTGGATGTTTGTGCAGAATTGGAGTGTTGTGAGTTTTCGAAAAAGTACAAGGTTTCTGACTTCGACTAGATTTGACATAGGATGAAATCTTTTGACAACTACACTGACATTTAGAAGAAGAGATTTTGTCATTTGCTCTGACATTATGCTTGGTCAGCGGTCTATAGGATGAATTGGACTTGTTACCGGTCCGAGGTTGGTGATTCCTGACATGAGTGGTGTTGGATTTTGAAAAAGTTTGTTTTTGAAAAGGTTTAGCACGTGCAAATCTTTGAGTCCTTTTTGGTGGGTTTGGTAGGATACCCTTCCACTTGTTGTAGTTTTGACGTGACTTTAAAAGTGTTGGTGTGGGTAAAATACCTTTCCATTTAGGATCATTTGAGGAATAGACCTGAAAACCATTGTTTCGAAAAGACTGAACACCCTTTTGGGTTGTGTCAGAGAGAATAGGAATGACTTTTGAAGCTGGACTTTCCTTTTTGTTTGTTTTCTTGGAGGGAGAGTTTTTTGAAAAGTAGTGTGAGAAAAAAAAAATTCTGGACTCTTGGACTTTGGAATTCTTACATGCTTCTTATTTTTTGAAAAGATTTGTCTGTTTGTGCCTCGAGATCTAATTTCCTCTTTGAAGGCCTTTTTGGCCGAGGATTTTGGTGAACCGCAGTCTCTGTCGTTCAACTGCGGTTTCCTGGAATCTTTTGAGATTTTGTAAAAACGAGGACTTGAGTCATTAGAACTTGAGGATTCAAGGATTTGAGAGCATTGACCTACTTCAAAGTTTTCTATGGGTAATTCGTGATGAATTATATGAAGAGTGGCAAAACTTTTGTTTGACGATTGCGGTAGAGATGACTTGACTACCGCAGAGTAAGTCTTAGTTGGGACTTAAATGGGACATTTGTGGGACATTTGACTACAGTATGAAACACTGCGGTCTGAGGACAGAGATGGGAAGTCTTTCGAAACTTCGGGGCCCTCAATGACAATTTCTTCATCAACTACGGATGAAGTTTGAGAATTTGGATAAATGGTGCCACAGATAGGAATTTTGATCACATGTGTGACCCGAAACCTCAGGCACAATTTCCTCAATGACACAATTATTACTTAGATTGTGCAGTCTACCGAAGTGAGTTTTGATATCTTCGGGAAAAGTCTTGTCATTGACTGGGAAATGAAATTCTCGGTCTGGAGGGACATACAGTCTGTCTTTGTTGAACCGGGGTGAGGAATCCATTGCGGTAGGATATCCATTCGACCAACCCCAATTGTATGTGTTGTCTACGGTTCCATTATTTACCAAATTTTCAATAGCTTCACTTTCATTAAACAATTTTTCAGTTAAGAGATTTAAGCGTACAATTTCTCTCTGAGCTAAATCTCTCTGGTTCAAAGCTATCTCTAATTGGGTTTCACTCAACATTCTTGCATCTTTTTCTAACTCTAAGTCCTTCTCTAACATAGCCATTTTGAGTCTTTTGTTATCCAGTCGTCCTCTCACATGGAACATCTCTTGGGATGCAATGTTCTTCTCATCTAAAGCTTTATTATAGTCTGTAAGGACGGCAGCACAAGTGTCATTAAGATCATCTATGTAGGGTTGACAGTCATGCATGCTATAGTTTAGAGTTTGGATCATAAGTTTTACCTGTTCGACGATGCTTAGAGTTCCATCCTTTGCCATGTAGCAGTAGTTCTTGTTCAGCATTGTAGACCCATCATCATCCGTAGTTGCGAACATGCAGATTTTCCCTTTTCCTTTGACACTGCTAATGGCTTCATCTTCGTCTCCGGATGACCAAACTTGATGGTCTCTTCTGACATGGGCTACGTATGCCCTTGCCTTTTCCTTATCTTCCAACTCTTGAGCCATTCTAAGGTAGAATGCTCTGTCTTTTACTACATTGGCCTTACAATCTCTTGCAAAGTGATTCTCTTTGTTGCATTTGTGACAGATTACAACATCAGTTTTGTCTTCTGAGGGAGTACCGGAGTCAGTGGTTTGAGGAGACTGCGGTACCTCCTTTGGTTGATTATTTTGAGATTGCGGTTGTGGATGAGAACTTTTGGGATATCGAGGATGGTTATTCTGGGAACCGAAGTTACGGTTGAATGGAGGTTTGTTGAACTGCTGATTCTTGCGGAAGGAAGGAGGTGGTAGACTGTTGAACTGTTGGCTAACCAAAGCAATAGCCTTCTGAAATTCTTCTTCATCGTCATACTCTGAGTCAGCTTTGTATGACTGCGGTGAAGTGTCATACAAGGAAGAGTGAGGTGACTGCGATGGAGCTTGTGCTATGAGAGCAAGTGGTCCTCCGAAGTCAGGACAGTCTTTGAGTACGGTGGATTCTTGTGCTTGCAGCTCTCCATAGAGCTTGTAGAGTGACAAAGAGTGAATCTTTCTATCGCCTTGGACTATCATCTTAGCCGTAGTCTAATGTCTTCCCAAACCATTAAGAAACTGAAGATTTGTTTCATGGTTACTGCGGATGGTGCCCGCATTGGATAACTTGGTGACTATCAGGTTGAACCTTTTGAAGGAGTCTTCCAAACTTTCGCCAGTATGAGCTTTGAAGTTGTTAAACTCATTGAGTGTGGTAGTAAGCTTCTTTTCTTGTGCTTGTTCTGAGCCTTCGTACAAGTTCTTGAGAACATCCCAGATCTCTTTTGCTGATTTGCAGTTTATGATAATATCGAAGTTGTCAGGAGCAACTCCGCAGGAGATTTCATAAAAAGCAACAGCATCATTTTCCATTTTATCGAGATCATCCTTGGTGGGACGGTTCATGACTGGTTGACCTCCTCCTAGTCTGGTTGTAGCGCCGTCAGTTTGGACAAGTGTAAGGACTGGGACATGTGGTTCTTCTTCTACGGATCGCCATACATCTCTACCAAGTCTCCTTAGGTATCTTTCCATTCTTTGTGACCAGTGATGATATTCATTTGCTACCAGTATTGGGGCTCGGTTAGAACCACCAACACTGTTGGAAACGTTCAGAGATAACGATTATGCCATTTGAAATTTTTTTTTAAAGAAATGAGCTTTAGTGGTATAGAAGGCCCTTTGAAAAATCAGAGTTCCGTTTTCAAAAAGCAACCACTATGGCTCTGATACCAATTGTTGAGATAAAAACTTGGAGACACACTTGAACAAACGTTAGAACAAGTGGATTGTGGAATAGTTAATCTCGAAGGATCTAAAAGCTCAACAATAATATTAATAAGTTATAGTTAGATAGTTAGAGAGTTAGTTGCGGAAAAGTAAAGAAATAGAAATGACAACAATTGTTATATCAAGCATACACATAAGTTGATTCATAACAAGGAATGCATTCAAACCAAGTTAATAAGGAAGATCAAACTTAGTGATTAAGTCACAGAAGACTTGCTCTGGAGAGAGGTTATAATCAATTATGTTCTAGGAAGAAATGAGAGTAAGAAGGAATGAGTAATAAGATAGAGAAATAGAAAAGATAACTTAGAGAAATGTATTCATAATAGATGCGTGAGTTATCCGTGTTTTGAACAAAAGAGAATGAGCTCTATTTATAGAGACTCATGAACTACACCAGATTACATCTCTATGAGTAGCCATGCAAGGCATACTGGACAATAGAGTGTATTACAATAAAGACAAGTAAAGTAATCTAGCTGAGTGACTGCGGTAGCAAGAGACTCCGGTTGTGCTTGCTGATGAATAAGCTTGACTGCGGGTGCTGTATGGCTGCGGTAGCTGAAGTTCAATAGGGTCACTTTTTACAATTCAACAGAAAATTCGGAGGAGGAGCCGAAGCCAAGTGGTGTGACAAGTATAATAAGAAACATGCTGGGAAATGCAGCGTGGAAGTCACTTCTTACAAATGTGGAAAGCCAGGGCATTATGCCAATGAATTCACCTTCAATAAGAACGTCTGTTTTGGGTGCAATGAAGAAGGGCATATTTTGAAGGATTGCCCGCAGAAGAAGGATGCAACAAAGCCCAATCTTCCACCAAAGCCGAAGGCGAGAGCCTTTCAGATGAAACTTGAAGCTGCGAAAGAAGAAGCCGATGTCGCTTCAGGTACTTTTCTCGTAAACGAATTGCCTGCCCAAATTTTGTTTGATTCTGGAGCCAATTACTCCTTTATTTCGCATGAATTTGGTAGAAAACTAGCTTTGCCTGTTTATAGACTAGTTAATGCTTTATTAGTCGAGATTGCTAGTGGCAAGTTTGTACCTGTTAGCCATCATATGAAAAACATCTTCATTGACTTGAATGGGAATAAGTTCCACGAGGAATTATTGTTGGGTTATGAGCATTCTAACACTCCTAAGTGTACATGCAACCCTAAATACCTTGGATCTATGTTTTCTCTATTATACATACAATTATGAACATCCAAGGTATTATCCTAATCTAGCATACAAAATAATAAATATAACAAGATAGAATACATACCTCTTTGATGTAGAATGTCTTCATGAAGCTTGAGTGCCTAGTGCCCCAAGTGTGACACCTCAAATGGTTCACACAACACCAAATACACTTGGAATAACTTGAGAGAAACTTGAACACTCCTTGAAATCGTCTAGCCCTCACACTCACATATTAGTGCACGATTTCTTGAGCCATGGGATTCTTTTATATGGTGGCTATTAGGGTTACACCATGTAACTCATAACTTTACCCATTCCTTATGCTCCATGGATTTTAACCTCCATGGAGTATCCATGGGTCACCCCATGGACTTAGTCTAACATAAGGAATCTTGGATCACAAGCCCACATATATAAGAATGAATGATTTACACAATCAACCCATATATTTAATTAGTCTCCTTTTGATCACTTAATTAATTCCAAATTAATTCTTGATCAATACTAATTAAATAACCTTATTAATATATTAGAACTTATAATATATTAACCAACCTTAAGTGTTATTTCTCTCATTATAGTCTATCCAAATGCATGATGCCATGCAACCCAAATGGACCATGCCGGGTCGGGTCAAGTCTTACCAATTATAGTTATGGACTTAGACATTAATCCAACAGTCTCCCACTTGGATAAGTCTAAAACTATTATTGCGTATGACTTCAGGAACCGATCAGCAATCGTAGCTCTCAAAAGCTTCTGTCGAACTCTGACCGTGTCGATGAACTCTGACCTTTGTCAATGACTTGTCTATTAGATAAGGGATCATATATTCCTCCATTCTAGATATCATATGGACTGAGACATGGATTATCAATCATTCTCTCTGTCCATTTGTTGTTTCCCGATTTCCGATTCATGATGACTGACTGATTGAACAAATCAAATCGGTCCTGGCTTGGCCAAGCACTCACATGTATCATCTTTAAATCATCGAGGGGGCCACATATATCGCTTTTATCCCGAAGGTAAAAGGAATGGATAAACTTCGACTCATATGGCTTGTTCTACTACTTGTTGAATCATACACAAAGGCACGTTTTATAACATCGAGTTACCAATGCGTTTTCATGCAATCAATGTATAACCAACTCATAGTAACAACTCATATCTCTAGGTTTGAAGAATATAAGATATTATCGTCTCATGATCACTTGTGATAAAATCCATGAAGTGATTCAAATGAGCGCGGGTTGAATCCAATACTCAGAACTTATGAGCACTCATGAGTGTTGTAGCACCACTTTGTCCACCAACTTGGACCTCTACAAACCAACCCATGACAGTCTTGATTCATATCTACTTCCAACATACGACCGACTGTGGATGGTTTGAATAACTTAATCATTCAGGAAGAGCGACTTAGTTATTCTGGAAGTCAAAACATGCAAAGTGAAACACAAGAATAAATGAATCAAATATGGTATCAAACCCTATCAATATAAATAAACACTTTTATTTATCACCATACTGATTACTCATTATTCATTGTTTCGGTTTTATCAACTTTATACTTGAATTTAAAACAATAGTTGTCCCATGCTCCAAGCATGTACACTATGTTTTCTAAACACTAGTCATGCCATACACCAAGTATGCATACTATGTTTGTCTATGATCTTTACTTTGTAAAATAGATCTATTGAACATCACTCCAATGATCCTCTTTTCACAGTCCCAAATCCTTACTGCAAATACAAGAATTCCAAATTCATGCCGTTTACTGAAATCTGTTAGATTCTAAACTTATATGCATTGATCCTCTTAATGATTATGCACAAAGTCAGAAAGACTTGACAATAATCATTACAGAGCATTCCAAAGGAGATCAGCTCCTTGGAAACATCCTTCTTTCATTAAGTTTCATAATCTTACACAGATTGAATAATTTCTAACTTTGAAACATTTCCATATTCCATTTTGACTATCACTTCTGAACAAGAGTTGCCTCCTTACAGATTATGTCAATATGGTCCTTCCAGAATTAACATTATACTTCCAACTGTCCTTGAGCAACCAATCTTTGGTAAACCTTAGATTGTCCTCGACAATTGCTTAATCATTTTAGTCATATCCAATTCTAGACCTTTTCCCTTCATAATGCCCCAGGCATTTGGAAAATTTTAGAAAGGATGAATATAACACATGTAATCGATCCTATATCCGAAGCATATGGGACACGATTCATGATGTCTCACATAAAGACTAAACCAGTCTTTTGCTATAATATTTCCATTTCAATTTGCCAAGTTCTCAAAATTCAGATTATGAAAAGGGATGCCGTAATCATAATCGAATTTTAGAATGCAAATAATGGACCCATATATAGAATTTCCTTATGTTGAGACATTCCAACATGAAATTCATATATATATATATATATATATATATATATATATATATATATATATATATATATATCCTTGATTAAATACGATTAAAATCTCAATCTAAGCTTTTAGAATTAAAATGAAGTATAATTTCCTCTCCCTTAATTATAGCAAAACAACTTTTTCAACCCCTGCAACCTCACGAATTGAAACTTTTGTTTTCTATAATTAACATTGCTAACTTGCAACCTTTGTCATAATTATCATGCTCCCACTAACATGATGATTATTAGCATAACACTTATGCTCCCACTAGCTTTGACATGTACTCAGAAATCAGCTGACTTTCTTACCAAAGTTCAGATTTCTGATACTAGATTGTTTTGATAAAACTTTATCAAAATCATACACCTCTCTTAGATAGCTCACATGTGTGTCTAAGCAATTTTAGAACTATGAAAAGGGATGCCGTAATCATAGTCTCAATTGTTTAGACCTTTGCCACTTCTCACAAGTCCATGTCAGTGTGCCGGTAAACCACACACGCTCCACTAACGACTTTGAGAATGCAAATATCACAATTGCTATCTAGCTAAAATCTACTTAGTGAAAGTGTTTCCTCACCATCATTTTCATGAATCGGAGAGAAACCTTATGACACTTAGATTTAATAGTGTATGTGTTCTTATCCATGTGAATTTGTCAAAACCATAATCACAAGACAAGGTTAGTGACAAATCCAAACTCATATTGATTAAACTTGTGCAATCTTAAATTCTTGCCATTTGGCAGCTCAGGTGCCTGCCATTGCTTCCAAGTAGTTGTGCAACCAATTGAGAACTCTCAGAACTCCTATGCAAAGCCAACTTGAATAGGCACAAAAATTTCAACACGATAGGTTATAAACCTCAAGTCGTGTGCTAGTGAAGGACTTTAGGTTTTATTCTTGATTAAGTCTTGAAACTTTCAAGAGCTTTAAGACTCCCACTGTCCTCTTGACATATAAGACTCCCTTGTCAAATATTCAAGAGATAGTGCGGATTCTTTATCAAGACTAACACTTTACACAATTGGCCTAAGTTGGTCTCTGTTTTATCCAAAACATCACAACTTACCAATTTCAAATGTACAAGAGTAGATAACCTTTTATTCTTACATTTGACTAGTGTTAACAAACCCTCTTTAAGATATGTCACTCAAGTTACAATCTTGGAGTATGACTCTAAGAATTGTTTTGGAACGAAGTATGACACATCTTTTTGATTTAACCATTTCAACAATTCATGACTCCTCTTCTTAGTCATAAGAATGTACTAAGATGACTTTAGAGGACCAATTGTGATATGGTATCTTAATCATTAAGATGATCATAAACATGATACTAAAGTACTCTCCCATCTTTTCAGATTTGAGAAACTTTTATCTTTCTGCCATACTTTGATTCTTCTTATTCGTTCTGTCTCACATTGAAACTTCTCCAATGCTACAGACTTATACTTAAACTTATAAGTATAACCATATTTACTGAACTTAAGTAAATCATGACGAATAGTCTTCTTGATCTTTTGTGGTGGACTTGACCAGTGCACAAGAATGTGTACTCGATCCCTTAGTCCTTTCCTTATTCACATAAGGAATTAGTCTTAATTTTCCAAGCTGAAAGTTCTCATTCATCATACTATACAACTTGCATGATTCCAAGTTTCGGTCCAATTGAACCTTGGGTGATGAGAATCTTTCCTTATTTGGTAATATTATACACTACCACAACCGAAAGAATCAAATCCATTTTTCCAATATTGCTATCAATGGAATCTTATAAGCAACAACTTTTCCCAAATGCTATTGTAAGGATACTTAAAATAAATAAAATCAAAACCTTTTTCTTTAAAACTTTGCGGAAAAACTTATCCTTACAATCCATATGAAAACCTTGTTGTTATCTATTCCTAAGCAATATAAATATCATAACTCTTAAGTAATAGCCCAAAATTCTGATCACCGAACCATGCGATTGAAATCCATCTTCGCGATCAGAATCAGCATGTACTTAATAGAGTTAGACAATGGACTTTACCTGAAGTAGAGCCAAACTTATTGACTTTAACATCCTTAGGTAAATTTGGTAACCAATGCCCCTTCCTTTGGCAATAGTTACCTATGGACCCTTGATAATGGGACTATCTCAGACTTTGCCTCTCTCTTTACCATTGGGTCAACCGAGTTGACTATGGCCGATCCCTTTCCATTGGGAAGAGAGAGCTTTACTGGATATCCAATGTCATCATTGTCAATGTCCATAGCGTTTTAGGAAGTTGATCTTAGCAAATAGATAAGATCATTAAGGGTCTTGTCTTAGTCTGTTTCATAGGATTCCCAAAAGAACTCACTATGTGACTTAGAAAGTAGTTGAGCCACCAACTTTCTCAAGACTTTGACACCCAACTCTCCCGGCTTGTCAATATGTGACTACATCTCCAAGATGTGATCACACCTAGACCTTGCCTTGCCAATAGGGCTTGAGTGACCTTAAACTTTTTAGGAACTTGTGGGTTAGGGAGAATAATTGGAGGAGGTGAAAGAAGTATGATATCCATGGGACATCATCTTCATTTAGGAAAGCTTGTTTCAAGAGATTTGGGAAGATCATAAATGTCTAGACCAAACATCTTTTTGGGAGATATTCAAGATAGTTGATTTAAAGTCCTTAATATGACACCCAATATGAAATATTAAGGCTAGGACCCAACAAACTATTTTATAACTTAGAAGAGGGATGCCGTAATCCAAGCTATAAAATATTTGAAGGTAGGTGAATGACGATTCACCAATTTCCACCATGAAAAACGAAATAATTTATTAGGTTTTAATTGGATTTGAAAGTCCTAGATCTTTGAGATTCATTGAACTGTTCAAAGGCATGTTTCAATCTCGAGTGTGCCCTTCAGGTTTTGTGACTGGGATGCCGAGGATCACAAAACAAGGTGTGAATAACTATGCAAATATACTTGGTACCCTTAATATTTACCCCTTAATCAGTGTGCCGGTTAACCACACACGCTCCACCGATACTATGATAAATATTAAGTTACCCTTTGCCTACCTTGTTAAGTCCAGGTTAGTGTGCCGGTTAACCACACACGCTCCACTAACGACTTAAGCAAAGTGCAAAGTGTAATTTCATGGGTTAGCACCAAATTCACATTTTCCTAAGTAACTAAGATTGGGTATTAATAAGAGTTTAGTTACTTACTATTTATCATTAATACTTTTAATGAAAGGAGAATTATAGTCATTGTCCTACCCGTTCGGCTAACGACCCTCCACCAGTCAAGGAAGCGGTGGGTGAGAGTGGACACCCATTAAACTGCCATTTTATAGGCAGTAACCTTATACCCCCCTTATAGACCGGCTTCGTGAATGAGGCCTACTAACGGTAAGACTGACTTTACTCTTATACATATATATAAATATTATTAACTTATAATATTATAAAGTATAAGGGTTGAATTTTAACTTTTAAAATTCTAAGGGCTAACTTGGAATTAAAGTATTCATAAGTGAAAACTTTTTCAAATTCCAAAACTTGAGGGCAAGTTTTGAAACAATTCAAAACTAATTAATTCCATAACTTATGAGTTTAAAGTAGTTTTAATTAAAAAAAAAACTCTTCAAGTTCCACAACTTGAGGACAAGTTATGGAAGACTTTAAACTAATTAATAAAAAAAAATAACTTTTTTTTTATTGTAATTTATGGAACTAATTAAGGTTACACCTTTTTTTTTAATTTAATGAAGAGACTCTTGAACCTCCATAACTTGAGGACAAGTTATGGAGTCATAAAACCATTTTATTAGAACTAGACTCTTTATTTTGTAACCTTTGCCAACTTTTATGAGTTTTATGATTCTTAAATGTGACTTTTCATATAACTTGAGGACAAGTTACAAAAACACACTTTGGAATCAACTCTTAGATTAAAATGGATTGAAAACAACTATTTCACACAACTTTTCTATTAATCTAAGAACCTCATAAGAACAAGATAATTCAAATCATCAATCTTCAAGAAATTAGCATGAACATACAAACTAATACAAATCTTGAAATTATGACAATTATCTTAGAAATTGGATTAGCATGAACATTACCACATCAAAAACAAGTTTATAAGTCCAAAAACATCTTAGGGTAATGTTCCTAGTCCAATTCCAGCCAAAACAATCGAATATATGCATCCAACTCGATTTTTCAGCTACTTTTGCAAGTATAACAAGAAAACAAGCCTAGGCTCTGATACCACTGTTGGGTTATGAGCATTCTAACACTCCTAAGTGTACATGCAACCCTAAATACCTTGGATCTATGTTTTCTCTATTATACATACAATTATGAACATCCAAGGTATTATCCTAATCTAGCATACAAAATAATAAATATAACAAGATAGAATACATACCTCTTTGATGTAGAATGTCTTCATGAAGCTTGAGTGCCTAGTGCCCCAAGTGTGACACCTCAAATGGTTCACACAACACCAAATACACTTGGAATAACTTGAGAGAAACTTAAACACTCCTTGAAATCGTCTAGCCCTCACACTCACATATTAGTGCACGATTTCTTGAGCCATGGGATTCTTTTATATGGTGGCTATTAGGGTTACACCATGTAACTCATAACTTTACCCATTCCTTATGCTCCATGGATTTTAACCTCCATGGAGTATCCATGGGTCACCCCATGGAGTTAGTCCAACATAAGGAATCTTGGATCACAAGCCCACATATATAAGAATGAATGATTTACACAATCAACCCATATATTTAATTAGTCTCCTTTTGATCACTTAATTAATTCCAAATTAATTCTTGATCAATACTAATTAAATAACCTTATTAATATATTAGAACTTATAATATATTGTTGGGTCAAAAATATGGTTTATACTTTGCTTTTCTAAGAAATTGTATTTTTCTGAATGTGTTGTGAGTTTACGACCGTAAACTGAGTTTACGGCCGTAAACACGTTTACGACCGTAAACAGAGTTTACGGACGTAAACACGTTTACGGCCGTAAACCCATTTTGCGGCCCAGTCGAGTATATATAGGGGTGAGGGGTGTGAGGAATAGATTGATGAACACTAGAGGAGCTTAAGTGTGTGAAACCCAAGGTGTTCTAGAGAGAGAAAGAGAGAGAGAAGAGAGTGTGTGTTAGTGTGTGTGAATCTTGTATCCGGATCTTCATTCATATCAATATATACAAGATTCATCATCTTCTTCTTCTCCTTCTCTTCTTATTGTGATCTGGCATCATCCGTTTGATTGGGATTCCGCACCATCAAACGGATCTGATTGATACACAAGCAAATTTAGGGACTAACAATTGGTATCAGAGCTTGGATTGTATCACTCATCTTTGTCAGATCTGGAGCCGATTTGATCTTATTTTGGAAAGATTCTTGCGTTTTTGGATAGATCTCGAAAAATTAGGGGGCGTTTGTTCTTCGCGTTTTTCGTAAAAACGAGTTTTTGATCGAGTTTTGGAGCAAAAAGGGTGAAAAAAAAACGCTGTTTTTCGTCAAGAATAGCGATTTCTGGAGAGTTTACGGTTCTTGAAGAGTTTACGGTCTTTGAAGGGTTTACGGTCCGGAGTTTACGGCCGTAAACGTGTTTACGGTCGCCGGAGTTTACGGTCGGCAGTTGCGGCTCGGCGGTTTACGGCTTAGAGAACGGCTCGGTTCGGCTCGGATCGCGGCTAGGGAAGCCGGCTCAGCAGCAGCAAGCCGAACAGCGCCTTTATTAAAAAAGGGGGGACGCGAAAGTGAGGATGCCGGGAATCGAACCCGGAACCTCTAGTTCACGCGTCTTACCAACTCTTCCAAGCTGCACCTTTGTTCATTCCTCCCATTTTTAATTCTTAAACACTCCTTTTCGCATCCAAGTTTCGCAATTTGACAAAATCAGCCCAAAAATTCGATTTCTTTTCATTTTAAATTCCAATTTCAACCAAAAATTTTAGTTTTTAAATTTTGACTTTTATTTTTGACTTTTTACTTAAAGTTTTGACTTTGAAGTTTGACCTTTGACTTTAAACTTTGACCTTCTTGTTTGACTTTTAAATTTTCAAATTTAGCTTTTCGGTTTGACTTTTAAGTTTGACTTTTCAAGTTTGACTTTTGAGTTTGACTTTTTAAATTTGACTTTTAAGGTTGACTTTTGAGGTTTATAGTCAAAGGGCATTTTTAAATTTAAGTTTGACTTTTAAGTTCTAGTTGTGCTTTTAATAGTTTTTGAAGTTTACGAGGGAATTGAAGACATGAAAGAGAGTCGTCAGGAGATGTTAAGACAAAATTTCAACATGTTCGATTATATCCCTGGAGAAACCCTGGAAGCTCAGTTGCAGCGTTTTACCACACTCACTACTGAGATGAATATAGCTGGGATCTTCTTGACCAAATCTGAGATAAACAAAAAGCTATTGAATGCACTTCCGAAATCATGGGATATGAACGTGGCTGACATCAAGAAGACAAAAGATCTCAATCGTCTTAGTCTTGCTGCTGTAATTGAAGAACTTGACGATTTGAATTGTCGAAAAACAATGAGTTCCACAAACCTTCCGGTCAATGAAGTTTCTTGTTCTCAATCATGTGAAGTTTCATGTTCTCAATCATGTGAAGCCACGATTAAACTTCTTCGTGAACATAATGATTTATTAAAAAGAGAAGTTGAGGACCTGAGATATGAAGGTTATCAACTCAGGAAAGGACAGAAACCCCTAAAGGCCCAGTTAGAAACAAAAATAAAGGACTTTAGGAAGCTTCAGGAAGAATTCAGCAATAAGTGTGAAAATTATGACTATATTAAGAGACAACTTGATGCTGTAACCGAAGAACTTGACGCCTTGAAAATTAAGTGTGGAAAAACTGATGTTAGTTTCAAAAATTATACTGCGTCAAGTAAGACAGTCGACTCCTTATTTGAAACCCAATTAAAATTCAAAGATAATCAAAACAAGGGTCTAGGGTATGATAGTGTTCCTCCACCTTTCAATCATAACTACACATCCATCCCTTCGACACAGGAAGAAATTGACAGGGAGGCACATCTTCAATATGGCAAACCAGCTGGTTTTGTATCAGGAGGCATTATTAATGTTGATAATCCTGATGCTCCTGATGTTTCTGTTACATGTGCAGGTAAAGTAGTAGAGGATGAGAACAAGGAGAACACCATTGAACAAACCAACATCTCCTTGAGCCCTGAATCTGTTGCTTCGAACTCAGCTGCTTCTGATCAACCTGTTGTTGAGAAATACAGGCCACCAATTCCAGTGAAACAGAGTGCCTGTTGTAACTGTGCGTGTGGGAAAAGCAAGAGACAAGGCAAGGATACGCCACCAGGGGCAGGAAGAAACAACTTCACAGTGAAGAAAAAGACATGTTTTCACTGTGGAACACCTGGACACATTGCCAGAAATTGTCCAAATCGCGCATACGTTCCTTACTACGCACAAGGCTGGCAGAACGCGCCAAGAGGGAGATACTCCAAAAGAAACCCCTCAAGGTCACGTTCAGACCATGGTGACTGGAACGCGCAGAAGGCCAAGAATAAAACCTACAAGGCCAAGAATCTGAATCCCAAGGGAAATAAGGGAATGCCGGCCAAGAAGCCAAATCCAAGAGATGCTCCCGTGAAGTCAAAGTCAAAGTCATCTCAACGGCCGACATCAAGATCAAAAGAAAGTACTGAGCCACCCATCAGATCAAAAAAGAAATGGGTTAAACCCAACTACAAATGGGTTCCAAAGGCTCACTCTCCCAAATCAACTAATGACTCTAATATTTCTTCATCTTCTGTTTGTGATAAGCAGGACATGTCATGGGAGAGAGTACTATGCAAGGATGACAAAGGTCGACCCAGTTTCAAAATGGACTGGGTTCCAAAGACCAACTGATCCCGCTCTGTGTCGGAGCAGCTATGGAGGCATATCATCAGACTTTGGTTTGTTGGTAGTGGCTGTTCCTGGCACATGATAGGAGACATCTCTCAACTGTACAACACTCAGAACATTGTCTGGGAGTATGTGTCCTTTGTGGGAAAGGAAGAAAAGAAGGGATCACACATGGGGTTAGTGCTTAATGACATGAAGAATTTTCGGATCTGTTCTGAGATTATGCGTGCTGTTCTCAGATCTTCTGGATGCAAATTCAATCGGTGACTTACGGTTTGAGTTTTCTTCTCTATACTCCTGAGTTTATCTTACTCTGATTCGCTTCAAAGACTAATTTTTGTTTTAGGATAGTTTAAATTTGCGCATTTACTTTTGTTTCTCTCCTATGCACAAATTTAGGGGGAGAAATAAAAACAAAACAAAAAATTTAGAAAGTTTAAAAAAAAAAAAAATCCAAAAACATTAGAAAATCCAAAAATCCAAAAATATGTTGGTTAATGAAATGAGTTTGAGTGAGATGTTTTGGGAAGTGATATTATCAAGTGATAACAGGCAATCTGAGTCTGCGTAACGTACTCAAAGTTGAAGGGTCTATGCTCTGGGTTTGATGCGCTGGTAGGCATGAAAGATTCTAAATGGACTTGACTAGGCAGAGTTGAACTTAAGAAATTCTTAGACTTGACAAATCTTAACCTAGTTAAATCCGTTTAGCCTGACAATACGACACTCGGATAGGTTGAGCAGGGAGATATATGGGAATCTACTGGTCATATTAAAGAACTCGTATCTGGAACTGTGGATTAACTTTTCCTCGATGTGCGGATTATGTCCTTAATTCCGGTATTGATGGGGCGACTGGTAAATTCCGATGAGTTAGGTCTGTAGAAAATCGTTTTCTTTCTCTATCTATCTGTTAGTCATATGTTACCTCCTCTGCGTGACTCAAAATCCGACCTGGACTGTAACATATGCAATTCTATTTCTCTGCATCTTCTATCTGTGCAATTCTTTCTGTCTGTTAGCCATATATTGTCTCCTTTGCGTGACTCATAATCCGACCTGGTACACAGTATATGCACCATTCTACTTCTCAATCCCTCTAAAACTTCAGTTAGTCATATGTTTCACCCTCTGCGAGATTGGAAGAAATCCGACCTGGGTGTATAGCATATGCATTCTAAATCTATCTTCTATCTTAATGATTGTCTGCTCACCCGATGTAAGGAGTATTCTGGAAGTCCCTGATTACTGGAGCATATCAGGAAGCGGGAACCATGTTCTAGTACAATTAACAATTGAACACTTACAGATTGTCTGTAGATCTCGCTGCTCAATTTAGGTGGACAACAATATCCCTAGTCGCTGTCAGATGAATGGTCCTTAAGATGTAATATCTAGGAACTTAGGATCAGATATAGTATCTAGGAACTTAGGTTCACCTTGTCTTATAGCAAATAGTATGTCCTAAATCTGTCACAATTTTTCGTGTTTAAGTGGACAACAATACCGGCGATCGACCAGACAAAGATGTGAAGATAAAAGGTACCGAAAAGTGGATTAGGGCTGTCTAATAACTTTGATCCCAAATCACTCTTAAAGTTAGATATCATTTTATTTTTGATAAATTTGTTCATAGTTTTCTTCTAATTTAAATATTAAGGGAGAATTAAAAATTTTGAAAACCAAACAAAAATCAAAAAAATTAAAAAAATAGTGTTATTTTTGTTCTATTTCTTTTTCAGAACATATGAAAAATCCAAAAATATTGTGTGCTAAAATTTTCTTTTAGTTTTGTTTTGTCTTGAAAAGTGATTTCAGGTATAGATAAGACTCATGGAGTTTGTGTTGAAAATTTCTGTGCCAAAGCCTCGTCCGTTAGCATCGAAGAATTCTCATTCGAAGGAGCAAGAAATGAAGATTATTCTTTCGACATTCAATCTTTCAACTCCAGAAGCAAGGTGAAGCTGCACTTGAAGATAATGTGTCGGATTGCATTGAAGCCTCCTCAATCAGTCTGCTGCTATCTTGTACCTGCTGAAGTGATCCAGAAGATTAGTTCTTTCTGATGTTCTCTCTGAAGATTCTCAAGCTGAAAGCGCTATCTTTCAAGAATCTTATCAAGAAGCCTCCTCACCCAACGTGCGTTCAAAGCCAAATTCTGAAGAAAAGCCCAACTGCTCAAGATGAAGTCATTCATGGAAGATTCATATGTTCATCTTGATGCTGTGAAGAATTCGAAGATTAAAGCTGAAGCCAAAGCTCCTAATGAAGATTATCAAGAAAGCCAGCTACTTTTTAGGGGGAGCTTGTTGGGTCATTTGAGAAAAGAAAAGAAAGCTATAAACCAAGGGGGAGATTGTTGGGTCAAAAATATGGTTTATACTTTGCTTTTCTAAGAAATTGTATTTTTCTGTAATGTGTTGTGAGTTTACGACCGTAAACTGAGTTTACGGCCGTAAACACGTTTACGACCGTAAACAGAGTTTACGGCCGTAAACACGTTTACGGCCGTAAACCCATTTTGCGGCCCAGTAGAGTATATATAGGGGTGAGGGGTGTGAGGAATAGATTGATGAACACTAGAGGAGCTTAAGTGTGTGAAACCCAAGGTGTTCTAGAGAGAGAAGGAGAGAGAGAAGAGAGTGTGTGTTAGTGTGTGTGAATCTTGTATCCGGATCTTCATTCATATCAATATATACAAGATTCATCATCTTCTTCTTCTCCTTCTCTTCTTATTGTGATCTGGCATCATCCGTTTGATTGGGATTCCGCACCATCAAACGGATCTGATTGATACACATGCAAATTTAGGGACTAACATATATTAACCAACCTTAAGTGTTATTTCTCTCATTATAGTCTATCCAAATGCATGATGCCACGCAACCCAAATGGACCATGCCGGGTCGGGTCAAGTCTTACCAATTATAGTTATGGACTTAGACATTAATCGAACAATTATTGCCTATCGAGTTAAATGGATTCGACATAGTTTTAGGAATGGATTGGCTTAGCGCCAATGATGCCGAAATATTGTGTAGGAAGAAGATAGTAAAAGTAAACCCGCCAGGTAAAGAGTCGTTTATGGTGTATGGAGACTAACACAGAGTAAACTCTAGAATCATTTCCCTAATGAAAGCCAGAAAGTGTTTGGTCAAGGGATGTACATCATATCTAGCGTTCGTGATCGATGCTAAGAAGGAAAAGAAGGAGGTGCAGAATATTCCGGTGGTGTGTGACTATCCGGAAGTCTTTCCCAAAGATCTTCCCGGATTGCCCCCTGATCGACAAATAGAATTATGTATCGACTTGTTACCAGGAACGACACCAATAGCAAAAGCACCGTATCGACTAGCACCAATAGAGATGAAAGAACTTATGACACAACTTCAGGAGTTGTTGGACAAAGGTTTTATTCGACCTAGTTCATCACCCTGGGGAGCCCCGATGTTATTTGTAAAGAAAAAGGACAGGAGCATGAGAATGTGCATCGATTACAGAGAGCTGAATAAAGCTACAATAAAGAACAAGTACCCGTTGCCGAGGATTGATGACCTCTTCAATCAGTTGCAAGGTTCGAGTTATTTCTCGAAGATCGATATTACGTCAGGATATCATCAACTAAAGGTGAGAGAGCATGATATCGAAAAGACTGCGTTCAGAACAAGATATGGACACTATGAATTTTTGGTTATGTCGTTCGGACAAACCAATGCTCCAGCAGCTTTCATGGATTTGATGAACAGGGTTTGTAAACCATACATTGAATAATCCAGATAGTATTCATAGATGATATCTTGATATATTCAAAAAGCAAGCAGGAGCATGACAAACATCTGCGTGAAGTGCTAGAAGTTCTGAAAAAGGAGAAGTTGTATGCAAAGTTCTCCAAATGTGAATTTTGGATTCAAGAAGTCCAATTTTTAGGTCATGTGGTTAACCAAGAAGGAATAATGGTTGACCCAGCAAATATTGAAGCTGTGATGAAGTAGGAACAACCAAAAAGTCCTACGGAGATTCGAAGCTTTTTAGGATTAGCCAGATATTATCGAAGATTTATCCAAGGCTTTTCTTCGATCGCGACTCCATTAACAGCTTTGACCCACAAAGGAGCTACTTATACTTGGAATGAGAAGCATAAGGAAGCCTTTGAGAAGTTAAAGAAGAGATTGTGTGAAGCACCGATTCTTTCGTTACCTGAAGGAGTTGATGACTTCGCAGTTTATAGTGATGCCTCTGGAGTTGGGTTGGGTTGTGTTCTGACCCAAAGGGATAAAGTGATAGCGTATGCATCGAGGCAATTGAAAGAGCATGAAAAGAACTACCTCACTCATGATCTGGAGTTGGCAGCGGTAGTATTCGTCTTAAAGATATGGAGGCACTATCTTTATGGTACTAAATGCAAACTTTCACTGATCATAAGAGTCTTCAATATCTCTTTAATCAGAAGGAATTAAACATGAGGCAACGGCGCTGGCTAGAATTACTCAAGGACTACGACTGTGAGATACTTTACCACCCTGGTAAAGCAAATGTTGTTGCTGATGCTCACAGTCGGAAGGTAAACCTTGAAAAGAAAAGGCCAAGAGCGTTGAGAATTGAAGTTGTCTCGACAATTGTGGAAAGTATAAAGAAAGCTCAAGAGGAAGCTTTAGAGAAAAATGACCAAAAGGAAGAACATTTGGGCAAAACATTAGTGTTTGATACAAACGGTCAAGGACTGAAGGTATTCAAAGATAGGATTTGGGTACCTAAGACGGGAGGAGTAAGAGATCTTCTGATGGAAGAAGCTCACAAGACCATGTACTCGATTCATCCCGGCAGTACAAAAATGTATAGGGATCTAAAACCCTATTACTTGTGGCCGACGATGAAGCTCGATGTTGCTAAGTATGTGGCCGAGTGTGTAACGTGTGCTAGGGTTAAGGCACAACATCAGAAACCGTATGGGAGTTTAGAACCTTTACCTATACCTATGGGTAAATGGGAAGACATCACTATGGATTTTCTCACTAAACTGCCCAAAACAAGGAACGGTCACGGCATGATTTGGGTGGTCGTTGATCGCTTCACTAAGAGTGCGCATTTCATAGCAGCCAATGAGAAATGGTCTATGGATAAACTTGCGAATTCTTACGTGAAGGAAATTGTGAGGCTTCACGGTGTTCCGTTAACGATTATATCCGATCGTGACAGCCGTTTTACCTCAAGGTTTTAGAGGAGTCTACAAGAGGAATTGGGTACCAAGTTGTGTTTGAGTACAGCTTACCATCCGCAAACCGATGGTCAGAGCGAACGAACAATTCAAATGTTGGAGGATATGCTGAGAGCATGTACCCTGAAATTCCAAGGTAACTGGGATGAACATTTACCTCTAGTAGAATTTTCCTATAATAATAGTTTCCACTCGAGCATGAAGATGGCACCTTATCACGCTTTGTATGGAGAAAAGTATCGAACGCCGTCATGTTGGCTGGAAGCTGGGGAAAAGCAGTTTATGGGACCTGAAATAGTCCATCAGACTGCTGAAAAGTTGAAAGTGATTAGGGAAAGGATGTTGGCAGCTCAAGATCGACAAAAGAGTTATGCTGACAAGAAAAGACAACCGATATCATTCGAAGTTGGAGATTCGGTTTTACTTAAAGTCTCGCCGTGGAAGGGACTTATAAGATTTGGTAAAAGGGGAAAATTAAGTCCAAGGTTTATTGGACCGTTTAAAGTTCTTTAGAGGATTGGGAATCAAGCTTACAAGCTAGAATTACCAGAAGAACTAGAGGGTATTCATAATACCTTTCATGTGTGTTATTTGAGAAAGTTCACGGGAGATGTGCCCGACATAATTCCCATTTCTGAATTATGGTTGGATGAAAACAATAGGTTAATTGAAGAACCTGAGGCACTCGTTGACCGTAAGCCTAAGAAGTTGCGACGCAAGATGGTCGATTTAGTGCTTGTGCGTTGGAAACATACGAATGGGCCAAATCTCACCTGGGAAACGGAGAGTGACATGATGAGTCGCTACCCGCAGTTGTTTGTTGATGTGTGATTCCGGGGACGAAATCATCCTAAGGGGAGAGAATTGTAACGCCCGTGTTTCTATGCTAGGCATTAATATTGACATGATAGTCTAGGTTAACCTTTGTAACTCATTTTGAAGAAATAAAAAAGGAATTATGTCAATATTATGTGAATTATGTGTTTTATGCTTAATTATTAGGATTTAATTAATTAAGAATAAAAATGAACGTCGAAAATAAATATTAGATAAATCTGATATCTATTAAGAAAGTTGTAGTGGTTGTGACAAGGATTACATATATATAAAGAATACCGAAATTCGAGTTATAACGATGAAGTTATGACCTGTCGAAGTTTCGCGACAAAACCGGCACGGTGCCGAATGACGTAAAAAGTGAGTTTTTGATAAACTACTTTTTAGCCTTAGTGATCTAAACGAAAGTCGTAGTGTTCGTTAAACCGAGAGTATGCATAAAAAGAACGCCCAAATCTGACTTCGTATGAGGAAGTTATCATTTTTCTAAGTTTCAGCTTAGCAGTAGACAGCTAGAAACTCGAATTTTAGATCGACTGATTTTTAGCCGACACAACCTAAACGAGAATTGAAAGTCTCGTAAATAGTAGTACAACGATAAAAAGACAGACGAAAACGGACGTCGGATAAAGAAGTTATGAATTTTTAACGGATTTCATGTCCTGGTTTGTTAAAAATAATAATATAAAAATTAAATCAAAATTAGCCGACAAAGTCTAAACGGAAGTTGTAGAGCGTAATTTTACCTACGCGTGCATATAAAGAACGTCAAAAACGGAGCTCGTATGCGAAAGTTATGGATTTTAGAAGTTTTTGCACAAAAATCGAGAAAATTCGCATAGTCATGCTTCGGCCACGTCACCTTCGCTCTATGCGCGCCACGTGTCCGAAATTGCTGAGTCATCTGAAGCTGTGGCGTATCCGAGGAGGGACGCGTGTGCAGCTTCGTCCGAGCCTCGCTCCCCCTGCCGCGTGTCCGACCTTCGCACCACCTGTCCCCATTCCCTCTTGCTTTGGATCCGAACCTCGGACCTAGACCCCAGTCCAATCAGAGGCCAGCAGTTGGACCCTCGCACGTGCGAGCCATGTGCCTTCTCTTCGGATCTGCTGCCGCGTAGAGTCCTCTCAGCCGTCTGATCAGAAACCTCGCCCCTATAAATAGAAGGGTGCGAGACCTCCCGTGGTACTTTGGAAAATTGCCACTTTTCACCCCTTAAACAATATTTCTTTCATTCCAATTTCCCCCAAAGCCCCGATATTATACCAAACACCCGAAACACATCCCGAAGTGAGCGAGAAGCCCGAGAAATTTATCTTTTCGGTTTTGAAGCCCAACCCTCGCAGCGCCCGGTTTCACAATAAAACTCCCAGTTTTATTAGAAACGATCGTTTTAGGAAACGAAGTGCTGCCCGATTATCATTAAATCATGTGAGTGTGTAGTCACTTTCACCTTACACATAGATATGAAGTATTTACCTTAAAATACGTGCTATTTGTAATTATATTAATTGTTTATTTGAGGTGACTGTTGAATAGATGTTTTATACAAGTTTTAAACTGTATATGTATTTTATCTACAAATATGTTGGGTAAAACATGGGTAGATAAAATAGTCGATGTGTGTTAAAATGGTGAGAGGCCTCGATGTTGTTGTTGTTGTTGTTGTTGTTGTAGTCGTCTAGCGGAGTATAGATGACGACCACAGACCTTTCTAGACAGTCCAGTGGAACACTAGAAGGTTCGCAACTTGTAGGTGTTGGTGAACTAAATGTTCATTGGTGTACTCCATCCCCCTCATGGTTGCCTTTAGGACATGTTTGGCTGAGGAGTCCCCTTAGCAGTAGTGTCCATCCCGATGATATTCCTTAGGCTAGGTCCCTTGTGATAGGTGTTTAGGGACGTAAAGTGAGGATAACGGGAATGGGTAATCAGGGTTATTGTTGATTGATGAACTTAATAAGTTTATTATTATTGTGGGTTGAAAACCCTATATGCTCACCAGGCTCCCAAGCCTGACCCACTCAACTTTTTATTATTACAGGTAGTGGACCCCGAGCATAGTCGGATGATGATGAGAGATTTTTGGATTATAGGCCAGTAGTTGTAAATAACTGTTGTAAGGCTTATAATGTCTTGTTTATGCTTTTGATCTGTATCGGAACATGACATCCCGAGGTTTTGATATAAAAGGAAAATATATACTTTCTGAAAGAAAGGTTTTGATAAATTTTTATCATGTTTTGTTTTGGGGACCAATTCCGCAACATCTTTTAAAAGGATTTCTCTGACTTTATTTTAAAAGCATAAATTAAATCGGTCTTTTCTGGCCGAGTAATTAGGGGATGTCACATATCTTCTCTTTAGAGAATCAAAGGGAAGAAACCTATGACTTCCGAGCTACAAGCCTTTCATTCCGGACCTCCTCCAAAGCAAATTCATGGATGGTCTCAGGAACAAATCAACAAGGCATTAGAGGACAACATCCGGATTCAAGCTCTTAAAGACAATCATGATCTGATGCGTGGCATCTTTCCTCTTTGCCGTGAAGGCATTCTCCAGGCTCAAGAAATCATTCCGTGCTTCTACTACGAAGTTCCCACTAATGACTCCGAACAGCTGGATCTTCCTCTCTCTCCCAATAGTAAATTCTACACCAAATTTTCTCCTCTTCACCAAATTTCGTATTCACCTCCTCCGGAACAAGCCAACACCCCGGACTGTTACTGATGCTGACTCTTCCTCCATGAATCCCAATGACGTCCTCACCTTAGCTGCCTACTTCAGAGAAAACCAAAAGGATGTCATCAGTATGGGAGCTTACCATGCCACTCTGAGCTTCCTGAAAGACTATGTTGCAAAATTTTGCCAATGCGATCTTGAGCTCGCACATCTATACGGAACTGAACAATTTGTTGCCAAAATCGACATTGTTCTTCCGATAGCTTAAATTCTTGCAGATGGTCCTATTGAAGAACCGGTTCTTGGGTTTGTCTACACAACAAGAAAGACAAACAAGAAGGACTGTTTTCGAGTCCTTGACAAACATCTAGTTCCAACCAAAGCTCTGAAGAAGTTCATATCCCGGGCGTCCAAGTCTGATGCTCCGGAACAGGTCAAGGCCAAGTTCGTAAGTCAATTGGCTTGGTACATTGATGTCAGAGAATGGTTGTTCTAGGCCTTCAAATTCATCAAAGAAGATGCAGCGTAAATGGATGGATTGCTAAGTTCACTTAGGGGGAGATTGTTGGAACCTGAAAGTGAACCTCTAGCAATCCTAACTCAGGTTCCGAAGTACTTGTGTTCCGGAGTGAATGTTCCGGAGTCAGTAGTGAAGAGTGGTCCGGAATCTGTTTGGACCAAATGAGAAGAAGATACGAAGTTGAATACATTCCAGAATGACTCTCATGTCCGGAATGGTTGCTGATCCGGAGTGACGCTATTTTGTCTTTTGTACATTTATTGTATTTGTCTTTTTATTGATGTGACTTTTCATAGGACTTAGTCATTTGTTGTATTTAGACAATCAGAATGTCAGAAACATTTCTATTGTCCAGTCCTATGTAAGTGCTCTAGTTAATTCGATGTAACCTTCACTGTTATTTATAGGAGTATTCAATACAAGTCAACGACAGATCTTTCAGTCACTTTTGTCATTCTCATTAAGTTTATTTCAAACATTCTTCTTGTTCTTCATTTATTAGCTTTACCTTGATCAGTTATTCTCGTTGTTCATTAAATGTCTTGATCATTTGCTGAATACATTAGCAAGCAGACATTGATCTTAAGCATTAGCAAGCAGACATTGATCTTAAGCATTAGCAAGCAGACATTGATCTTAAGCATTCACTCAAGGTTTGAGTACTCAAACCTAGTCCATGCGCATCAGATAGATCTTGATCTCACACTTAACCCAAGTTTTCTCGGTCCAAAACCTCTTAATGGACCAAGACCCTCCTATTGGGCCTTATTGGGTCGTGGACATCTCTTTTAGACCATAATGGGCCAAATACCTCCATTAGGTATTATTTTGGGCCGAAAACCCTCTAATGGGCTTTGTAAGGCCGAAAATCGCTATTGGGCTTCTTTTTGGACCAAAAGCCCTAGTCGGGTTTCATATGAACCAAGAACTCATATTTGGGCCATAGTTGGGCCGAAAATCATTTTTTTGAGCTCATTGAATCGAAAATCAACATTGGGCCTTATTTGGGCCGAAAACCCTTCCACTTAATATCATTTGGTCCGAAAACCCATATATGGGCCTTAATGGGTCAAAAATTCTTATTGGGCCCACTGTATTCTTGATTTACCTTCAAGCCTAAAAATCTTTTCCTTTCTCCCCTCTCCAAAAATCCGATCGGTTTAATAAAAAAAGGGGGGGGGGGGGGAAAGATTACCATAGATTAACATGGTGACACCTCACAATTATATTGCATATATCTATGGTAATTGTCTAACTTGCAACTAGGCAAAATCTATTATCCAACATGTTCCCATGAAAGCCTTCCTCTCCCCTCCCCTTATCTCGGCCGAATTCACCACCCTCCTCACCCCACTTTTCATTTTCCACTTTCACTTCATCTCATTCCTTCTCAACTCTCAAGAACTTCTACATCATTTCTCTCTAAAAAATTGTGTGCGAATTGGATGTGTGTTCAAGAGTTCCTCTTCAAAGATCACTAACTTGGTAAGTTTATAATCACACTCAAGTTGTTTTATTCCATCTTATGCTAAGATCATTCCTCAAACCACTCTCTTTTCGTGTGTATGTTCTCTAGAGCCCCAAAACTTCAAAGATCTCCTTAAGGAAGCACTATAGGCCGTAAAACCTTCACCATCTTTCTCTTCAAAACCGAAAAAGCCCCAAGGTGAGCTTCATACCCCTATTTTCGAGCATTCCTTTTTTTTGGGCAGGATACACGTCAAAGTATTGTGTAAATCTTTGTATATTTGCTTGTATGTGCATGTGTTGCATGATATGTGTGTTAAATGTTGTGAAATTCATGCTAGGTGTCCATGAACTCGAGATTTTTGGTTAAATCTCAAGTTGTTGGACTTAGTTAGCTTGTTATGTTGTTAAAAGTGAAGACTAGTTTCTAAATGAAATATATTTCACTCAATGCATAATAAATATCACAAGGATTAGCCCAAGAATTTGTTTAAACAAATTTTTGGTATGCAAAGATTAAAAATGATCAAATATGGAAGTTTCACTAAAAATGGACTATTTTCGGCCACAAAGGTAAGAATGGGCCATTTTCGAACATTTTAACAAAAATTGGCCGAAAATGGATTATTTAGTATACTTGGGCCATTTTTGAAACACTTTTGTAAAAATGGGTTGTTTTGGAAAACTTTAGTAAAAACAGGCCATTTTCGACAATTTCGGCATTATTGGGCCATTTTCGACATTTTTAATAAAAATGGGCCATTATTGACATTTTGGATAATATTGGACCATTTATGAACATTTTAGTAAAAATGAGCCTCTTATAAAAATTTGGGTAAAAATTGGGCCTTATGCGACAATTCTATTTTAATTGGGCCTTATATGACAAATTTTATGTTAATTGGGCCTTTAGTGACAATTTTATGTTAATTGGGCCTTTAGTGACAATTTTAGTAAAATTGGGCCTTTCATGACAATTTCGGTAACAATGGGCCATTTTTTACAACAATAGTAAAAACGTGCTATTTTGACACTTTCGGTACAAATGATTAGATTTTCATCACTTATAGTTGTAGTAAAAAATATACACTCGTAACATTATTTATGACGTTAAATAATGAAAATCGATATTCGTGTAAATTTCGTTAAGGCTCTTGTGAGGCACTCCTTCACTCGTACCTACCTAGCGTACATAGAAAGTCTTGTAGTTATAACAGAGTCTCCTGGAGGGAGAGCGGGATATTGTGTATAGATGTATACGGGGTTGACACCGCACACCTGAGCTGTTGTCGTCATATTAGTATGGTTGTAACAACTCACATAGAGAATAACAATATTATATTAAAATTTATGCAATATATCTATATATATATATATATATATATATATATATATATATATATATATATATATATATATATATATATATATACTCTACTCATGTTACGAAATACGAAACTATGCATCAACTATTTTACCTCTAATTTCACCACTCGGGTTTTAGGGTTTAAGACCACACTTTTTCATATAAAAGAAAATATAGGATTTTCCGGGAATCACTCTCTATACATTTTCAAACAAGATAAACCAAGAATACACATGCAATTAAGGCACAAAAGTGCATCAAGGCATCAAGGCACAAAAAGAGGAAAAGAACATGCCTTTCTAGGCACAAAAGTGCCCGCATAAGAAGAATCATGCCTTTCTAGCCCACGTAGTGGACAAACAGAAAGAGGAAAAGAACATCAAGGATATTCCGGTGGTATGTAACTTTCCAGACGTATTCCCCGAAGATCTCCTAGGAATACCTCCCAAAAGACAGGTCGAATTTCGTATTGACCTGATACCTGGAGCCACATCAATTTCCAAGTCACCCTATAGGTTAGCCCCTGCGAAAATGCAGGAGTTATCTAGCCAATTAAGCGAACTCCTAGACAAAGGATTCATAAGATCGAGCTTCTCACCCTGGGGAGCTCCGGTGTTGTTTGTCAAGAAGAAGGATGGATCTTTCCGAATGTGCATCGACTATTGGGAATTAAACAAGCTCACTATCAAGAACCGATACCCTCTCCCTCGGATTGATGATCTATTTGACCATCGTCAAGGAGCCAGTTACTTTTCCAAGATAGATCTACGGTCCGGATACCACTAACTACAGGTCCAAGAAGAAGATATCCCCAAAACTGCCTTCCGAACTCGTTATGGACATTATGAATTCGTGGTTATGCCCTTCGGTCTAACGAATGCACCCGCATCATTTATGGACCTCATGAACCGAGTCTGTCGACTGTTCCTCGACAACTTTGTAATTTTTGTGACAACCCGAAACTTCTATCTTGTGCAACCATTCAATTCAATCACAGTCAGACTCGTTTCTGCTATCTTTTAACACTGTTTAGGGTCTTTTTGAGTGTTGTAAGCCTAGTACATTCAAGGTTTGGGTTTAGGGATGAGTTAATTTAAGTTCATCGTGTTGTATTCGAGCCAAGAACTCCATCAAGAGGAGTTTACGGCCGTAAACATCAGTGTACTACCGTAAACTCAAGGTGGCCGTAAACTCATGCCTTTATGTGTGATATCCTTTCACTTTTCTTCATTTCTCACACTTCTCACTCAAGAAACTCGATTTTGTCTCAACTATCATCAAGGGTTTTCATCCTAATCTTCCTAAGTGTAAGTGATTCTTCCATTTGTTAGTTGGTACCTTGCTTAATCTAGTAAACCTCTATGATTTCATCCATGAAATTATCTCTTTTGGTTAGATCTTCAAATCTCCAACACTTTCACCAAGAACACACACTTGTTTTTGGGCCGTGAACTCCATAGGAACCCTCAAAAGTGTGAGTATCTCTTCAATCTTCTAGTTAAGCTTGAGAAACACTTGATTTCCTAGCCTTTAATCATCATCTAATGCAAGGACTCCAAGAGTTTACGGCCATGAGCATCTCCCTTAGTCGTAAACCCTTGTTTAGTGCATGTTTTGGCCTCAAACTCACCTCATGTCCCAACATAGGATCATGAACACTTAATGAATGCTAGATATTGCCATAAATACCTCTTTTGCATGTTTCTTCCATGATTGTACGGCCGTATACTCCTTGGCCATATACTCCATGGTCGTAGACCACAATGGCCGTATATTCCATGGTCGTAAACCACAATGGCCGTATACTCCCTGGCCGTAAACACCTTTGTGTGGTCGTAAACCCCTTTGATGCAATCATATGTGATTGTAACACTTCAATCAAAGTGTTTCCTAGTCCCTAAGGTGGTTCCCTTTCATGATTAGTTGTATATACACTAATTATATACATATATGTGTCATTATATGCTTAATAGGATCCGTTTGTGCTCGAGGCTTCACTTGACACTTAGCATCCAATATCGATCTTAAATTCGAATCACTCAGTACAGGTGAGCTCATACCCCTAACTTATCTTTTAAATGATTTTAGATGATTTTCTGGGGGGGGGGGGAATACAAGTAGAAAACATTATAGTTATTATATCAATCACATGTGATTAATAACTGTCAATCAAGTAGATTTCTTATTGTTCAAAACTGTGTTATCAAACTGTTTCAAAAACCTTTTTATAAATTGACATCAAGTCATCTATAGCCATTCAAATGGTTAAAACTCTTTTATATGTTAAATTCTTTATTAAACTCTTTTAAACTTATATATTGTCAAAATCATGTCTATATGGATATAGTTATATAAATAAGGTTGAAAGGGCTTAGGACTGATAACTCGCCTTATTTCATGTTCCTTGTTTGGTTGTGGACTTAGGGTATCGGTTGTTTGTCCGAATGTCGTTTGAATCTTAGATATATATTATGTATATGCATATAGATATAAAAGTTCTTTCGTTCAGTTCAATACCTTTGGGTAGCAAAGGTGTTCAAACAAAATCAGTCGTTCAAACAACATTACTAGTAAACTATAATAGGTATAGTTTAGGAAGTTACTACTTACTATTTCTAGAAGAGTGACACTTACAAAAGTCAGTTCATACATGAGTCAGTTCAAACATACTATAATGAGAAACATAGAGAACATACTATATACTAGAACAGAGAGAACATACTATATACTAGGACAGAGAGAACATACTACACTAATACAATAACAAAGATAACATTAATGTGAGCCACTACTTCATGGCATGACAATATCCTGTTGTTTCACGTTTTGTAACCAGAGTCTCCTGCAGGGAGAGCGTGAGTTTGTGTATAGATCTATACGGGATTGACCATCCTACACCTTGCTGCTAGCTACAGTGGGACCTTCAGGTCTACGAGTGACGAATGCATACCATTTCGACGTCTCGAACGTCGTGTTTTACTAGTCAATCAAGTATGGTTATAATGTTATCACATTTTACCTTAATTAAACAAACATGTTTAAGGTAGTTAGTACATTGGTAGTTACTTATATATAAAGCTACAATACTTCTTTATTTTCCCCTATTCACATTGTGATCTTCTCACATAAACGGTAATGAAAACTATATTTTGGTAATGATAGTCATACTTGGGAAAAACACTCACTTTTACAAAAGAACAAACTTACAAAACAGTCGAGTCTTGGTAGAAGGCTACTTTAGTAGAAAATATAGGATTTTCTAGGAAGTATTCAAAGATTTACATTCAAACACTTACAAACTTTTACATTGAACATTTATAAACACTTTCATCAAACTTATACAAATAATGACATTAAATACTTATGAACTCACCAGCTTTAATGTTGATCTACGCTTTCCAAATAGCTTGTATTCTCAGGTCACCAGTAGACAGGTACCGATGACCAGGTTTTGAGAAGACGGAGCACGTTCAAGACTCGTCTTTTATTTTCATTCATATTTTGGTGTCTTATAAACTATACAGGACACACTTGTATTAAAATATACTATTAATGCAATGGATGATGTTGTTGCTTGTTTTACTATTATGCATTGTTATGATACTATAGATGACGTCCTCCGCCCCCGAACGTTTCCGCCGTTCTGGTTTGGGGGTGTGACGGATTGGTATCAAAGCTTTGTTTATAGTGAATTGAGTATATCAACCCATAAAAGATATACAACTATAAACACATCAGGATTAAAATACTCTGACCAAGAGTTTATACTTTTAAATAATAAAATATTTAACCAAAGTATACATACTTGCATTCATACTAAAATCAGTGTCACTAGGACTGAACAAAAGTTTTGCGATTGTTGGACAACACAATTAGGCTTGGGGACATATAATCAGATCTGGGAGTGATATAGCCTGATTAACTATATCTTTCCGAGAAATGATTAGGATGTGCCTAGGAATGATTATATGTCCCCAAGCCTAATTGTGTTGTCCAACAATGGTTGTGGTGCTGCAGCAAGTCTAAAAACTTACCAACACTACTACAATGAAAACATTTGAACAAAACATAAACTTAAAATACTATAGGAGTATTTTGTGTTACTAAAATTACTTATGTGCAAACTAAAAAGATCTTTATTAGTATGTCAATAGTTGCTGAGTGGATACGCTAAGGTCATATGTGACTAAGGTGTCATAGACTTAGAATTTGTGATCTTTTCTTTACTTCCTGTTCCTTGTTTGGTTGTGGGCTTTGAGTTAGGATCACTTATTCGAAGGTCTATCCTGTTTTTGTTACATATGACTGGTATGCACTACGCAAGTGTTGGAGTAACTGGTAAGGATCATCTTATAATTATCTTAATTAGTACGTCTATTAACTAATTCTTTTACCCCCATTCTCGCGTAGATCACATGGCTGGATTCCATCCCCACGGCGACCCGTACTTCTCCAACCAAGGTAGCGGTGGATGGCTTGATGATGAGCCAGAAGAGGATCACGCAGTTCCATTGGATGATGACTTCGCAGAGAACTTCCCAGGGGATTCTGACTCCAAGCCAGAAGTCAATGATCTACCCCTGGTAGCTCCAATCCCAAATCCTAACCCTCGTCCGACTTTTCAAGGCTTGACGCCTCTGTGGGCGGAACACTTGGGAACATGGTGTCAAGAACAGGGTCAACCCATGCCATACAATGGATACCGAAGCTTCTACAACCTGAGCTAGGGAGGCTCAGCGGACAGAATCCTGCCTATTTTGGTTCACATGGTTGGTCGAAATGAAGAGCAGGGTAGGTCAGCCATCAACCGAGTCATGGAGGTTGATGCCAATGCGGGAGTAAATACAGTCCGCATTCGTCGTCTTGAAGATGATCGTGAGAGAGCTACAGAGACAATGAGACGCTACTGCAAGAACTAGTTGTGACTCGAGCTGAAGTCATAGAACTCCGCGTATGCCAGCGAGTGTACGAGCAACACCTTCTAGATATGGAGCATCAGCTGGCCGCATTAAGGGTTCACCCGAGAGGTGCCCGCCACCAGTAAGAGATACTCTGCTCATCCTTTCTTTTGGTTAAAGGAATAGACTTCTTATCTATGCTCAAAGTAGCACTTTTCCCTGTAATTTCCTGTTTATCTTAAGACCTTGAACTTTCAGTCTATTAGGTCTTTATGCTGTCAAAATTTTCTTATTCTGGTTTGATGTAAGACTTACTCCTAGGTCATTTTCCCGAACTTGTTACATCTTTAATACCAGTATTATTGACAGATATCTAATCGGATGGGAAATCTTTATCCAAATGCTTTCATCCTTCTATTTGCTAGATCTCTATTTCAATCATACTTTCATCTGTTTTGTTGGGCTATGGAGATTTAGTCTATGATTCACCCTCATTGTACTTACTATTGATTTTTTACCAATATCTTCATCTTTTTAAACTTATAGCTTCAAGATGCCTCCACGTCGATCAGCGAGACGCACTACTCCGATAACTCCAAATCAACAACCACCACCTCCTCCACAATACAATCATGCGGCTATCCAAGCTGCAATGAATGCGGCTGTTACGGCAGCCCTAGCTCAGTTCAGTGCTAGTGGAGCTAGCGGGAGTAGAACAACTGTTCATTGCACTCCAGTTGATGCTCCAGTGCGCTCTAGAGAGTCCTCGTATAAGGACTTCATCAACTGCAAACCCAGGACCTTCAATGGGACTAGTTGTGACAATCCAAAATTTCTAGCTTGTATAAATATTCAAATTTATCAGAGTTAGCCTTGTTTGTTAACTTTTAACCCAAATTGGAGTCTATTCGAGTATTCTAAACTTAGTACATCAAAGGAATCGGTGTTAGGATGAATTGGTTGAAGTTCTAGTCATGAAGCAAACCGAAAACCTCCTCAAAAAGGAGTTTTCGGTCAAGATCCTTGAGTTTTCGGTCAAGGTGACCAAAAACTCCCCGATACATATATATATTTCATGATCATTTTGATCATTCTTTCCCTTTACAAGTCTAGAACTCGAAAACTCTCTCAAGTATCATAAGATCTTCTTGCAAATCCTCAAAAATGTAATTGTTTCTTTCACCTTGAATTGTTGATAGATCTTCTTAACTAGCATCACCATTCGATTTCATCCATTAACTTCATCTTTTGGGTTTAATCTTCAAGAACACCAAGAACACCAAGAACACACACTAGTTTTTTGGTCCAAAATCAACTCCATTAGCCTCTAAATCGTAAGTATTACTTTCCTATACTTAATATCTAGTTGAAACTCTTGTTTAAGGCCTTGAAATCATCATTTATCCAAGAACAATAAGTGTTTTCGGTCTAGTGCATCTCCTTAGACCGAAAACCCTCATTAAGGGGTTCTTATAACCTTAAACCTTCCTAAGACTAAGCATGAACCCTAGAAACTGATCCCATTGAGCATAACCCTTGAAAAACATCATTTTTACAAGATTTGATGAGTTTTCGGTTGAATCTCCTTAGACTGAGAACTCCATAACCGAAAGGTCATTGGACCGAAAACTCTTTGGACCGAAAACCTCTTTGGACCGAAAACCCTTTGGGCCGAAAACCTCAAGAAACATGCTACTTGGACCGAAAACTCCTTTAAGTGGCTATACAACCCTTTTATGCAATTCTAAGTGATTGTAACACTTCCATTTAAGGATTTCTTAGTCCTTAAAGTGTTATTCTCTACCTGATTAGTTGAGTAAACACTAATTGTATTCATATATGTGCCTTTATATGCTAAATAGAATCCGTGTGTGCTCAAGTCTTCACTTGACACTTAGCATCCTTTTTCCGATCTTACATTCGCATCACTCACTTCAGGTGAGTTCATACCCCTACACTTTTTCCGAGTTTTTCATGTTTTCAAGGGGGGGGGGGAATACAAGTAAAAGTACAAGGAAACTTGTGCTCAAGTATATTATTTTGTTTAAAATAATTTTATGTTCAGTGTGCTTTTAACACAGAAAACCGTTTTACCAAACGATTAAGAAATCAACTCGTAGAAACAGTTTTCAAAACTAAAGCAGGGAACTTGTAAATCTTGTCATAAAATGTGATATTTTATAAAGGATTTATACAAAAACCTAAACAGGATTTCAGTATTATTACTTGTACATTTGTTATTTTAAGTTGGAGACACGTCCTTGGTAACACTCCATCGGATTCGAGAGTGTAGGACTAACCCTTGTAACCTGAATCTCTTGTAGGGAGAGCGTGACTATTGTGTATAGATCTATACGGGACTGACTATCCTGCACCTAAAGAACTAGCTACGGTTAGGCAGCCATGCCTGGGGTGACAAAGTCATAAAAAGATACTGGCCCCCGTTACGTGCCACATCCAGTTCAATGTATGGTTATAAAACTCGCAACCTAGATAACAGAGATTTACTTTTGTAATAATGAAACAAGTGAACTAACCTCAAAGTAATAATCGATTTGATTACTAGAGGGCATTAGTAATACCCTTAGGATTTAGTTCACTACTTATTTATTAGTTTTATTTATGTAATAAGACTAATACATCTCACTGAGAGTAAACAGGGTTTTTCAAGGAAACTACATCTAACGATACAAGTATGGTAGATACTTGTACACCTCATTCCAGATCAGATAACCAACTATCAACTTTTATGGAAAACATAGGATATTCTGGGATAACTCAACCTTTCATAAACAGGCGTTAACATATAACTAATGGATAATCAAACATCTTTCATAAGAAAATATAGGATTTTCTTGGGAAACACTATTCAAAGGATCAAAGAAACATTTCTTTCACCAGAACTAAATGCTTATGAACTCACCAGCTTTATGCTGATATTTTAAAACTGCTTGTATTCTCAGGGCATCAATAGACAGGTACTCTTGCCAACTTTTGGAGAAGACGGAATATTCTGAAGTCACGTCTTTTACTTTTGCTATATATACTGATATGTATAAATCATGTTTTCAAACAATGTAAATATTCTTATTATAATGTAATGGTTGTGTTCACTTCGGTTACTATGATACAACTGTTGTGATACTACGCATGACGCCTTCCGCCCCGTAACATTTCCGCCATCGGTTTCGGGGTGTGACAGATTGGTATCAGAGCTATTGTTTATAGTGAACTACGTATACCGAACCTTACATGGTATACAACTATAAACACAAAGGGGCTGAAGTGCTCTGAACTAAAAGTATACTTTTAAAATACAAGTATTTTCTCAAGGAGTATACAAGTATACCTGCGTACCAGAAACAATATCATGAGTAGAACAAAAACAAAAGTATTTTGGATGTTGAACACTGCAGTTAAACCTGGGCAGTTATGTAATCATGTCTAGGGTCAATATAGCTTGATCAACTATATTTATTCAAGACATGACCAACATGTGCTTGGGAGTGACTTTGGTGTTGCAACAGGCCTAAAACTTACCCAGTATCCATACAACTTAGAATACTATAGGAGTATTTTAGTCAGAGCCGAATACATTGTAGAAATTCATTCCTAGTGTTGTTACCTATTTGTTTCTTAGCGATAACTTACTTACGCTAGTAACTTTTATTTACTTATCGCTTGGTAGAACACTTTATTACCAGGATGAGATATATTTTGCTTCATATATCTTGAGGACTTACCATCCTCTTCTTCCTGATTGTTTCTAGAACAAGATGCCTCCCCGAAAAAGACCCATCAGAAGAAATGACGACGCTCCACCACCACCACCGTCCCCTCAGTTCGATCCCGTTATGTTCCAAGCAGCTGTTACTGCTGTTGTGGCTGCCGCGATGTCACAGATGAATCCTGGCGGATCTGGTGGACAGGGAGGTGGTACGCATCCCCAAAATCATGAAGGTGGTCAGGGACACCAGAAGGAGTGTTCCTATAAGGACTTCATAAGCGCGAAACCCACATCTTTCGACGGCAAAGGAGGGGTTATTGCCCTGACTCAATGGTTCGAAAACATCGAGTCCATTTTCGAAATCTATTCCTGTTCTGAGGTCAACAAAGTAAAATTCGCCGCTTGTACCTTCGCCAACAGGGCACTGACCTGGTGGAATGGTCGGGTCAAATCCCTAACCCTACCAGTAGCAAATGCTATGGGTTGGGAAAGCTTAAAGGAACTCATGATAGCTGAGTACTGCCCACGGGGCGAGATGAAGAAACTAGAGCACGAACTCTGGAACCTAAGGATGAAGGAATCCGACATTGCTGCCTACACTTCTAGATTTGAAGACCTAGCACTTCTTTGCCCGGGAATGGTCACCCCGGAAAGCAAGAAGATAGAGAGATATATTTGGGGACTGACACAACCCACCAAAGGTAATGTCTTGGCTGCAAGGCCAAACACCTTTGACAGCGCTAAGTGTCTGGCACAAACTCTCATAGATCACGGAGTTGATCTTGATAAAGTGGCAACCGCTCCTGAGCCACCAAAAGGGAGTGGTGAGAAAAGAAAGTTCTGGAAGCAGCGGAAGCAGCGGAAGGGCCAGTCTTTGCAGGAGCCCTCAAAGAAACAGCAAACTGTGGCAGTCCACACTGCTACTACTCCTGCCGCTGCTCCTGCCACTCAAGCACCTACCAGTAAATATGATGGTACCCTTCCTCGATGCGACAAGTGTAACTATCATCATAATCCCAGCCCATGCCGAGAAATGTCATGCACCAGCTGTGGCAAAAAGGGGCACACAGCTCGAGTTTGCAAAACACCAGTACCACCAGCCAATCAGGCATCTAGAGCAGGCATCGGTCAAGCATGTTATGGTTGTGGAGAAGTCGGGCACTACAGGAGAAACTGCCCCAAGCCAACAATAGCAGGTGGCACAGGGAGAGTGCTAACGATGGGTCAAGAAGAGGCAGTTGCAGACCCTACCGTTGTTTCGGGTACGTTCCTCCTCGACAACTCTTATGCATGCATTCTTTTCGATTCTGGTGTGGAGAGAAGTTTTGTTAACCATGCATTCAAACATCTTCTTAGGCATAAACCTCAACCATTAAATAAAACATTTACCGTCGAGATGTCTAACGGTGAGAAAGAGAGCACTAATGATATATATGTAGGCTGTACTCTTACCCTAAACGATCATTCTTTTCCCATCGACCTTATGCCAGTCTCCATAAAAAGCTTCGATGTCATCATCGACATGGATTGGTTGAGCCCCAATCATGCTGATATCCTTTGTTACGAAAAATCTATCCGCCTCAATATCTCCTTTGATGAAACTCTCATGATTTACGACGATAAACTCAGTTCAAACCTCCGTATCATTTCATGCATCCAAGCCCAGAAACTCCTGCAAAAGGAGTGTTATGCATTCCTAGCCCACGTCTTTAACGAGAAGCAGGAAGTTAAATACCTCGAGAGCATCCCCGAAGTCTGCAACTTTCCCAATGTTTTTCTCGAAGACCTCCCGGGAATCCCTCCCGAACGCCAAGTCGAGTTTCGCATCGACTTAGTCCCCGGAGCTACCCCCGTAGCTAAATCCACATACCGATTAGCGCCGGCAGAAATGAAGGAGTTATCCAGTCAGCTCAATGAGCTGCTCAGCAAAGGGTTCATCAGACCGAGTTCCTCACCCTGGGGAGCCCCGATCTTATTTGTGAAAAAGAAGGATGGATCCTTTCGGATGTGCATTGACTACCGAGAGCTGAACAAGCTCACAGTCAAAAACCGTTACCCTCTTCCTCGAATCGAAAACCTCTTCGATCAACTTCAAGGAGGTAGTTACTTTTCCAAAATAGACATAAGATCAGAGTACCATCAACTGCGAGTCCATGAGAGTGATGTTCCTAAAACAGCATTTCGGACTCGGTATGGTCACTACGAATTTGTAGTAATGCCCTTTGGTCTAACCAACGCACCGGCAGTATTCATGGACCTGATGAATCGGGTGTGCTGTTCTTTCCTGGATAAGTTTGTAATCGTGTTCATCGACGATATACTTGTCTATTCTAGAAGTGAGGAAGATCATCGACAACACTTGAGATCGGTGCTGGAAACCCTAAGGACGGAGAAGCTATACGCGAAATTCTCCAAGTGCGAATTCTGGATTCGAAAAGTAACCTTCCTAGGTCACGTGGTAAGCGAGGAAGGCATACACGTGGACCCCTCCAAAATCAAAGCGATAGAGAACTGGTCAGCACCGAAGACGCCCACAGAAATCCGTCAATTCTTGGGCCTCGCTGGCTACTATCGTAGATTTATCCAGAATTTCTCCATAATTGCCAAACCCTTAACCACTCTGACTCAGAAAGGCGTACCCTTTTGTTGGAGTGAAAAACAAGATACTGCGTTCCAAACATTGAAGCAGGCCCTGTGCAGCGCACCTATCTTGTCCCTACCCGAAGGGACGGAGGACTTCGTTGTCTACTGTGATGCATCTAATCAGGGCCTAGGCTGTGTGATCATGCAACGGGGAAAAGTCATTGCTTATGCCTCAAGACAGCTGAAAGCACACGAAGTCAACTATACAACACACGATCTGGAATTGGGAGCAGTAGTCTTCGCACTGAAGATATGGAGACATTATCTCTACGGAACCAAGTGCACTATTTTCACTTACCATAAAAGTTTGCAGCATATCTTCGACCAGAAGGAGCTGAACCCGAGACAACGGCGATGGGTTGAGCTACTCAGCGATTACGAGTGCGAAATCCGCTACCATCCCGGCAAGGCCAATGTGGTGGCAGATGCCCTCAGCTGGAAGGAATACTCATGACGTAGAGTGAAGGCGCAGACCATGACTATCCATTCCCATTTTCTCGTGCAAATCAAGGAGGCCCAGCTAGAAGCCTTAAAACCAGAGAATATGTCGAGTGAATCCTTGAGAGGAATGGAAAAGAACCTAGAGATCAAAGGAAATGGAGTCTATCATTTCATGGACCGGATCTGGACCCCAAAGTTTGGTGGTTACAGAGAGGTTGTAATAAACTTAGCTCACAAGACTAAATACTCCATTCACCCAGGTTCGGACAAGATGTACCTCGATCTCAAGAAACTGTATTGGTGGCCGAACATGAAAGCAGAGATCGCAACCTTCGTGGGCAAGTTCCTGACTTGCGCCAAGGTGAAGGTCGAATATCAGAAACCCTCAGGTCTACTCCACCAGCCAGAGATACCTGAGTGGAAGTGGGAGAGAATTAATATGGATTTTATCACCAAACTACCCAAGTCTCCGAGTGGGCACTACGCCATTTGGGTAATTGTCGACCGACTGACTAAATCCTCTCACTTCCTACCAATCAAAGAAACTTTCAAAATGGAGAGACTCACGCGAATCTACATCCAAGAGATAGTCCGACTGCACGGTGTGCCTATGTCCATTATCTCCGATCGAGATAGCAGGTTCACTTCGAGGTTCTGGCAGTCTCTACAGAAAGCTCTTGGAACTAAGTTGGATATGAGCACAGCTTACCATCCTCAGACTGATGGACAGAGTGAGATAACAATTCAGACATTGGAAGATATGTTGAGAGCCTGCTTCATCTATTTCGGCGCGTCATGGGACACTCATCTTCCTTTGGTTGAATTTTCCTACAACAACAGTTACCATACCAGCATTAAGGTTGCGCCTTTCGAAGCCCTCTATGGTCGCAAGTGCAGATCCCCTCTATGCTGGGCTGAGGTGGGTGACACGCAGCTAGCCAAGGAGCAAGTCCCTGACAATACTCTCACTGGTCCAAAAATCATCCGCGAAACCACTGAAAAGATCGTACAAATCCGAGAACGACTTAAGGCCTCACGAGATAGACAAAAGAGCTACGCCGATAAACGACGAAAACCCTTGGAGTTCCAGGTTGGAGATCGTGTCCTGCTAAAACTCTCACCCTGGAAGGGCATGATACGCTTCGGAAAGTGTGGAAAGCTAAACCCGAGGTACATAGGACCATTCGAGATCCTCGCTAGGATCGGTCCCGTAGCCTACAAACTTCGTTTACCGCAAGAACTTAGCAGCATTCATCCTGTATTCCACGTTTCAAATCTTAAGAAATGCGTATCCGACGAAACCTTTACGATTCCTCTCGACGAGATTGAAATCAACAAGAACCTGAACTTCGTGGAAGAACCAGTCGAAATCATAGATAGAGAGATCAAACGAACAAAACAAAGTCGCATCCCGATAGTGAAGGTTCGCTGGAATGCCAAGCGGGGACCTGAATTCACTTGGGAGCGTGAAGATCAGATGAAACAGAAGTATCTGCATCTCTTTGCTAATCCATGAATTGTATTCTATGTTCAAATTTCCGGACGAAATTCTCTCTAACGGGGGGATGATGTGACAATCCAAAATTTCTAGCTTGTATAAACATTCAAATTTATCAGAGTTAGCCTTGTTTGTTAACTTTTAACCCTAATTGGAGTCTATTCGAGTATTCTAAACTTAGTACATCAAAGGAATCGGTGTTAGGATGAATTGGTTGAAGTTCTAGTCATGAAGCAAACCGAAAACCTCCTCAAAAAGGAGTTTTCGGTCAAGATCCTTGAGTTTTCGGTCAAGGTGACCGAAAACTCCCCGATACATATATATATATATTTCATGATCATTTTGATCATTCTTTCCCTTTACAAGTCTAGAACTCGAAAACTCTCTCAAGTATCATAAGATCTTCTTGCAAATCCTCAAAAATGTAATTGTTTCTTTCACCTTGAATTGTTGATAGATCTTCTTAACTAGCATCACCCTTCGCTTTCATCCATTAACTTCATCTTTTGGGTTTAATCTTCAAGAACACCAAGAACACCAAGAACACACACTAGTGTTTTGGTCCAAAATCAACTCCATTACCCTCTAAATCGTAAGTATTACTTTCCTATACTGAATATCTAGTTGAAACTCTTGTTTAAGGCCTTGAAATCATCATTTATCCAAGAACAATAAGTGTTTTCGGTCTAGTGCATCTCCTTAGACCGAAAACCCTCATTAAGGGGTTCTTATAACCTTAAACCTTCCTAAGACTAAGCATGAACCCTAGAAACCGATCCCATTGAGCATAACCCTTGAAAAACATCATTTTTACAAGATTTGATGAGTTTTCGTTTGAATCTCCTTAGACCGAGAACTCCATAACCGAAAGGTCATTGGACCGAAAACTCTTTGGACCGAAAACCTCTTTGGACCGAAAAACCTTTGGGCCGAAAACCTCAAGAAACATGCTACTTGGACCGAAAACTCCTTTAAGTGGCTATACAACCCTTTTATGCAATTCTAAGTGGTTGTAACACTTCCATTTAAGGATTTCTTAGTCCTTAAAGTGTTATTCTTTACCTGATTAGTTGAGTAAACACTAATTGTATTCATATATGTGCCTTTATATGCTAAATAGGATCTGTGTGTGCTCAAGTCTTCACTTGACACTTAGCATCCTTTTTCCGATCTTACATTCGCATCACTCACTTCAGGTGAGTTCATACCCCTACACTTTTTCCGAGTTTTTCATGTTTTCAAGGGGGGGGGGAATACAAGTAAAAGTACAAGGAAACTTGTGCTCAAGTATATTATTTTGTTTAAAATAATTTTATGTTCAGTGTGCTTTTAACACAGAAAACCGTTTTACCAAACGATTAAGAAATCAACTCATAGAAACAGTTTCCAAAACTAAAGCAGGGAACTTGTAAATCTTGTCATAAAATGTGATATTTTATAAAGGATTTATACAAAAACCTAAACAGGATTTCAGTATAATTACTTGTAAATTTGTTATTTTAAGTTGGAGACACGTCCTTGGTAACACTCCATCAGATTCGAGAGTGTAGGACTAACCCTTGTAACCAGAATCTCTTGTAGGGAGAGCGTGACTATTGTGTATAGATCTATACGGGACTAACTATCCTGCACCTAAACAACTAGCTACGGTTAGGCAGCCATGCATGGGGTGACAAAGTCATAAAAAGATACTGGCCCCCGTTACGTGCCACATCCAGTTTAATGTATGGTTATAAAACTCGCAACCTAGATAACAGAGATTTACTTTTGTAATAATGAAACAAGTGAACTAACCTCAAAGTAATAATAGATTTGATTACTAGAGGGCATTAGTAATACCCTTAGGATTTAGTTCACTACTTATTTATTAGTTTTATTTATGTAATAAGACTAATACATCTCACTGAGAGTAAACAGGGTTTTTCAAGGAAACTACATCTAACGATACAAGTATGGTAGATACTTGTACACCTCATTCCAGATCAGATAACCAACTATCAACTTTTATGGAAAACATAGGATTTTCTGGGATAACTCAACCTTTCATAAACAGGCGGTTTAACATATAACTAATGGATAATCAAACATCTTTCATAAGAAAATATAGGATTTTCTTGGGAAACACTATTCAAAGGATCAAAGAAACATTTCTTTCACTAGAACTAAACGCTTATGAATTCACCAGCTTTATGTTGATATTTTAAAACTGCTTGTATTCTCAGGGCATCAATAGACAGGTACTCTTGCCAACTTTTGGAGAAGACGGAATATTCTGAAGTCACGTCTTTTACTTTTGCTATATATACTGATATGTATAAATCATGTTTTCAAACAATGTAAATATTCTTATTATAATGTAATGGTTGTGTTCACTTCGCTTACTATGATAGAACTGTTGTGATACTACGCATGACGTCCTCCGCCCGTAACGTTTCTACCATCGGTTTCGAGGTGTGACAGTAGTGGAATCATTGCCCTCTCGCAATGGTTCGAGAAAACGGAATCGATCTTTGAGATCTGTTCCTGTCCGGAAGGGAGCAAAGTAAAATTTGCTGCCTGCACCTTCGAGGACCGAGCCCTGACATGGTGGAATAGCCATGTCAAGTCACTAACTCTAATAATAGCAAATGCTATGGGTCGGGAAGCTATGAAGGAGCTCATGATCGAGGAATACTGCCCGAGGGGCGAGGTTCAGAAACTAGAACATGAACTGTGGAGCCTAACCATGAACGACTCCAACATAGTCTCCTACACTGCCAGATTCAGCGATCTGGTGGCACTATGTCCGTGAATGGTCCTTACTGAGGGAAAGAAGATTGAGAGGTATATTTGGGGGCTGGTGCCTCCATTTTAGGGGAATTTCTTAGCTTCAAACCCCACTACATTCGACAGTGCCAAGCGATTGGCACAACGGCTCATTGATCACGGAGTCCGTACCCCGTCAACAACAACAACCCTAGCCATCCCAGAACCCTCCAAAGCCGCTGACAACAAGCGGAAGTTCTGGGATAACAAGAAGAAGAACGCGGCGCAGAACGCTGCCAAAAAGCAGCAAGTTGTGGTTGTTCATGCTGCAATAACACCTACTACTACTGCGTCGATCAAGCAGTATGCGGGGAGCTTGCCTAAGTGCAACAAATGCAGCTTCCACCATAATAGACCCTGCCGGGAAATGCAGTGCGCTAACTGCAACAGGAAAGGGCACATTGCCCGTTTCTGTAAGGCTCCGGCAAGGCCAATCACCCAAGTCCCCTGCGTTGGTGTGGGCCAGGCTTGCTACGGATGTGGCGAAGTGGGCCACTACAAAAGAAACTGCTCGAAGCCAGGGAATGCCGACGGAGTGGCAAGAGTTTTGGCTATAGGCCACGAGGAAGCACTTTCCGACCCCACAGTGGTCACTGGTACGTTTCTCCTCGATAACTCATATGCATGCATACTGTTTGATAGTGGAGCGAAGAGGAGTTTCATGAACCAGAAGTTTGCTCACTTGCTTAAACAAAAATCACGTGCACTTAAAGAACCGTTCACTGTAGAAATGGCTAACGGAAAAACAGAGAGCACTAGCTGCATATACATAGGATGTACACTAACTCTAGACAGCCATTCATTTCCAATCGACCTCATGCCGGTCTCAATTAAAAGTTTCGACGTCATAATCGGCATGGATTGGTTGAGTTCTCATCGTGCCGACATCATGTGTTACGAGAAGGCCGTTCGCCTTAATCTACCGTCTAGCGAAACCCTAATTATCTATGGCGACAAACCTGGCACGAACCTTCGTATTATCTCGAGCATACAAGCCCAGAAGTACTTACGAAAGGAATGTCGCGCATTCCTTGCTCATGTTGTCGATGTGAGCCAAGAGACGAAAGACATAAAGAACATCCCAGTAGTACGCGAGTTTCCCGACATCTTTCCAGAAGAACTACCAGGATTACCTCCGCAGCGTCAAGTCGAGTTCAGAATCGACTTAGTTCCAGGGGCTACCCTAGTAGCCAAATCGCCCTATCGTCTAGCACCAGCTAAGATGCAGGAGCTATCCGGCCAACTTAACGAATTGCTCAGCAAGGGCTTTATTAGACCAAGCTTCTCACCATGGGGAGCACCGGTCTTGTTCGTCAAGAAGAAATACGGATCGTTCTGTATGTGCATCGACTACCGAGAGTTGAACAAACTCACCGTCAAGAATCATTACCCTCTGCATAGACGATTTGTTTGACCAACTACAAGGGACGAATTACTTTTCAAATATAGATCTGAGATCCGGGTATCACCAGTTACGTGTGTTAGAGGAGGATGTCCCGAAGACAGCCTTTCGAACTCATTATGGACACTACGAGTTTGTAGTGATGTCGTTCGGACTGACCAATGCGCCCGCATTATTCATGGACTTAATGAATAGGGTGTGCCATCCTTACTTGGATCATTTCGTCATTGTATTCATCGATGACATACTCATCTACTCTCGTAGTAAGGAGGAGCATAGTCAACATCTACGTCAGGTCTTATAAACACTGCGATCAGAGAAGCTTTATGCGAAGTTCTCTAAATGCGAATTTTGGATCCGAAGAGTTGAATTTTTGGGTCACATGGTTAGTGAAGAAGGAATCCATGTGTACCCTTCCAAAATCAAAGCCATTGAGAACTGTTCAGCACCGAAGACGCCTACAGAAATTCATCAATTTCTAGGCCTCGTGGCTACTATCGCATGTTCATTCAGAACTTCTCTCGGATTGCGAAACCGCTTACAACATTGACCCAGAAGGGTGTGGCCTTTGACTGGGAAGAGAAGCAAGAGAAGGCATTTCAAACGCTAAAGCGAGCCTTATGCAGCGCACCGATACTGTCCCTCCCCGAAGGGATAAAAGACTTCGTGCTTTATTGTGATGCATCCAACCAAGGGCTTGGCTGTGTTCTGATGCAATGAGGTAAGGTCATCGCCTATGCCTCAAGATAGCTAAAGACACACGAGGTCAACTACACCACACATGATCTTGAGTTAGGAGCAGTGGTGTTTTCTCTGAAGATTTGGAGACACTACCTGTATGGTACAAAAAGCACTATCTTTACAGACCACAAGAGCCTTCAACATATATTCGACCAAAAGGAGCTCAACATGAGACACCAACGGTGGGTCAAGCTACTCAATGACTACGAATACGAAATTCGTTATCATCCCGGTAAAGCCAACGTAGTAGCTGACGCCCTAAGTCAGAAAGAATACACTGGTCATAACTATCCATTCACACTTGTCCACACAAATTAAGGAGGCTCAGCTTGAAGCCTTGAAACCTAAAAATGTGGCGGGTGAATCCCTGAGATGGATGGATAAAAACTTGGAAGTCAATGGTGGCGGATCCTTATATCTCATGGATCGGATCTGGACACCGAAGCACAGTGGTTTCAGAGACTTGGTTATGACCGAGGCACATGACACTCGACATTCCGTCTACCAAGGTTCAGATTAGATGTATCTAGATCTTAAAAAGTTATATTGGTGGCCTAACATGAAAGCAGAGATTGCTACCTTCATGAGCAAGTGCCTTACTTGCGCCAAGGTTAATCTCGAATACTAGAAACCCTCAGGTTTACTTCAGCAACCGGAGATACCTGAATGGAAGTGGGAGCGGATCACAATGGACTTCATAACCAAGTTGCCCAAGACAACGGGTGGTCTCGATACCATTTGGGTGATTGTAGACAGGTAAACAAAGTCCGCACACTTCCTACCTATCGAAGAGACTGACAAGATGGAGAAGCTAACAAGAACATACATTAGGGAAATCATACGACTGCATGGTATTCCTATATCCATTATCTCTGATAGAGATAGTAGATTCACTTCAAGGTTCTGGTAGTCGGTACAAAGTTCCCTAGGAACTAGGCTGTACATGAGTACAGCCTACCATCCGCAAACCGACGGACAAAGTGAGAGGACTATTCAAACTTTGGAAGATATGTTGCAAACCTGTGTGATTAAATTTACGAAGGCATGGGATACTCATTTACCCCTTGTATAGTTCTCCTACAATAATAGTTATCACACGAGCATAAAGGCTGCTCCATTCGAAGCCCTCTATGGCCGAAAGTGCAAATCCCCTCTATGCTGGGGTGAGGTGGGTAACACTCAGTTAGCTAAAGGACGAGTTCCTGACAGCACTCTCACAGGTCCGAAAATCATTCGGGAAACGACAAAGAAGATCGTTCAGATTCGTGAGCGATTGAAAGCCTCTAGAGACCGACAGAAAAGCTACGCGGACAAGAGAAGGAAACCTTTGGAATTCCAGGTGGGCGACCGTGTTCTATTGAAGGTCTCACTCTGGAAGGGCTTGATACGCTTCGTAAAGCGTGGAAAGCTAAATCCAAGATACGTAGGGCCTTTCGAGATTATCGCTAGAATCTGCCCTGTAGCTTACAAACTCAAACTACCTCGCGAACTTAGTAACGTACATTCTACTTTCCACGTCTCGAACTTGAAAAAGTGTCTGTCCGACGAGACTCTTGTAATCCCACTCGACGAGATCGAGATCAACGAGAGCCTCAAATTCGTGGAGGAACCAGTAGAGATCATGGACCGAGAGGTCAAGCAAACGAAGCAAAGTCGTATCCCGATAGTGAATGTTCGCTGGAATGCCAAACGAGGACCTGAATTCATTTGGGAGCGCGAGGATCAAATGAAACTAAAATATCCTCATCTTTTCGCTTAGTTATTTGTAATTGTTTAATTGCTTAAACTTTAATTTCAGGACGAAATTCTCTCTAATGGGGGGATGATGTGACAATCCGAAATTTCTATCTTGTGCAGCCATTCAATTCAATCACAGTCAGACTCGTTTCTTCTATCTTTTAACATTGTTTAGGGTTTGTTTAAGCGTTCTAAGCCTAGTACATTCAAGGTTTGGGTTTAGGGATGAGTTAATTTAAGTTCACCGTCTTGCATTCGAGCCAAAAATTCCATCAAGAGGAGTTTACGGCCGTTAACATGAGTGTACGGCCGTAAACTCAAGGTGGTCGTAAACTCATGCCTTTATGTGTGATATCCTTTCACTTTTCTTCATTTCTCACACTTCTCACTCAAGAAACTCGATTCTCTCTCAACTATCATCAAGGGTTTTCATCCTAATCTTCCTAAATATAAGTGATTCTTCCATATGTTAGTTGGTACCTTGCTTAATCTAGTAAACCTCTATGATTTCATCTATGAAATTATCTCTTTTGGTTAGATCTTCAAATCTCCAACACTTTCACCAAGAACACACACTTGTTTTTGGGCCGTGAACTCCATAGGAACCCTCAAAAGTGTGAGTATCTCTTCAATCTTCTAGTTAAGCTTGAGAAACACTTGATTTCCTAGCCTTTAATCATCATCTAATGCAAGGACTCCAAGAGTTTACGGCCATGAGCATCTCCCTTAGCTGTAAACCCTTGTTTAGTGTATGTTTTCTCCTCAAACTCACCTCATGTCCCAACATAGGATCATGAACACTTAATGAATGCTAGATAGGGCCATAAATACCTCGTTTGCAATATTTCTTCCATGAGTGTACGGCCGTATACTCCTTGGCCGTATACTCCATGGCCCTAAACCACAATAGCCGTATACTCCATGGTCGTAAACCACAATGGCCGTATACTCCCTGGCCGTAAACACCTTTGTGTGGCCGTAAACCCCTTTGATGCAATCATATGTGATTGTAACACTTCAATCCAAGTGTTTCCTAGTCCCTAAGGTGGTTCCCTTTCATGATTAGTTGTATATACACTAATTATATACATATATGTGTCATTATATGCTTAATAGGATCCGTTTGTGCTCGAGGCTTCACTTGACACTTAGCATCCAATATCGATCTTAAATTCGAATCACTCAGTACAGGTGAGCTCATACCCCTAACTTATCTTTTAAATGATTTTAGATGATTTTCTGGGGGGGGGAATACAAGTAGAAAACATTATAGTTATTATATCAATCACATGTGATTAATAACTGTCAATCAAGTAGATTTCTTATTGTTCAAAACTGTGTTATCAAACTGTTTCAAAAACCTTTTTATAAATTGACATCAAGTCATCTATAGCCATTCAAATGGTTAAAACTCTTTTATATGTTAAATTCTTTATTAAACTCTTTTAAACTTATATATTGTTAAAATCATGTCTATATGGATATAGTTATACAAATAAGGTTTAAAGGGATTAGGACTGATAACTCGCCTTATTTTTTGTTCCTTGCTTGGTTGTGGACTTAGGGTATCGGTTGTTTGTCCGAATGTCGTTTGAATCTTAGATATATATTATGTATATGCATATAGATATAAAAGTTCATTCGTTCAGTTCAATAACTTTGGGTAGCAAAGGTGTTCAAACAAAATCAGTCGTTCAAACAACATTACTAGTAAACTACAATAGGTATAGTTTAGGAAGTTACTACTTACTATTTCTAGAACAGTGAAACTTACAAAAGTCAGTTCATACATGAGTCAGTTCAAACATACTATAATGAGAAACATAGAGAACATACTATATACTAGAACAGAGAGAACATACTATATACTAGGACAGAGAGAACATACTACACTAATACAATAACAAAGATAACATTAATGTGAGCCACTACTTCATGGCGTGACAATATACTGCTGTTTCACGTTTTGTAACCAGAGTCTCCTGGAGGGAGAGCGTGAGTTTGTGTATAGATCTATACGGGATTGACCATCCTACACCTTGCTGCTAGCTACAGTGGGACCTTCAGGTCTACGGGTGACGAATGTCATACCATTTCGACGTCTTGAACGTCGTGTTTTACTAGTCAATCAAGTATGGTTATAATCTTATCACATTTTACCTTAATTAAACAAACAGGTTTGAGGTAGTTAGTACATTGGTAGGTACTTATATATAAAGCTACAATACTTCTTTATTTTCCCCTTTCATTCACATTGTGATCTTCTCATATAAACGATAATGAAAACTATATTTTGGTAATGATCGTCATACTTGGGAAAAACACTCACTTTTACAAAAGAACAAACTTACAAAACATTTGAGTCTTGGTAGAAGGCTACTTTAGTAGAAAATATAGGATTTTCTAGGAAGTATTCAAACATTTACATTCAAACACTTATAAACTTTTACATTGAACATTTACAAACACTTTCATCAAACTTATACAAATAATGACATTAAATACTTATGAACTCACCAGCTTTAATTCTGGTCTACACTTTCAAAATAACCTGTATTCTCAGGTCACCAGTACACAGGTACTGATGACCAGGTTTTGAGAAGACGGAGCATGTTCAAGACTCGTCTTTTATTTTGATTCATATTTTGGTGTCTTATAAACTATACACGACACACTTGTATTGAAATATATTATTAATGCAATGGATGATGTTATTGCTTGTTTTACTATTATGCATTGTTATGATACTGTACATGACGTCCTCCGCCCCCGAACATTTCCGCCGTCCTGGTTTGGGGGTGTGACAATTGTCTTCATCGATGACATACTCCTTTATTCTCGGAGTAAGGAAGAACATGGCAATCATCTATGACAGGTCTTGGAAACTCAAAGGGCGAAGAAGCTATATGCAAAATTCTCCAAGTGCGAGTTCTGGATTCGCACGGTGGACTTCTTGGGACATGTAGTCAGTGAAGAAGGGATTCATGTGGACCTTTCCAAGATCAAAGCTATTGAGGGTTGGGAAACCCCTAGAAGGCCAACGGAGATCGGGCAATTCTTGGGCTTTGCTGGTTACTACAGAAGGTTCATTCATAATTTCTCCAAGATCGCCAAGACCCTCACCACCCTAACCCAAAAGGCGTACCCTTCAATTGGGATGCAAAACAAGAAATTGCTTTTCAAACCTTGAAACAAGCCCTCTGCAGTGCTCCGGTGTTGTCTCTGCCAGAGGGAATGGAAGATTTCGTAGTATATTGCGACGCTTCAAATCAAGGGCTAGGCTGTGTACTTATGCAACGGGGGAAGTGATAGCTTACGCATCTAGGCAATTAAGGACCCAGGAAGTAAACTATACAACTCATGATCTCGAGTTGGGAGTGGTGGTCTTCGCCCTAAAAATTTGGAGACACTACCTCTACGGTACAAAGTGCACCATCTTCACAGACCACAAAATCCTTCAGCATATCTTGAATCAAAAAGAATTAAACATGAGGCAGCGACGATGGGTCGAGCTGCTAAACGACTACGAATGCGAGATCAAGTACCACCCGGGGAAGGCGGACGTGGTGGACGATGCATTAAGCAGAAAAGAATACTCGGGCCGGAGAGTTAAAACACTAACGATGACCATCCATTCCCACTTGTCTTCACAAATCAAGGAGGCTCAACTGGAAGCCTTGAAGCCAGAGAACGTCGCAAACAAAGAATTACGTGGGATGGACAAGAATCTCGAAATCAAAGAAGACGGAGCACGCTACCTCATGGACCGGATCTGGAACCCAAAATTTGGAGGGCTCAGAGATGTAGTCATGAATGAAGCACACAAGACACGATACTTTGTCCATCCGGGTTCCGATAAGATGTACCTGGATATCAAACAACATTATTGGTGGCCTAATATGAAGGTTGAAAATGCTACCTACGTGGGCAAGTGCCTGACTTGCGCAAAGGTTAAGGTAGAATATCAGAAGCCCTTGGGATTGTTACAACGGCCAGTGATACCCGAGTGGAAATGGGAACGAATAACAATGGATTTTATAACCAAATTGCCTAAGTCGGCAGACGGACTGGATGCCATTTGGGTGATTGTCGATCGGTTGACTAAATCCGCCCATTTCCTACCAATAAAGGAAACATATAAAATGGAGAGACTAACACGGATCTACATAAGGGAAGTGGTGAGACTACATGGAGTACCGATATCTATTATCTCTGACCGAGATAGTAGATTCACATCACGATTTTGGCAGTCACTCCAGAAAGCATTGGGAACTCAGCTGGACATGAGTACTGCCTACCACCCCCAGACTGATGGTCAAAGTGAGCAAACCATCCAAACACTAGAAGATATGCTCCGAGCTTGTGTAATAGATTTTAGCAAGGCATGGGATACCCACTTGCCACAAATCGAATTCTCCTACAACAACAACTACCACACAAGCATAAAAGTTGCTCCCTTTGACGCCTTGTACGGTCGGAAATGCAGATCACCTCTCTGTTGGGCTGAGGTAGGAGACACCCAGCTGGCAAGGGGACAAGTACCAAACAACACCCTCACAGGACCTGATATCATCCGGGAAACAACTGAGAAAATCGTCCAAATCAGGGCACGACTCCAAGCATCTCGGGATAGACAGAAGAGCTACGTAGATAAAAGACGAAAGTCGCTGGAGTTTCAAGTAGGAGATCGCGTACTGCTAAAAGTCTCTCCCTGGAAGGGATGATATGGTTCGGAAAGCGGGGGAAGTTAAACCCACGATACATCAGACCATTCGAGAACCTTTCCAGGATCGGTCCGGTGGCCTACAAGCTACAGCTATCATCGGAGCTCAGCAACGTCCACCCTGTCTTCCACGTATCAAACCTGAAGAAATGCTTATCAGACGAAACCCTCGTTGTTCCAATCGATGAGATTGAGGTGAACGATAATCTCATGTTCGTTGAAGAACCGGTCAAAATCATGGACAGAGAAGTGAAGCGTACGAAACAAAGCCGCATTCCAATTGTGAAGGTTCGATGGAGTGCTAAACGCGGACCTAAATTCACGTGGGAATGCGAGGATCAGATGATGCAGAAGTACCCTCACCTCTTCTCTAGTTCTTAAGGATATCTTATGAAAGAATTTCGGGACGAAATTTCCTCTAACGGGGGGATGATGTCACAACTAGCAAATTAGGGTTAGAATTTCTATCTTTGTGTAATCTTGTAACCCTACTTTTGGTGTAAACCAAACTTCAATACTATACAAGTTTATACATCCCAAAAATTATGAATCAAGTCGAAACTTCCTCGTGCAAACCCAAAACCAAACCCAATAAGCTATATCCACTCAACTTTGGGCCTTAACCCAAGTTTTCTCGATCCAAAACCTCTTAATGGACCAAGACCCTCCTATTGGGCCTTATTGGGCCATGGACATCTCTTTTAGACCATAGTTGGCCAAATACCTCCATTAGGTGTTATTTAGGGCCAAAAACCCTCTAATGGGCTTTGTAAGGCCGAAAATCGCTATTGGGCTTCTTTTTGGGCCAAAAGCCCTAGCCGACTTTCATATGAACCGAGAACTCATATTTGGGCCGAAAATCATTATTTTTTGAGCTCATTGAATCGAAAATCAACATTGAGCCTTATTTGGGCCGAAAACCCTTACAATTAATATCATTTGGGCCGAAAACCCATATATGGGCCTTAATGGGTCAAAAATTCTTATTGGGCCCAATGTATTCTTGAATTACCTTTAAGCCCAAAAATCTTTTCCTTTCTCCCCTCTCCAAAAATCCGATCGGTTTAATAAAAAAAAGGGGGGGAAAGATTACCATAGATTAACATGGTGACACCTCACAATTATATTGCATATATCTATGGTAATTGTTTAACATGCAACTAGGCAAAATCTATTATCCAACATACTCCCATGAAAGCATTCCTCTCCCCTCCCCTTATCTCGGCCGAATTCACCACCCTCCTCACCCTATTTTATATTTTCCTACTTTACTTCATCTCATTCCTTCTCAACTCTCAAGAACTTCTCCATCATTTCTCTCTAAAAAATTTCGTGTGAAGTGGGTGTGTGTTCAAGAGTTCCTCTTCAAAGATCACTAACTTGGTAAGTTTATAATCACACTCAAGTTGTTTTATTCCATCTTATGCTAAGATGATTCCTCAAACCACTCTCTTTTCGTGTATATGTTCTCTAGAGCCCCAAAACATCAAAGATCTCCTCAAGGAAGCACTCTAGGCCGAAAAACCTTCACCATCTTTCTCTTCAAAACCGAAAAAGCCCCAAGGTGAGCTTCATACACCTATGTTCGAGCTTTCCTTTCTTTTGAGGGAGGATACAAGTCAAAGTCTTATGTAAATCTTTGTATATTTGCTTGTATGTGCATGTGTTGTATGATATGTGTGTTAAATGTTGTGAAATTCAAGCTAGGTGTCCATGAACTCAAGATTTTTGGTTAAATCTCAAGTTGTTGGACTTAGTTAACTTGTTATGTTGTTAAAAGTGAAGACTAGTTTCTAAATGAAATATATTTCACTTAATGCATAGTAAATATCACAGGGATTAGCCCAAGAATGTGTTTAAACAAACTTTTGGTATGAAAACATGAAAAATGATAAATTATGGAAGTTTCACTAAAAATGGACTATTTTCGGCCATAAAGGTAAGAATGGGCCATTTTCGAACATTTTAACAAAAATGGGCCGAAAATGGTTTATTTAGTAAACTTGGGCCATTTTTTAAACACTTTTGTAAAAATGGGCTATTTTGGACAAATTTAGTAAAAGTGGGCTATTTTCGACAATTTCGGCATTATTGGGCCATTTTTTACATTTTTAGTAAAAATGGACCATTATTGATATTTTGGATAATATTGGACCATTTATGAACATTTTAGTAAAAATGGGCCTCTTATAACAATTTGGGTAAAAATTGGGCCTTATGTGACAATTCTATTTTAATTGGGCCTTATATGACAAATTTTATTTTAATTGGGCCTTTTATGACAATTTTATGTTAATTGGGCCTTTAGTGACAATTTTAGTAAAACTGGGCCTTTCATTACAATTTCGGTAACAATGGGCCATTTTTTACAACAATAGTAAAAATGTGCTATTTTAACACTTTCGGTAAAAATGATTATATTTTTATCACTTATAGTTGTAGTCAAAAATATACACTCGTAACATTATTTATGACGTTAAATAATGAAAATCGATATTCGTGTAAATTTCGTTAAGGCTCTTGTGAGGCACTCCTTCACTCGTACCTACCTAACGTACATAGAAAGTCTTATAGTTATAACAGAGTCTCCTGGAGAGAGAGCGGGATATTGTGTATAGATCGATACGGGGTTGACACCCCACACCTGAGCTGCTTGCTAGAGCTAGACAGAGCAGTCTAGGGTGAAGAACGTCATGACAGGCGCTCTCGTCATATTAGTATGGTTGTAACGACTCACATAGAGAATAACAATATTATATTAAAATTTACGCAATATATATACTCTACTCATGTTACGAAGTACGAAACTATGCATCAACTATTTTACCTCTAATTTCACCACTCTGGTCTTAGGGTTTAAGATCACACTTTTTCATATAAAAGAGAATATAGGATTTTATGGGAATCACTCTCTATACATTTTCAAAGAAGATAAACCAAGAATACACATGCAATTATACATGATTTGAAACGAGACTTACAAACTATTTTTACAAGAAAATATTGGATTTTCTGGAGATTTAGAAACTACTACAATATTTTCATACAAACATGTTTATGAACTCACCAACATTCCATGTTGACGCTTTTCAAAACGACTTGTATTCTCAGGAACTCACTAAGCAGGTTGGCAACTATGGAATTTTAGATATTTGATTTATTTTTGATTTATCATAAATTATGTTATTTTGGATGTAATTCGTAAACAAACACAATGATGTAAACTATGTATATTGATATCGTAACGTATGACGATGATGGTTGCTATGTTTCATTCATATTCAATTGTTATGATATTTCAAGATGAAGTCACCCGCCCGCGGACGTTTCCACCGTCCTGGTTCGGGGGTGTGACAATGCGCTTGAAGCATCGTTAATACAAGTGCCCAGGTTTTTACAAAAGCAGCAATGGTCCGGTTCTTTGCTAGTAGCATGTTTGGATCCTTTGGCATGTGTTGTCTTCCTTATTTTCTTATCGATTATGTGAGTAGGCTTAAAATTTTGTTGTCTCAACATTGTCCACTTTGTATCCGAAACAAACCTTTGGTGTTCTTCTTTGGCTACAAGTTGGTCCATTACAATGTTATAGACACCGGTTCAAAACGGCCAATCGAAGCAACATGACTGACACCCGGGAAAGGGAAAAGTTCAAGTATTACTAGTTTATGCTTATTTCTAGAATTGAACGAATTGGCCGGTTTTTAGAAAAACTAAGTTGAACCAGTTTTATTAAACCGTTTAAATTTGTTTGCAACGGTTAAATGGAATAAAATCATTTGAGAAAAATGAATTTTTCATAACAAATATAGGTTGTCTTTTCATATCTATTTAGACTTATCTTGTCATTGGGTACATCTTTTGTTTGATAAGCAGTTGTGTATCCATTCTTTGCAATTCTAGAAATTGAATATGACAACTCCTTAAATATGAGATATTGAGATTTTATTTGACTTGATTTCAAAAGCTCATTTTGGTCAACTTTTAGACCCTCAAATGTCAAAGAACTCCTTTATGAGGGATCTTTAATAAGTTTTTCTGTAACATCCCCAAAAACTGTGATAAAATTTTTCATTTTAAGAACCAATAGTTTCATTCATCAATGATCTCCAAAATCATCACCGAATAATATATCAAAATATCATAGTATAATTATCCAAAAAGTGCTGAAATCATGAGGGGAGGATGTTGTGCCATCACGTCGGGCCCTTCCCTATCATGTCGGAAGTACCTGAAACCATAAACTTAAAATGTGAGCACAAGGCTTAGTGAGTTCCCCAAGTACCACATGCCAAACATACATCTAGGCCTAGCCCTGGGGCGTATTCTAGCCTAATACACATATATGGGCCCAACCCTGGGGTTTATTTCAACCCGATCAAACAATAATGGGCCCTTCAACCCGATCAAACAATAATGGGCCCAGCCCTTGGGTTTATTTCAACCTGATCATACAAACATGTAAGAGTCACATAACAGCTTGCATTCTATATAATAAAATAATGAGCCAACATTGGTTCCTTCGACCCATATGTACAATGAGAAAACTCACCTCTAACAGAAGATAACTGTATCGCACAATCGAGCTGCTGCTAACACAGATCCTTACACTAATCATAACCTAATAATAATCGTAATTAATAATCAGGGTTTAACCCACAGATAATGGTCCAAAACATAATTTATCCTACCAAGGGCAAAAGACCATTTTGCCCCTCCACACATGGCCCAACCAACCAAAGCCCAAAACTCCATAATGACCTAAAGCCCAAAATGGTCCAAAGGACTTACTTAGCGTACACCCAACATATTCCTTGTTAAGCCCAATGTACAGCTCGACCTCGAAATACTTACAGGGTCGCAACCTGGTACGCCCAACGTACTCAACAGGCTTCAAAAACTCTATTAAGGTCTTAATACCTTAAGACTTTACGTCCAAACTTTAGATCCATGTCTAATGAGCATCTAGAATCATAAAGTTACAAACTTTATGCCTTTTCATGGCTACAAGGAGTCCAAAATCCTTCTATAAGTCTCATTCGAGACTAAAAGGCCTAATATATGCACCATGCATGATTTGGAAAGACCAAGATTCCGTTTTTATGAACGTCAAAGCTCTTAAATGATAGGAAACACTACTCATTAGGTCTGGAGTTGCTCAAACCCCCAAGATCCAAGGCTATTTGACCAATAAAGAATAATTCTTAGTATATAACTAGATCTAAAGAAATATGCATCAAGGTTGGAGCTTTATACCTCTAGAAGATGCATAAGGATGAACAATGGCTGGATCCAAAGGCTTGAGTACAACATCACCCCTCCAAATGTCTTCCTTCACCACCAAGAAAACCAAAATATAAGTCTAAGGCTTCAAAACTCACATACACAAATTAGGGTTTGGAAATTGAGGCTAAGAGAGATGGAGGTCGGAGGTAACAAAGGGTTAGAGTCCATAATGTTCTTTAAATAGGGTCCAAACCGTAAAAATTAGGTTTTGTCCTCTGCGGCATTACGCTCAATGTACCTATTCGTACGCCCAGCATACGCAAGGGACTCGCGATTATCTTTTAAATGCCTACGCCTGGCGTACCTATCTCGTACACCCAACATAGGAACCAAATTTGCAAACTTTTTAAAGAATTGAGCCATGATAGAAAATAACTAGAACACGGGTGTTACAAATCTCCCCCACCTGAATCGGACTTCGTCCTCGAAGTCCGTCACTAAAAAAAAGTCTGGGTAGTGCTTCATCATCTCATCCTTATGCTCCCACGTACATTCCGAGCCTTTTCGGTTCTTCCATTGCACGTTCACTAGGTTCACCTCTTTGTTGTGCAGAGCCTTGGTCTTCATCTCAAGAATCAAAATCAGTCTCTCCACATAGTTCAGGCGCTCATCGACTTGAATAACATCCAAAGGGATCACCGCCGAATCATCGTCTACACACTTCCGCAACTGAGAGACATGGAAGGTGTTCTGGATTGGACTGAGCTCATAAGGCAAATCCAGCCAGTTTGTAACCTTGCCCACCCGAGCGGTAATCCTGAAGGGACCAATAAATCGGGGACCCAACTTGACCCGCTACCAAAACCAGATGACACCTTTCCATGGTGACACCTTCAGAAGCACCAAGTCCCCCACCTGAAACTCGAGGTCTGAACATCGCTGATCTTCATAACTCTTCTGCCAGCTTTGCACGACTCGCAATCTGTTACGTACCTACTATATCAACTTCGTGGTCTTAAGAACCACTTCAGTACTCCCCAGACCCGATGTCCGACCTCATCCTAGCAAACCGGCGCCCTGCACCTCCTCCCATACAACATCTCAAAAGGGAGTCGGTCAATACTAGCATGATAACTATTGTTGTAAGTGAACTCGACTAGTGGAAGTTAAGTAACACGCACACCTGGAGCATATCTTCGAGCATCTGAATCGTCCGCTCGCTTTTTCCATCGTTCTGGAGGTGGTATGCTATACTGAATTGCAACTGAGTACCCAACTCCTCATCAAAACATCCTCCAAAACCTAGAGGTGAAACAAACATCTTGGCCGAAAACCACTGAAACTAGCATCCCGTGTTGAACCACCATCTCCCGAATATAAATATCGGCTAACTTCTCAGCAGATATACTCTCGGCAATTGGTATGAAGTGTGCGCTCTTAGTCAATCTATCAATAATGAACCAGATGGAATCAACTCCACGCGTCTTCCATGGCAACTTCGTGATAAAATCCGTGGTGATCTCTTCCCATTTCCACATGGGAATGGGTAATGGTTGCATTTTTCCATGTGGTCTCTGATATTCGACCTTTACTTTCCTACAAGTCAGGCACCACTCTACAAACCATGCTATCTCCCTTTTAATATAGGTCCACCAATAACTTAGCATCAAATGCCTATACATCTTCGTGGCTCCCGGATGGATCAAAAACTTTGACTTATGAGCCTCTTCTAGAACTATCTGCCTCACCCCACTAGTAGTGGGTGATGGATTTTAGGCACTATAACAATCCTATAGTGCACATACAACCCTAAATGCTTTGGATCTAAGTTTTATCAAGTTATACATGCAATTTCATTTTATCCAAAACATAAACCCTAACTAGCATGCAATTGTGAGATTTACAACATAAATCAAGTTAGATGAATACCTCTTAGTTGTAGCTTGTAGTTATTGGCCTTTAAAGAGCTTAGTACCTCAAATGTGATACCTCTAATAAGTCACAAACACCAAAAGCAAATGGAGGAATATGAGAGAGAGGTTATGGGGCACCAAAAACGGCTAGGGTTTCATCTTGTAACACTTGTCGATTTTGGGAGTGCAAGGGTTAGTATTTATAGTGTGGAATCTCTAGGGTTTCATCTTGTAAACCCTAATTCATATGATCCGGCCTTAATCAATCCAATAACTCATACGATAGGCCCTTTAGACTAAATATTCATGGACTCACACATAGATTTAGTCCATCCCTAATCAACATGGATCACTAGCCCAAACTATAAGTATTACTGATTTACTTAATCAGTCCCCGTTAATTTAATCAGTCTCTTTTGATCACTAAATTAATTCCAAATTAATTCTTGATCAATACCAATTAAATAATATGATTTTTCAATTAATATATTATTCTTATAATATATTAATAAATCATAAATAACCTCTTTCTCAAAAAACCATCCTATCAAATTGCTATGGTGAAGGCAACCCAAAAGGACCATGCTACTATCGGGTCAAGTACATACCAATTATAGTTATGGGCTTAGACACCCAATCCAATAGTCTCCCACTTGTATAAGTCTAATAACTATAACTGTCAATGCAACTTCAAAATCTGATTAGCAATCGTAGCTCTCAAAAGCCATTGTCGAACTCTGATCTTATCAGTAAAACGTCCTTTAGATAACGGATAAAATATTCCTCCGTTCTACAAGATATACTATGGACATGAGACGTAGATTATAATCATTCTCTCTGTCCAAGTTCTGTTTCCCGATTTCCTATTTATGGTGACTAACTAATTGAACAAATCAAATCAGTCCATGCTTGGGCAAGCGCTTAGGGTGTCATCATTAAATCATCGAGGGGCCCACATTTATCGCTTTTACCCCTTAAGAGTAAAAGGAACGGATAAACTTCGACTGATATCCTTGTACTATTTTCTCATTCAATCACACATAACAATACGTTTTATAACACCAAGTTACCGGTGTGTTTACGCATTATCAATGTGCAACCGACTCATAAACGGCAGCTCATATCTCTCAGTTTAAAGAATATATGATATTATCGTCTCACAATCACTCATGATAAAATCCATGAAGTGATTCACGTGAGCGTGGGTTTAATCCAATACTCAAATTCCTTTTTTAGGAGTACTCATGAACACCGCAACAGACATTTGCTACGTCTAAGCTTTTAGACAATCTACAGACAGATTCATGACAGTCTATCCACATTACTTACTTCCAAAGTATGATCGACTGTGGATGTATGAATAACCTAGTTATTTGGGAAGTAAAACATGCGAAGTGAAACACAAGAATAATTTAATCCAATATCGTCCCAAAACTTTTGAATATAAATAAAAAACACTTATTATTTAATCACAATATCGATTACACATTATTCATTGTATAATTGTTTCGACTAATCAACTTAATACTTGAATTAAAACAATAGTTATCCCATGCTCCAAACATGCACACTATGTTTACCTATGGTCCTTTCTTTGTGAAACAGATCAATTGAAAACATTTCCAATGATCCTTATTTCACAATTCCAAATCCTTATCATAAGTGTAAGAATACCAAATTCTTGCACTATTAGAATGTGTTAGATTCTAAGCTATTATGCAATGATAATTTTTTAATGACTAGGCACCAAAGTCACAGAGACTTTGCCAATTACAAAACATTCCATTGGAGATACGAAGTCTCATATTGAAAGTACATTCCTTTGAATATCCTTCCTGCATAAAAGTTTATACACATAGATTCTTAATATCCAACTCCCATTATGGAAACATTTCCATATTTCCATATGACTATCCATTCTTAACAGAATCATGTCAATATGGTCCATCCATTACTGTACTTCCAACTGTCAATAAGCAACCAATCTTCAACGAACTTCAGATTGTCCTTGATAGTTGCTTAAAACTTTCAGTCATATCTTGTTCTAGTCCTTTTTCCCTCTTAATACCCTTGGCATTTGGAAATTAGAACAATCGAATGTTATAGCATATGTAATCGATCCTATATCTGAAGCACATGGGATACGATTCATAATGTCTTACATAAAGACATGATACTAGACCAGTGTTTTGCTATAACATTTCTATATATATATATATATATATATATATATATATATATATATATATATATATATATATATATATATATATATATATATAATTTCTAATGTTGAAACATTTCAACATTACATTCATATATATCCATGACTAAGTCCCATTAATAATTTCGATCTAATCTTTTAGATTCGAAATGAAGTATGAGCTCCTCTCCCTTAAAACTTTCTATAGCGAAACAACTTTTCAAACTCTGCAACTTTGCAAATTAAAACTTTGTTTCCTATTAATAGTATTGCTAACTCGCAACACTTAACGTAATAATTATGCTCCCACTAGCATAATAAATACATACTTATAAGCATAACACTTATGCTCCCACTAGCTTTGACATGTATTTAGAAATCAGCTGGACTTCTAGAAATCAATATTTATTGACTTTCTAACCAAAGCTTAGATTTCTTGATACGAGATGCTTCAATAAGTCTTTATCTAATCTCATACACCTTCTATTAGAAAGCTCATATGTGTGTTTAAACTATTTCAGAACTTAGAACAATAAGTCCCGAATGTTCAGACCAATTTTCCATTTCTAACTCTTCGAACTATGAAGAGGGATGCCGTAATCATAATCGAATTTTGTGACAATCCTATATTCCAAGTCAATGTATTGTTCAAAAGTCAAATGTTATAATCTATTTTGGAATCATTAAAAATAGCGTCAAAAATAAAGTGTTCTAAAGTCTCAATTAGGATACATAAAATGTTAGATATTGTGTCAAGGTTTTCAGAAATATAAAGAACACTCAAATCCGAGTTATAACGAAGAAGTTATGACCAATCAAAAATCCGCGACACAACCGATAAAACACTGTTAAGCGTAAAAAGTGAAATTTCAATAAAATACTTTTTAACCTTAGGTATCCAAACGAAAGTCGTAGATTATGTTAAACCGTGAGCATGTATAAAAAGAACGCCCAAATCCGACTTCGTATGAGGAAGTTATGATTTTTCTAAGTTTCGGATATAGTAGTAGACAACTAAAAACTCAAAATAGAGATCAAGCGATTTTTAGCCGACGCAACCTAAACGAGAATTGAAGATCTCGACAATAGTAGTACAACGGTAAAAAGACAAACGAAAACGGACATCGGATGAAGAAGTTATGAATTTTTAACGGATTTATCCTGTCCCGGCCTGTTAAAAATATAATATGAAAATTTTATATCAAAATTAGCCGACGGAGTCTAAACGAAAGTTGTAGAGTATATTATCACCTACGCGTGGATATAAAGAACATCGAAAACGGAGCTCGTATGCGAAAGTTATGGATTTTCAAAGTTTTGGGCACACACTTCGAGGCTTATTCGAAGGATTACGCCCCGCGTACTTCGGAGTATGCCCAGCATACCCAATGCACGGCCTCGGATCGGCCACGTCGCCCCTACACCCTCTACTTCTGTACCATCTGACGTCATCGCTGACGTACGCCCCGCGTACGAGGGTACGCCCAGCATACGAGGTACGCCCCGCGTACTTCGGAGTACGCCCAGCGTACGAAGCCTGGCAGCCCTCCTATAAATAGCATGCGAGACTTCCGACTTTTACTTGCTCATTTACTATCTTCTCTCGCAAACTTCATACTTCTACCCTCTCGAGACTATCCCGACATCCCGGTTTCATATCTAAGCCCCGACGAAGGTCCGAAGCTCCGAGATTTCCGAAAAATTCACCACTTTCCAGTCGAAGTGTTGCCCGAGAAAATCTCGTTTTCTTCAAATCACCACACTTTCCAGGTGAGTTCATACCCCTACATTTTCACGTCTTTTTCATGTTTTAGGGGGGAAATACAAGTGAAACACGAGAAAAACTTATGTTAAAATACGCATCGTTATATATGGTTTCAAATACTTTACCTACATTTTGTTTATAAATGTTAAACAACATTAATACCAACGTTACACTTTACATGCAAAGTTGGTATTACATCGAGTTTTTATCACCAAATGGAACACACTTTTGAAAAACTATAATGGGTATAGTTTACGAGTTATTCATGACATCTTTACATAAACACTGTAAAAAGGAAACACTTTCGTTTACAAGAAACGTGGACTTTTCATTCCGTAAATCTATTGATACTAAGTTTTGTGAGACATCCGGCTTCACCGTGCTCTCAAGTACGCATTTCAAGTCCTGTATTATAAACCATAATCTCTTGTAGGGAGAGCGTGATACTTGTGTATAGATCTATACGGGATTGACAATCCTGCACCTAAACTGTTAGCTACAGTTAGACCGGCAGGTCTGGGGTGACAAACGCCATAACACTGCAACGCCTGAAGAACGTTGTTACATGCAGTCTGGGTCAATAGCATGGTTATAAAACTCACATGGAATATCGAAATATTTTTGATTTACGAGACTCTTAAATGCATTCTGTAATTACATTATATATGTATAAATCCACTTTCACCATTTTAGCATGAAAGATACTATTGCATTCCGGCCTTTGGAACTTTTTCAAACTATCACGCATACATAGAAAATATTGGATTTTCTGGAAAACACGTTCAGTTATTTTTACCGAAAGACATACAAATTTTAGTACAAAAACGCTTATGAACTCACCAACTTAATTCTTGACACTTTTTCAAAACTAGTTGTATTTCTCAGGGAATCAGTAATACAGGTAAACATCAACTTTTGGAGAAGGAACGCTAAGACGTCTGTTATCAAAAAATTTTAAATCATCATATTTGTAATATTCTTTTGAAACATGTATTACATGCAACAATGTAACTTTTTATTCTATATATGATGGTTGGGTTTACTTTCTTTACAAATATTCAACTGTTATGATACTACGTGAAGTCACCCACCCCCGAATGTTTCCGCTATTCTGGTTTGGGGGTGTGACAGATTGGTATCAGAGCATTGGTTATAGTGAACTAAGTATATCAAACCACATAAGATATACAAACTATAAATGCAAAGGGACTAAAAACCCTCTGACAAAAAAAAAACGTTTTCACAAACTATACTTTTAAGAAAATAAAGTACTATTTTCATAAAAGTAAGTACATGCATGCATCGGTCTAGTATCATAGTCAAAAACTATACAAAAGTATTAAGGCAAGTTGTGACACTACGATTAGGCCTCGGGGTTTGTAATCAGATCGAGAATAAATATAGCCTGATCAACTATATTTATCCTAGATGTGACCAACGTATGTCGAGGAATGGTCGTAGTGAGCAACAAGTCAAAAACTTACCAAAGAAAATACTAGACTCAAACTTACAAATTTGAGATACTATAGGAGTATTTTATAAAACCATAAGAACTATAATAATCATGCGAACCTCAATATCTAGTTAAAATTAGGAATCGTCAAATAAATGAAAATTTTACTTATCAAAAATTTCCCTTTTCACTCCCAAGTTTTACATATAATTCTCTTGCCTCTATTCTCGACCATACAAAATGGCAGGATTTCACATTCCCGGGGATCCCTACTACCCTAACCAGGGTAATGGAGGTTGGATTGAGGAAGACCCAAAGGAAGATCCCGAAGAGATTCCCGAGGAAGAGCCAGAGGAGGATTCCGAAGAGGATCCCGAGGAAGACCCAGACGAAGAGTCGGAAGAGGAAGGAGATGGTGGGAGCACCGACTCGGAACCCGAGATCTACAATTCTCCCCGAGGAGCAGCAAATCCCCGAAGGAACTTTCAGGGCCCGGCGCCCCGTTGGGCTGTGGACCTGAAACGATGGAGCAAGGAACAAGGAAAACGACCACCTTACGGCATGGGACGAGGCTTTTATAACCTCAGCAACGGGGGTTCGGCTGACAGGGCACTCCCTGTCATGGTTCGTTGCATTGCCAACCAAGGCGAGCAAGCAAGAGTGAATGCCAGCCAACTCTTGGACATTGGGGACACCACTGCTGTCACTGCGGTACGTCTTCTTCGTCTGGACGAAGAACATGAGCGAACAATAGAGCACACCTTTTCCCTTCAGAAGGACATTACTGCTGCTAGAGCCGAAGTAAGGGAGTTCTATAAGAGCCAAGCCGCAATGGAGAGGCGCATCATCGAGGCTGAACGTCAAGTAGCCCGAGCTCAGACTTCCACCACCACATACCATGGTCCGCAGCGTGCCACCCGCTCAGAGTAGAGCGCGTACTTCTGGCGCTATGTATATACTTATCGACTAAGCGTTGGTGCTACTCTTTCCCTTACAAATGTAAACCCGACAGATTGTGAGTACACAGTTCGGGGGTCGGAATGCTGTCAAATTTTCCCATTTTCATTGATGTACCCTAGACCCATGTAAGGTCAAATTTTCCTGATCGTTGTATCAAATATTAATATAAATGAGATTGACACGCATTTATTATTTCTGTGAGTATTCCATTAAGTTCTTAAAATACTAAGGAAATCATACACTTATTTTTGAAAGTTTCCATTAACTTACAAAATTCGGTAATGTTCGGAACGCAAAACATATAATACTAAGACTTTCCATAATCATTTCTGAAGACTTATCAAGAATTCGTCTCTTAACTTATGGCAGAATCATGCCGCCAAGAAGGAATCCTCGACGCTTCAATACTACAGGAGCACCAACACCACCTCCACCACCACCTCCATCGATGGATGTTGCAACCTTTCAGGCTGCTGTAACAATTGTCGTAACCGCAGCAATGGCACAAATGAGTAACAACGGATCAGGAGGAGAAATAAATAGCTCTACTAATGGCCAAAACCAGGGTCGTTCCGGGGAATGTACTTACAAGGACTTCTCCAACAGCAAACCCATCCCCTTTAATGGAACCGGGGGAGTAGTGGCTCTATCCCAATGGATAGAGAAAACGGAAGCCGTATTCGAAATCTGCTCATGCCCCGAAGAGAGCAAAGTAAAATTTGCCGCATGTACTTTCTTCGAACGAGTCCTAACGTGGTGGAATGGCCACATCAAGTCACTAACTCTGGTGGTGGCAAACTCCATGGCTTGGGAGAACCTGAAGCAAATGCTACTGCGAGAGTACTTCCCAAGGGGCGAGATTCAGAAGCTTGAACAGGAGCTTTGGGGCCTTACTATGGTGGGCTCGGACATCACAACCTATACGAATAGGTTCAGTGACTTGACAGTACTTTGCCCAGGGATGATGGCCCTAGAAAGCCAGAAGGTGGAAAGGTATATCTGGGGGCTGTCGCCCCAGCTTCGAGGAAGTGTGCTAGCTTCCCAACCCAAGACGTTCGACAGTGCCAAACAACTGGCACAGTCCCTCGTTGATCATGGGGTCTGCCAAGATGTCACGACCGTCGTCCCAGAACCAACCAAAGGAAGCAACAACAATAACAACAATGCCAACAACAACAACAGCAAGAAGAAGTTTTGGAACAAGAGGAAAGGTCAAACTTCGCAAGAACCTTCAAAGAAACAAATAGCGGCGGTCCATGCCGCTTTTGCCCCCACTGATGTCCCTGTTACCCCTACGCCGGTAAAACAATATGCTGGGAACCTACCAAAGTGAAACAAATGCAATTACCATCACAACGGAAATTGCCGGTAGATGCACTGTAAAAACTGTGACAGGAAAGGGCACATTGCCTGTTTCTGTAAGGCACCGGCGCGACCAATCACCCAGGTTCCCGGTGCTGGAGTGAGCCAGTCATGTTATGGGTGTGGGGAAACTGGGCACTACAAGAGGGATTTCCCTAAGGCAAAGAATGTTGGCGGAGTAGGAAGAGTGCTGGCAATAGGGCAGAACGAGGGAATAGCCGATCCCACAGTGGTTACGGGTACGTTTCTCCTTAACGACATTTATGCATGCATACTCTTTGACTGTGGTGCGGAGAGAAGTTTCGTGAGTCATAAATTCAAACACTTACTTAAACAAAAACCCCAAGCACTCAATAAGATATTTACAGTAGAAATGGCAAACGGTAAAACAGAAAGCACAAATGATTTGTATGTAGGCTGCACACTAGCTCTAAATAAACACTTTTTCCAAATCGATCTAATGCCGATCACCATAAGAAGCTTTGATGTCATCATCGGTATTGATTGGTTAAGCCTTCACCATGCCGATATACTGTGTCGTGAAAGGGTCGTTCGCCTTAATCTGCCAAGTGGCGAAACTCTTGTCATTTATGGTAACAAACCCGGTACCAATTTACAAATCATCTCTTGCGTCAAAGCCCGAAAATACCTGCGCAAAGAATATCATGCCTTCCTAGCCCACGTGGTAAACAAGAAACGAGAAGTGAAAGACATTAAAGACATTCCGGAAGTCTGCAATTTCCCCGAAATTTTCCCTGAAGATCTTCCAAGAGTCCCACCAGAACCACAAGTCGAGTTCAGAATCGACTTAATTCCCGGAGCTACCCCAGTAGCAAAATCGCCATACCGTCCAGCACCGGTAGAAATGCAGGAATTATCCAACCAGTTGAACGAGCTTCTAAGCAAAGGATTCATCAGACCGAGCTTCTCACCTTGGGGAGCATCGGTTATGTTCGTAAAGAAGAAGGACGGATCTTTTCGCATGTGCATCGATTACCGGGAACTGAACAACTCACGATCAAGAACCGATATCCCTTACCACGCATAGACGATCTGTTCGACCAACTACAAGGAGCGAGCTACTTCTCAAAGAGCGATTTAAGATCTGGGTATCACCAGCTGCGAGTTCTAGAAGGAGACGTCCCCAAAACGGCATTCCGAACTCGATATGGTCACTACGAGTTTGTAATAATGCCCTTCAGATTGACAAATGCACCAGCGGTGTTCATGGACTTGATGAACCGAGTATGTCGTCCTTTCCTGGACAAATTTGTGATCGTGTTCATAGATGATATACTCATCTATTCAAGGAGCAAAGAGGAACATAGCCAGCACCTCCGACAGGTCTTGGAAACATTAAGGACAGAGAAGCTATACGCAAAATTCTCCAAGTGCGAATTTTGGATTCGGAAAGTATATTTCCTAGGTCACGTGGTCAGCAAGGAGGGGATACACGTGGACCCTTCCAAAATCAAGGCAATCGAGAACTGGACAACTCCAAGGACTCCAATGGAAATCCGACAATTCTTGGGCCTCGCTGGGTATTACCGGAGGTTCATACAAAACTTCTCGAAGATTTCTAAGCCACTTACCACCCTGACTCAGAAGGGTGTAACCTTCAGCTGGGGAGAAAAACAAGACGTTGCATTCCAAACACTAAAGCGAGCCCTATGCAGCGCACCTATATTATATTTGCCAGAAGGAACAAAAGACTTTGTGGTCTACTGTGATGCGTCAAACTAGGGACTTGGATGTGTCCTAATGCAACGAGGGAAGGTCATCGCATACGCCTCGAGACAACTCAAGACACACAAGGTCAACTATACCACGCACGATCTCGAACTAGGAGCAGTCGTTTTCGCTCTAAAGATCTGGAGACACTATCTCTAAGGCACAAAATGTACAATCTTCACCGATCATAAAAGCCTTCAACACATCCTCAATCAAAAGGAACTCAACATGAGACAAAGGCGGTGGGTAGAACTACTAAACGATTACGAATGCAAAATTTGTTATCATCCCGGGAAAGCTAATGTAGTAGCTGATGCCCTCAGCCGAAAGGAATACTCGGGCCGCCGAGTGAAATCCTTAACCATGACAATCCATTCACACCTGTCCACACAAATCAAGGAAGCTCAAATAGAAGACTTAAAATCCGAAAATGTTGCAAGTGAGGCCTTAAGAGGAATGGATAAGAATCTTAAAGTCAAGGATGACGGAGTTCGTTACTTCATGAATCGGGTCTGGACGCCGAAGTTTGGCGGATTCAGAGATGTTGTCATGAATGAAGCCCATAAGACTCGATACTCTGTACATCCCGTTTCAGACAAGATGTACCTGGATCTCAAGAAACTGTATTGGTGGCCAAACATGAAAGCCGAAATCGCTACCTATGTAGACCAATGTCTGACTTGCGCCAAAGTCAATGTAGAGTACCAAAAACCCTCGGGATTGTTGCAACAACCGGAAATACCCGAGTGGAAGTGGGAGCGTATAACCATGGATTTCATAACCAAGTTACCCAGGACAGCGGGTGGACTTGACACCATCTGGGTGATCGTCGACAGGTTAACCAAATCCGCGCACTTCCTACCAATAAAGGAAACGGATAAGCTGGAGAAACTAACTAGAACATACATCAGGGGGATTGTACGACTGCATGGTGTACCAATATCCATTATCTCGGACCGAGATAGTAGATTCACCTCGAGGTTCTGGCAGTCACTACAAAAATCTCTAGGAACGAGGCTAGACATGAGTACCGCCTACCACCCACAAACCGACGGCCAGAGTGAGAGAACCATTCAAACATTAGAAGATATGCTTAGAGCTTGTGTGATCGATTTTGGTAAGGCTTGGGATACCCATTTACCATTGGTCGAGTTCTCGTATAACAATAGCTACCATACTAGCATCAAGGTTGCCCCATTCGAAACCCTCTATGGCCGCAAGTGCAGATCACCTCTGTGCTGGGCTGAGGTGGGTGACACGCAACTTGCTAGAGGTCAAGTACCCGACAGCACTCTCACTGGCCCGGAAATCATAAGGGAAACTACCGAGAAGATTGTCCAAATCCGAGAATGACTAAAGGCTTCAAGAGACATACAAAAGAGTTATGCGGATAAAAGACGGAAACCCTTGGAATTCCAGGTTGGGGACCGGGTATTATTGAAAGTCTCCCCTGGAAGGGACTAATACACTTCGGAAAACGTGGGAAACTAAACCCAAGGTATATCGGACCCTTCGAGATCCTTGCCAGGATCGGCCCGGTGGCATACAAACTTCGATTACCGTAGGAACTCAATAACGTACACCCTACCTTTCACGTGTCGAACCTAAAGAAGTGCTTATCCGATGAGACCCTCGTCATCCCTCTGGACGAAATTGAAATCAACGAGAGTCTCCACTTCGTGGAAGATCCTGTAGAAATCAAGGATCGGGAAATTAAAAGAACAAAACAAAGTCGCATACCCATTGTGAAGGTCCGTTGGAACGCCAAGCGAGGACCTGAATACACCTGGGAGCGCGAAGATCAAATGAAACAAAAATACCTGCATCTTTTCCCTATTCTACAAATACTTAATGTAGAATTAATTTCGGGACGAAATTCCCTCTAACGGGGGGATGATGTGACAACTCGATATTCCAAGTCAATGTATTGTTCAAAAGTCAAATGTTATAATCTATTTTGGAATCATTAAAAATAGCGTCAAAAATAAAGTGTTCTAAAGTCTCAATTAGGATAGATACAATGTTAGATATTGTGTCAAGGTTTTCAGAAATATAAAGAACACTCAAATCCGAGTTATAACGAAGAAGTTATGACCAATTAAAAATCCACGACACAACCGGTAAAACACTGTTTAGCGTAAAAAGTGAAATTTCAATAAATACTTTTTAGCCTTAGGTATCTAAATGAAAGTCGTAGATTATGTTAAACCGTGAGCGTGTATAAAAAGAACGCCTAAATCTGACTTCGTATAAGGAAGTTATGATTTTTCTAAGTTTCGGATATAGCAGTAGACAGCTAAAAACTCGAAATAGAGATCAAGCGATTTTTAGCCAACGCAACCTAAACAAGAATTGAAGATCTCGACAATAGTAGTACAACGGTAAAAAGACAGATGAAAACGGACATCGGATGAAGAAGTTATGAAGAAGTCTAAACGAAAGTTGTAGAGTATATTCTCACCTACGCGTGGATATAAAGAACGTCGAAAACGGAGCTCGTATGCGAAAGTTACGGATTTTCAAAGTTTTGGGCACACACTTCGAGGCTTATCCGAAGGATTACACCCCGCGTACTTCGGAGTACGCCCAGCGTACCCAATGCACGGCCTCGGATCGGCCACGTCGCCCCTACACCCTTTACTTCCTTCCCATCCGAAGACCAGCGACCAGTGACGTCATCGCTGACGTACGCCCCGCGTACGAGGGTACGCCCAACGTACGAGGTACGCCCCGCGTACTTCGGAGTACGCCCAACGTACGAAGCCTGCCAGCCCTCCTATAAATAGCATGCGAGAGTTCTGACTTTTACTTGCTCATTTACTATCTTCTCTCCCAAACTTCATACTTCTACCCTCTCGAGACTATCCCGACATCCCGGTTTCATATCCAACCCCCGACGAAGGTCCGAAGCTCCGAGATTTCCGAAAAATTCACCACTTTCTGGTCAAAGTGCTGCCCGAGAAAATCTCGTTTTCTTCAAATCACCACACTTTCCAGGTGAGTTCATACCCCTACATTTTCACGTCTTTTTCATGTTTTAGCGGGGAAATACAAGTGAAACACGAGAAAAACTTATGTTAAAATACGCATTGTTATATATGGTTTCAAATACTTTACCTACATTTTGTTTATAAATGTTAAACAACATTAATACCAACGTTACACTTTACATGCAAAGTTGGTATTACATCGAGTTTTTATCACCAAATGGAACACACTTTTGAAAAACTATAATGGGTATAGTTTACGAGTTATTCATGACATCTTTACATAAACACTGTAAAAAGGAAATACTTTCGTTTACAAGAAACGTGGACTTTTCATTCCGTAAATCTATTGATACTAAGTTTTGTGAGACATCCGGCTTCACCGTACTCTCAAGTACGCATTTCAAGTCCTGTATTATAAACCATAATCTCTTGTAGGAAGAGCGTGATACTTGTGTATAGATCTATACGGGATTGACAATCCCGAACCTAAACTATTAGCTACAGTTAGACCGGCAGGTCTGGGGTGACAAACGTCATAACACTACAACGCCTGAAGAACGTTGTTACAGACAGTCTGGGTCAATAGCATGGTTATAAAACTCACATGGAATATCGAAATATTTTTGATTTACGAGACTCTTAAATGCATTCGGTAATTACATTATATATGTATAAATCCACTTTCACCATTTTAGCATGAAAGATACTATTGCATTCCAGCCTTCTGGAAAACACGTTCAATTATTTTTACCGAAAAACATACAAATTTTAGTACAAAAACGCTTATGAACTCACCAACTTAATTGTTGACACTTTTTCAAAACTACTTGTATTTCTCAGGGAATCAGTAATACAGGTAAACATCAGCTTTTGGAGAAGGAATGCTAAGGCGTCTGTTATCAAAACAGTTTAAATCATCATATTTGTAATATTCTTTTGAAACATGTATTACATGCAACAATGTAACTTTTTATTATATATATGATGGTTGGGTTTACTTTCTTTACAAATATTCAACTGTTATGATACTACGTGAAGTCACCCACCCCCGAATGTTTCCACCATTCTGGTTTGGGGGTGTGACAAATTTGAGAATGCAATTAACACAAGTGCTATCTCCTTAAAATCTACTAGTGAAAGCATTTCCTCACAATCATTTTCATGAAAGAGAGAAACCTTTTGCCACTTAGATTTTATAGTGCATGTGTTCCTATCCATGTGAATTTGTCATAACCATAAACACAGGACAAGGTTTGTGACAAATCCAAATTTATATGGACTGAACTTGTTTAATTTTAATTACTTGCCATCTAGTAGCACAAGGGCCTACCATTACTTCCAGGTTGTTGAGCAGCTCACCTATACCGGTCAATGTACTTTCATTGATTAAGGTGCTTTGCCTTATGCAATCAATTGGGAACTCGTAGAACTCACATGCATAGTAAACTCAACTGGAATGGCATAGAAACAAGAATATGTCAACACGATAGGTTACAAACCTCAAGTCGTGTGCTAGTGATTAACAATAGGTTTACTCTTGTTTAGTTCTTGAAACTTTTCAACATCTTTAATACTCCCACTGACCTCTTGACGTATGACATTCTTTGACAAACAAATATTCAAGAGTTAGTGCGGGTTTGTATCAAGACAAACACTACACATAATTCGTCTTAGTTGGTCTTTGTCTTATCCAAGACATCACAACTTACCAATTTCAAATGTGGAAGAGTAAGAAACATTTCTACACCGAATTTGATGAGTGTTATAAACCTTCTTAAGATTATGTCACTCAAGGCACAATCTTGGAATGTGACTCTAAGAATTGATTTTGGAACGAAGTATGACTCGTCTTCTTGATTTAACCATTTCAAAAATTCCCGATTCCTCTTCTTAGCCATACAAGTGCACTAAGGTGTCCTTAGATGATCAATTGTGATATGGTTTCATAATCACTAAGATGATCATAAAACACAATACTAAAGTACTCTCCTTTCCTTTCAGAATGGAGAAAGTTTTTATCTTTCTTCCTAATTGATTCTTCTTATTCGTTCTCTATATTTTGAAACTTTTCAAGGTATCAGAATTATACTTAATCTTGTAAGTATAACCATATTTACTGAACCAGCAGTAAATCATGACAAATAGACTTTATCGTCCTTTGTGGTGGATCTTGACCAGTTCACATCAATGTGTACTAGATCCTTTAGTCCTTCACTCGACTCACATATATATGTGAACAAGGAATTAGTCTCAATTTTCCCAAGTACCAAGATTTTCATACATCATATAATTCAAATCACATGATTCCAAGTTTCTATCCAATTGAAACTTGGGTGATGAGAACCTTTCCTTACTTAGAAAATTACGACACTACCACAATCAATATAACTAAGAATCAAACATATTCAACATTGCTACATATAAACAACAATTTTCACAAATGTCATTGCAAGGAAATATAAAACAAGACAAAATCAAAATTTCCTTTTATTTATAAAATGCGGAAAACTTGTCCTTACAATGCAAATACAAATGAAAACTATGTTACTAAATATTCCTAAGAAATCTATCATAACTCTTAAGTAGTAGCTTCAAAAATCTGATCACGAACCATGCGATCGAAACCCATCTCTTCGTATCCAGACTCAGCTTACTCTTCCTTTAAGCTTCCTTGCTCTTCATTGATCCTACAAAACATCAAAATGAAATCTCATCACATCATGTATTAAGAATCTATAAATAGGAACTTAATTGTAGTGACTAAAGAACATGGTTTGGCATGCGGAATTAAAGATTGCACAATGAACATGGTGATTTGGGTGTTCAAGAGATGTATTGATTATGTATTGTGTTACCAAAAACGGACATAGATCTAGTCTACATAAATAACACACACTTACACACTCAACTTTTATATCTCTCAAACACACCTCTACAAGTGGTATGAACCCACCTTATATAGAGGTGTTTATATGTCTCTCTCTCACTTTCTATCTTTCATGTGTCACAACGCTAATACTCCACATGCAAGTGGGTTTTACAAAAGTCAAACATTACAAAGTCATTCATGGAAAACTTTGTACCCCAACATTCTCCCCCTCAAAGTTAGGAATAAATGACCCACTTCAAATCTTCCAAAATCGAGCAACTACGCGATCCGAGCCTCAAGGGTGACACATGTCGAAACGAACTTCAATCTTCAATTCTTCCATGATTCTTTAATTTGGGCTCTAGGATGTGAAACCATACAAACCGAGCATCAATGAATGATCACGAGCTTCTCAAACTCCAAATTGATCACCAAAAGTTGAGCACAAAAGCATACCCCAAAAATCATCAATAAAACCAAACCCATTTTCGAATAAATCACTTCCAAACATCCAATTGCATCACTTCGTAATCTTCAAAAATTCAAGATCACTTCGGTCTTCAAATTCGCATAATATGAAAAATTCAAGTTCGAATTTCCATATAAATTTCTCCCCCTTTTTATAATCGAAATTTGATTATAAAACCTTCAAGAAAAGAGAACGTGCTCTATTCGGAATTTTTCGTGTCAAAACTCCCCCTTAACATGTGGCATAAACTTTGTGCTTTAATCCGGAAAATCCAAAAAATCTTCAATTTTTAGCTTTGTTTACGGATCGCCTTTGACAACATTTCTCAAAAATGGGTAGAAATTGTCAATTTCAAAATTCTGCAGTGACCCGATGCACCCAAAACAACAAAATATGCAAAACTCTCCCCCTTTTCCAAAGCTGGGTAGAAAGCGTCAATTTGCACAAACTGCAGGGGACTGAAATGTATTTTCTTCAATTTTCAGCAAAAACAGTCCTTTTTCGAATTTGGGTATGAACTGCCAAACATTCGAAGCCTCAGGGACTATTTTCGAAAATTCTGCCATTTGTGCTCCAAACATACGAAGAATCACCCCAAATATACGAAGCTTCAAAAATTTTCGAATTTGGGTGAAAAGTGTCAAACATTCGAAACTTGAATTAATTTTTGAAGTGCCAAATATTCGAAGATACAGGGGCTGAATTTGAAAATTTGTCATTTGTTCAAATCATACGAAGCTTTCATGAAACATACGAAGGTTTTGAAAATTTGTCAAACTTTCACAACTTTGAGGACCATTTTCGAAACTTTTTATACCCTTCATTTGAATTTCCAAATAAACCCTTCGTATAAAATCCCAAACATCCCTTCGTTCAAACAAACACAATTTTACCCCCTTCGTATAAATCCAAACACAATTGAACGATATACCCCTTCGTATGAAATTCAACTGCCCATTTTCTCTCTCCTCTTCGTATGAAACTTCATCTTCTCTCTCCCCTTCGTATGATACTGCATCTTCCTTCCCTTCGTACATTCAACTATCAACCCAAAATCAAATTTTCGTTCTTACGTTCTTCGTTTTTCGTTCGTTGACCACATACCCTTCGTTCATTCACTCTTCCCTTTTATTCATCAATCCAAAACACCAACAATTAACTGTTCGTTCCCAAATCATCGACTATAAACCTTCGTACATCAACGATTTCTAGTCGACAATTCGTTCTTTTGCAAACATCGACAACCCAAAGACTTCGATTGATCAACTCTAAGAATCACAAACAACTATACCCTTCATATGATTCTTTGTTAACCCTTCGAACAAAATCCATTTGCTAGACCCATCAAACAACAATCTTTCGAAATTTCCAGTCCAACGATTCGATCATTCGTTCACAATCCAAGGTTCGTTCGTCAACACAAACCTTCAATTCCAAACCCAGTTTATCCTTCCAACCCATCGACTGTTCTCAGTTCGTACCTTCTTTCAAGTATCGTTCGTCAACAAGATCATAAATCCAACCGATTTCGAAATTAATCTCCAAATTAGACTTGATTTCGACATCCATATCTTGTTCTCAACTCAAAACAAACGATTTCAGCCTTCAATTCAGCGATTCATCGATTGAAAATCGAGTTTTGACTTTTCTTTTCTGAGTTTGACTTTTTGAAATCGGAAGTCAACAAACACGATATTGATAAATCTAACCCAGATTTTCAGATTAAAACACGTTCAAACAACATTTTTCATCTCCTTCAAGTGTTCTTCATCGATTTGATTAAAATCAAAGATACAATTTGATGTTTTTCAAATTTGACTTGATCATAATCGATTTGTAATACAACAAATCGATTCACAAGTATATCATCACAAACAAAGTAAAATCGATTAACACAATCGATTATTAAGAGTAATGATAATCGAACAAGACTCAAGAACAAGAAGGCAACAGACGAGTTGCTTGGATGATCTAAACGTACAACTCGTCTAAGCATAGGACGACGAAGTATTAAGCATCGAATCGGACATCTGAATACAAAATGTTAAGAACAATCGGGCTTAAACAATTCTTATTGGATCATAAAAGAATCGTGTGGTCTCAATTTGGATTGAATAAACTGTAAAGGTAATAGATCGAAACCTATTGGGCCATTGAAGAACAGTACCTGGTTAGATTTTGTCATACAATTTGGGCTAACAAGAATTTGATTAAGAACATCTTAAACAATTTGAATTTTGAGCCGACGATGACAAATTCAATTCACATTTGGATAGTATTTGATTAAAATGAATAATTGTGAATCGAATTAAACAATTGTAAATCGAGAATCGAATTAAACAAACGAATTTTAGAATGGATCGGGCTTGATCAACGAAAATTTTTATTGGATCATAACAAAAGGGTTTTTCAAGAAAAATTTGATCCAATGAGTCAAATGATCACAAATCAAAAACGCAACGCACGATTCAAAGAGATTAAGAGAGATCATAGAGAGAGACTCACCAAAAATTGCTCCAATTGTGACAAATGTTGCCAAACCGAGAATCGTTCTTCAAAAATCACCTTGATCTTGAAGACCCGCTCTGATACCAATTGTAGTGACTAAAGAACATGGTTTGGCATGCGGAATTAAAGATTGCACAATGAACATGGTGATTTGGGTGTTCAAGAGATGTATTGATTATGTATTGTGTTACCAAAAAAGGACATAGATCTAGTCTACATAAATTACACACACTTACACACTCAACTTTTACATCTCTCAAGCACACCTCTACAAGTGGTATGAACCCACCTTATATAGAGGTGTTTACATGTCTCTCTCTCACTCTCTATCTCTCATGTGTCACACGGCTAATACTCCACATGCAAGTGGGTTTTACAAAAGTCAAACATTACAAAGTCAATCCTTAATATAACACCCAAATGAAATATTAAGGCTAGGACCCAACACAATAATTCACAATTCGGAAGACGGATGTCGTAATCCAATTGTAAATTATTTGTTGGTAGGTAAATGACGATTTACCAATTCCACCATGATAACAAAATCTTAAACAAATTAGTTTATAAAAGAAACTCCTAGATCTTTTGAGATTCATTAAACTTTTCAATGGAATGTTTAATATCGATTATGCCCTTCAAGTTTGTAAGTGGGATACCGAGGATCACAAAGAAGGAGTGAATAACCATGCAAATTAGTTTGGTACTCTCGAAGTCATTTATCACCTAATCAATGTGTCGGTTAGCCACACACGCTACATTAATCTATGATAACCTACGAGCTACCCATTTCCATCCTTCATTAGTCCCATATTAGTGTGTCGGTTAACCACACACGCTCCACTAACGACCAATAAGGAGCAATGTGCAATTTCATGGGTTAGCATCAAATTCACATTTTTTTTTCTTAAGTAACTAAGATTGGGAATTTATAAAAGCTTTAGTTACTTGTATTTTCATTATACTTATTAATGAGAATGTCCTATCCTACCTGTTCGGCTAACGACCCGCCACTAGTCAAGAGTATGGTGGGTAAGAGTGTATATCCAATGACGGTCATTTTACAGGCCGCTTCCTTAAACATCCCTTATAGACCAACTTCGTGAATGAGGCCTACTAATGGTAAGACTGACTTTTAACTTATACATATATAATTTATTAGACTTTCAATTCTATATTGTATAAGGGTGGATTTTAAACCTTTAAAATACTAGGAGGTTTAATCATTTAAATAAATTAGACTTTTAATTCAATTAAAACTTTAAACCATTCTATTATATATTTATTAATACTCTCTTAATTAATTATCAACAAAGCCATAATTATTTCTTCTAGTTGTGTCCATTTAAATTTCCAAAATTAAAACCTTTAATTCTAAATTTAAATTATGAAACCAAAGGATGTATTTTAAACATTTAAAATACTAGGGTTTTAGAATTTAATATTTCACAATTAAAACTTTTAATCAAATTTTAAATTCCAAAACTTGAGGGCAAGTTTTGAAACTTTTGAAAACTCTCGGATCAATTTGAAAACATTTAAATTAATCATATGATTTATCTATATCACAAAATTGACCTAATCTAATTTCATATAGCAAGATGATTCAAATCAAATTCTACAAATAATTAATCTATCACAAAATCAAGTAATTATCTTAAAATTTGACAATCATCATTCAATTGGATGAGGATAATCATTAACTTATCATAAAAAATTGAATTTTATCAGTCAAAACAGTTTGTGGTAATGATCCTAATCCAAATCTGGCCAAAAACTCGAAACATTTGCCAACAGATGATCCAACTCGTCAAGTCAAGGCATGGACTCGTCGATTTCATCACCAGATGATCCAACTCGTCGAGTTCCCTCATGGGACTCGTCAAGTCCAGCAGTTAGAGGCAACAAATGAAACTTTTTCAGCTTTGAAAACAATACAATTGCATCAATATAACAGAAAACAACCTGGCTTTGATACCACTGATGGGTTTTAGGCACTATAACAATCCTATGGTGCACATACAACCCTAAATGCTTTGGATCTAAATTTTCTCAAGTTATACATGCAATTTCATTTTATCCAAAGCATAAACCCTAACTAGCATGCAATTGTGAGATTTACAACATAAATCAAGTTAGATGAATACCTCTTAGTTGTAGCTTGTATTTCTTGGCCTTTCAAGAGCTTAGTACCTCAAATGTGATACCTCTAATAAGTCACAAATACCAAAAACAAAGGGAGGAATATGAGAGAGAGGTTATGGGGCACCAAAAACGGCTAGGGTTTCATTTTGGAACACTTGTCCATTTTGGGAGTGCAAGGGTTAGTATTTATAGTGTGGAATCTCTAGGGTTTCATCTTGGAAACCCTATATCATATGATTAGGCCTAATCAATCCAATAACCTATATGATATGCCCTTTGGACTAAATCTTCATGGACTCACACATAAATTTAGTCCATCCCTAATCAACATGGATCATTAGCCCAAACTATAAGTATTACTGATTTACTTATTCAGTCCCCGTTAATTTAAACAGTCTCTTTTGATCACTAAATTAATTCCAAATTAATTCTTGATCAATACCAATTAAATAATATGATTTTTCAATTAATATATTATTCTTATAATATATTAATAAACATAAATAACCTCTTTCTCAAAAAACCATCATATCAAATTGCTATGGTGAAGGCAACCTAAAAGGACCATGCTACTATCGGGTCAAGTACATACCAATTATAGTTATAGGCTTAGACACATAATCCAACAGTGGGAACCCAAAGTCTATCACACTGAGTCAACAATCCCCGATTGTCTATACCAAATAAATGAATCTGCCCCCTGATCCGCTCTGCTTTCCAATTCTCATTTTTCAATCCCTCCACCTGAGCCTTCTTGATCTTGGTCGGGTGAACCAATATACCCTTCTGCTTGACAATGTGCTCCAAGAACCGCACCTCGCGTAACCAGAAGTCGCATTTGGAGAATTTGTCATACAACCTCTATCTCCTTTGGGTCTCCAACGCCTCTCGTAAATGCTCATCATGCTGCTCTTTGGTCTTGGAGTAGACCAGAATATCATCTATTAATACTATCACTAATTGGGCCAACATCGACCTACAAACCTGATTCATGAGATCCATGAATGTTGTCGGTGCATTGGTGAGCCCGTGTAGCATCCCCACGAACTCATAATGACCATATCTAGTCCTGAAGGCCATATTATATACATCATCATCCATGAACCGCATCTGATGGTAACCTACTAGAAAATCAATCTTCGAAAACCAAGATGCACCCTGAAGTTGTTCAAATAAGTCATCGATCCTCATAAGTTGGTAAAGGTTCTTTATCGTTAGCATATTCAACTCCTGGTATTCAATGCACATCCTGTGTGAACCGTCCTTCTTCTTCACCAACAGGATCGGTGCTCCCCACGGTGAGATACTCGGCTGAATAAATCCCTTGTCTAGTAGCTCCTGGAGCTGTATAGACAACTCCTGTATCTCCGGTGGTGCAAGTGATAAGGTGCCTTGGCTATTGGAGCCACACCAGGAACCAGATCAATCGAGAACTCGACCTGTATCTCAGAAGGCACTCCTGGCAATTCCTCAAGAAACACATTGGGGAAATCCCGAAAAATGGACACCCCACTCAACGCAATCGTTCCCTCAATCGACTATCCACCATATAAGCTAAGAACCCAGAACAACCGTTCTGAAGATATCTCATGGCCCTTGCAACTGAACAGAGAGTCGGCCCACGCAAAGCTTCCTTGTCAGGAATAACTAGTTCTTCCCCACTTCGGATTCGAACTCTCACTATGATACTAGCTAGCTGGCCGATGCCCCCAAGGATCCAAATTAATCCATGCACATAGTCACACAATGATATAAGGGTGCCCTCGGCTGGGAACATAAGAAAATTAGGGTGAAGTGTCTCGGACCACAATACTAGCTAGCTAGCCGATGCCCCCAATGATCCAAATTAATCCATGCATACAGGCTCTCATTGATACAATGGTGTCCCCGGCTGGGAACATAAGAAAATTAGGTAGAAGTGTCTCGGACCATGATACTAGCTAGCTGACCGATGCCCCCAAGGATCCAAATTAATCCATGCATGCAAACGCACATTGATACAAGGGTGACCACCGGCTGGGAGCATAAAAAAAATAGGGATAAGTATCTCGGACCAAGATACTGGCTCGCTAGCTAGCTGACCGATGCCCCCAAGGATCCAAATTAATCAATGCATACAGTCGCATGTTGATACAAGGGGGCTCCCTGGCTAGGAACAAAAGAAAATTAGGGAGAAGTGTCTCGGACCATGATACTAGCTAGCTATCTAGTTGGCCGATACCCCCAAGGATCCAAATTAATCCATACATATAGTCCCACATATGTACAAGGGCGCCCCCCGGCTGGGAACATATTAAAATTAGAGAGAAGTGTATCGGACCATTATACTAGCTAGCTAGCTAATTGGCCGATGCCTCCAAGGATCTAAATTAATCCATGCATACAACCGCCCATTGATACAAGGGAAACCCCAGCTGGGAACATTATAAAATTAGGGAGAAGTGCCTTGGACCATGATATTAGCTAGCTAGCTAGCTAGCCGATGCCCCCGAAGGATCCAAATTAATTCATGCATACAACCGCACATTGATACAGGAGCGCCCCCGGCTGGGAACATAAGAAAATTAGAGAGAAGTGTCTCGGACCATGATACTAGCTAGCTAGCTAGTTGGTCGATGCCCCCAAAGATCCAAATTAATCCATGCATACAGACGCACATAGATAGAAGGACGCCCCCCCCCCCCCCGGCTAGGAACATAAGAAAATTAGGGAGAAGTATCTCGGACCATGATACTAGCTAGTTGGCCGATACCTTCATAGATCCAAATTAATTCATGGATACAACCGCACATTGACAAAAGGGCACCCCCAATTGGGAACATAATAAAATTAGGGAGAAGTGTCTTGGACCATGATACTAGCTAGCTAGCTAGGTAGCCAATACCCCCAAGGATCCAAATTAATCCATGCATACAACTGCACATTGATACAAGGGCGCCCCCAGATGGGAACATAAGAAAATTAGGGTGAAGCGTCTTGGACCATGATACTAGCTAGCTAGCTAGCTGGCCGATTCCCCCAATGATCCAAATTAATCCATGCATATAGTCGCATACTGATAAAAGGGCGCCCCTTGCAGGGAACATAAAAAAATTATGGTGAAGTGTCTCAGACCATGATATTATCTAGCTAGCTGGCCGATGCCCCCAAGGAACCAAATTAATCCATGCATATAACCTCTCATTGATACAATGGAGTCCCCGGCTGGGAACATAAGAAAATTAGGTAGAAGTGTCCCGTACCATGATACTATCTAGCTAACTAGCTGACGGATGCCCCCAAGGATTCAAATTAATCCATGCATACAAATGCACATTGATACAAGGGTGCCCACCGGCTGGGAACATAACAAATTAGGCAGAAGTGTCTCGGACCATGATACTAGCTAGCTAGCTAGCTGGCCGATGCCCAATGATCCAAATTAATTTATGCATTTAGTCGTATGTTGATACAAGGGCGCCGCCTGGCTGGGAACATAAGACAATTAGAGAGAAGTGTTTGGGACTGTGATACTAGCTAGCTAGCTAGCTGGCCGATGCCCCCAAGGATCCAAAATAATCCATGCATAGAGCCGCACCTTGATACAAGGGCGCCCCGTGGTGGTAACGTATGAAATTTAGGTAGAAGTGTCTCGGACCATGATACAAGCTACAACCCCAAAGATTTGTATCCATGACTCACAAATAGCCGCACACTGATACCAGGGCGCCCCCGGCTTAGAACATAAAAAAAAATTAGGGAGAAATGTCTAGGACATGATATATACTAGCTAGTGGGCCTATATCTCCAAAGATCCAAATTAATCCTTACATACAGCCACACATTGAAAGGGCGGCCCCGGCTAGGAACATAATAAATTAGGTAGGAGTGTCTCAAACCCTTATACTAGCTATGTATATATATATATATATATATATATATATATATATATATATATATATATATATATATATATATATATATATATATATAGTTGGCCGATACCCCCAACGATCCAAATCCATAAACCACAAACAGCCGCTCACGCAAAGGGCGCCCCCTGGTTGATAATGTAAGAAAATTAAGGAGAGTAGTGTCTCAGACCATGATACAAGTTACCGCTCCAAGGATCCAATTCCATCACCCATAAACAGCCACACACTGACACCAGCCCCCCCCCCCCTCTGTCCGGGCTGAGAAAATTAGAAATTAGGGATCCATGTCTCAGACCATCACACTAGATAGCGTGATGGCCAATACCCGAAAGGATCTACATCCATAACCCACAAACTGCCGCACACTGATACCAGGGCGCCCTCGAATGAGAACTTAAGAAAATTAGGAAGCAGTGTCTCGGACCATGATACTAGCTTGTTGGCCGATATCCCCAAGGATCCAAATCCATGACCCACAAACAGCCACACACTGATACCATCCCCCTCCCCCTGCCGAGAACATAAGCAAATTAGGGATCCCTGTCTCGGACCATGATACTCGTTAGCCAGCTTGCCGATACCACCAAATAAATTCATAATATTTGAATTCACTCCCAATTTATTATAAATATATCTACGAAAATATTAATTATAACCAATAGTCAGTATTTTAAATAAAATGTTTTATTTTTACATTTAACTCAAATAAAATTAGTAATATTTCAACTCCCTCGTAGTTTATTATATTCATATCTACGCAAATATTAATTATATGTAATAATTAAAATTTTATTGTGTTGCCTAAAACGTGTTATTTTTACATGAAACTCAAATAAAATTCAAAATATTTCAATTCCCTCCCAGTTTATTATAAATATATAATATCTACGAGAATATTAACTACAACCAATAGTCAGTATTTTAACTAAAATATTTTATTTTTACATTAAACTCAAATAAAATTAATAATATTTCAACTCCCTTCTAATTTATTATATTCATATCTACGAAAATATTAATTATAAGTAATAGTTAAAATTTGATTGTGTTGCCTAAAACGTTTTATTTTTACATGAAATTCAAATAAAATTCATAATATTTCAATTCCTCGGAATTCATTATAAATATATAATATCTACGAAAATATTAATTATAACCAATAGTCAATTTTTGGACTAAATTGTTTTATTTTTTCATGAAACTCTAATAAAATTAATAATATTTCAGCTCCGTACTAATTTCAATATAAATATTTCATATCTACGAAAATATCAATTATAAGTAATAGCTAAAATTTTATTTTGTTAACTAAAAGTTTTATTTTTACATGAAACTCATCCTTATTTTTAATTCCCTCCAAATCCCAAAAAAATTGGTTTCAAATATTCCCAAAATTTCAACGCCCTCCATAGTATATTCCCGGTTTTAAAATATAGTATTTAACACATGATAGTATTTAAACATCTACCGGTTAATTTAATTGTCATCGTAATTATAAGTTTTTGATATCCAACTCATATTTCTACTATAATGGTTGTCGTCAATGACGAAATGATCGATAAACACGGAAACGAATATGATATTTAAAGTTCTGGTAGTGATTCAAAAACAAGCGATGATTCCGGTGTTGAAAATGATGACAATATTGTTTTGGAGGATGATAAAGGTTGGTTTTGGTATAACAAAATGATGGCTCATATATATATATATATATATATATATATATATATATATATATATATATATATATATATATATATATATATATATATACTTGCATATTGTTTAATTGGTTTTGGTATAGCAAAATGCTGGAACAAGGCGTAGAGGTATCACTAGATTACCAAAACTTCACATAGATTGAGATACATTCAAAGGGAAAAGGCGTAAGATCATCGATTTTGATAAAACGGGTAAATTTTCTGGTGATGATGCACCCCTGTTTTCAAGCTTGTTGAGTGATCGTGTTCGTAAACATGTTGGACTGAGGTGTTGGATAAGGTGTCTAAGTCCATACCTATATTTGGTATGTACTTGACCTGACTTAGCATGGTCCATTTGGGTTGTATGACATTGAAACAATTTGGATAGACTTTTGTGAGAAGATGATATTTATATTTTATTAATATATTATAAGTTCGAATATATTAATATGAAATCATATTATTTAATTAGTATTGATCAAGAACTAGTTTGGAATTAATTTTGTGATCAAAAGAGACTAATTAAATAAATGGGGATTGATTTGGTAAATCATTCATTCTTATATAGTGGGCTTATGATCCATAGTTCTTCATGTTGGACTAAACCCATGGGGTGAACCATGGATACTCCATGGAGGTTAAAACCCAGGGATCATGAGGAATGTGGAAAGTCATGAGCTACATGGTGTAACCCTAATGTGCACACTATATAAAGAAGCCTCATACTAGTAAAATCGGCACATAAAGATACACAAGTGAGGGCTAGCCGATTTTGGTGCAATATAATCTTCTCTCAAGTTATTCAAATTGTTGGTGGTGTTGTGTGAAGCATTTGAGGCATCACATTTGGGGTGCTAGGCTCACAAAGTCTTAAGGAATCAAATCTACAAGAAAGGTATGTCATTCTACTAGAATTTTGTATTACATATACCCCATAATATGCTAGTTAGGATGAAACCTTGGAAAAATCAAAGTTTGCATGTATAATAGAGAAAACATAGATCCAAGGTTTCTAGGGTTGCATGCACACCATAGGAGTGTTAGAATGCTCAAAACCCAACAGTGGTATCAGAGCCTAGGCTTGTTTTCAATTATACTTGATGCTACTTGCTGAAAAAAGTCGATTTTATGCTCACTGTTCAGTGAACTCGCCGAGTCCATTTGGGGGACTCGACGAGTCCATGTTAAAATTCATCCAACTAGCCAAGTTGGTTCTTGCACTCGATGAGTTGGAGGCCCTGAGTGCAGAATTTCGAGTTTCAATGTTGGAATTGGACTAGGATCATTACCCTAAACTGTTTTTAGACTGTTAAACCAGTTTTTGATGTGGTAATGATTGTGCTTATCCAATTTTAAAGATAATTGTCAAAGTTTCAAGTTTTATATTAAGTTTATATGATTCTTGAAAATTGTTGATATGAATTATGCATGCTTATGAGTATTGTTAGATCATAAAAATTATTTAACATGCTTGTTAGTTTAATTGTTGATCTAAATGTTTTTAATGGACTCCATAACTTGTCCTCAAGTTATGGAATTCCAAAAGTCTTTTCATTAAAAACATTAAAACTCATAAGTTATAGAAATGAAAGGTTTTGAATAGTTTCAAAACTTGCCCTCAAGTTTTGGAATTTGTAAAGTCACTTTAGAATACTTTAATTCCAAACCCTAGAATTTTAAAAGTTTTAAATTCAACCCTTATACTATTATATTATTAAAAGTCTAATAATTATATATATATATATATATATATATATATATATATATATATATAAGAATAAGTCAGTCTTACCGTTAGTAGGCCTCACTCATGAAGCCGGTATATAAGGGGGGTATAAGGTTGTTGCCTATAAAATGACAGCTTAATGGGTGTCCACTCTCACCCACCGCTTCCTTGACTGGTGGAGGGTCGTTAGCCGCACGGGTAGGATAAGACATTAATTCTCATTACAAGTATAATGATAAATATAAAGTAACTAAACCTTTTATAAATTCCCAATCTTAGTTACTTTAGGAAAATGTGAAATTGATGCTAACCCATTAAATTACACTTTGCACCTTGCTAAGTCGTTAGTGGAGCGTGTGTGGTTAACCGGCACACTAACTTGGACTAACAAGGGTGGCAAAGGGTGGCTTAAGGTTTATCATAGATCGGTGGAGCGTGTATGGTCAACCGACACATCGATTAGGTGATAAAATTAAGAGTACCAAGTTAATTTGCATGGTTATTCACACCTTGTTTATGATCCTCGGTATCCCAGTCACAAACTTGAAGGGCATAATCGAGATTTAAACATGCCATTGAATTGTTCAATGAATCTCAAAAGATCTAGGAGTTTCAATCCAATTAAAACCTAATAATCTGTTTCGTTTTTCATGGTGGAAATTGGTAAATCATCATTTACCTACCTTCAAATATTTTGTAGCTTGGATTACGGCATCCCTCTTCCAAATTACAAAATATTCTGTTGGGTCCTAGCCTTGATATTTCAGTTGGGTGTCTTATTAAGGACTCTTTATCTAATCTAAACTTGTCTTTCTTCTTTTTCAGATGTCTTCCAACAATGCTTCTGGCTCAAACCCTACTAGCTCCTTTTCTCTCATGAATCTTTGTGGGAGAGTCATCTTTGAAGGGACTAATTTCAATGATAAGATTAGGAACATAAGGATGGTCACTCGCTATGAGGACAATGAGTATGTCATTGATAAGGAGCTAAAGGTTATTGATGAGTCTTCTGCTACTCCAGAGGAGATTGCTGAATACACTACCCATAAGAAGGATGCCACTAAGGTATCTTGTATCATGCTGGCTACCATGACAGCAGAACTCCAGAAATTCTATGAAGATTTCTACCCTTATGAGATGCACCAGGACATGATGGAAAGATACCATCAGAGTGCTCGTCAGGAAACATATGAAATCATCACCTCCATTATAACAACAAAAATGAAGGATGGAGAGTCCATCACGGGCCACCTGCAGAAAATGCAAAGATTCATGGATCGTTTGCTAAAGTTAAATGTGAACTTTGATGAGGAGTTAGCAATAGATATCATTCTACACTCCTTACCCTCCTCTTATGATCAGTTCCACATGACCTATCATATGAACAAGTAGGAGGTCACACTTAGCAAACTTCAAGGACTTTTGAGGACTGCTGAAAGTAGTCTCAAAGGTAAGAATGTTGTTACCACTCCTACCACCTCCCCTGTTCTGTCAATCGGGTAAGGTAAAGGGAAAAAGAGGAAGACCCCTTTGCAGGGTACCAATGGAAAGTCTCTTGATGGCTCCTCTTCGATTGGAACCAAAGGGGGTTCTGCCACTCCCTCTCCCAACCTGAAGGATGCACAATGCTTCTACTATCACGAAAAAGGGCACTCGAAGCGAAGCTGCCCCAAGTAATTGCAGGATGTTAAGGATGGGAAAGTGAAACCCACCCATGCAGGTATTTACATTATATTGTCAAATAACTCACCACATACTAATTCTTGGGTCCTTGATACAGGGTGTAGAATTCACATTTGTTCTGATTTGCAGGGCCTAAAAAGAAGTGAGGATGTGGAGCACGGGAAGATAAACTTGATCATTGGGAATAGGAAAGTTTCACCTGTCACCAAGATTGGAGTATATTATTTATTGCTTAGTAGTGGGTTAATATTAGATTTGAATAAATGTTGTTACTCGTCTGAAATGGAGAGAAATATTATTTCTTTTCATGGTTTGTACAAACAAGGATTTACTTTTTCATTTGATAATGAATGTGGTGGTATTAATGCTTTTTATAATGGTGTTTTTTTATTTTAAAGCATTACCTTGTGATGGTGTATATGAAACTGTGTCGGTTGTAGACAACTTAGGAAATAATGTATTGCATATTGATTCTTCCACTAGTTTGGATAAGGCATCCTTATGGCATTGTCGTCTTGGACATGTCAACAAGAAGCGCATAGGCCAACTCCAAAAGGCTGGAGTCTTAGAGTCATTTGACTTAAAGTTATATGATAGTTGCGAATCTTGTTTACTTGGAAAAATGACTATGTCACCCTTCACTGGTACTTGTGTTAGGGGTGAAGGTTTGTTGGACCTCATACACACTGATGTGTGTGGACCCTTCAAAACTGCCACAAGGGATGCTAACCGCTTCTATGTGACTTTTACTGATGATTACAATAGGTATGACTATATCTACTTAATCAAGCATAAGTCAGAAACCTTTGAAAAATTCAAAGAGTTTAAACAAGAAGTAGAGAATCAGTTGGGCAGGAAGATAAAGATGCTCCGATCCGATCGAGGTGGTGAGTATCTTAGTATCGAGTTCCTTGACTATCTTAAGGGATGTGGAATTGTTTCACAATTGGCACCTCCTAGGACACCATAGCTAAATGGTGTGGCTTAGAGGCGCAATCGAACCTTGTTAGACATGGTTCGTTTCATGATGAGTCGAGCTTCGTTACCAATCTCATTCTGGGGGTATGCCTTAGAGACTGCCGCCCATATCCTTAATCTAGTCCCTACCAAGAAGGTTGCCAAAACACCTCACGAGATGTGGACTGGGAAAGTTCCAACTTTATACCACATCAAGATTTGGGGTTGTGAGGCTTTCGTGAGGTGCGAGACTCACAACAAGCTAGAACATCGAAGTGAGTGGTGTATTTTCATCGGCTACCCAAAGAAATCTTTTGGTTATCTCTTCTACAGACTGGGTGACAATGTTGTCTTCGTGGCAAGGAGAGGAGTCTTTCGTGAGAGAGAATTCATAAGCCAAGGAAATAATGGGAGGAAAATTGACCTTGAAGAACTTCTAGAGTCAAGCAGTGAAGGAACCTCAAACACTAGCAATCAACCTGAGGAGGAAACTCCTGTTGAGCCGATTAATGAGTCCGTACCTCTGAGGCGTTCCACAAGAGTTAGGAGCACACCTGATTTTTATTATGGTTTCCATATTACTACAGAAGGTGATGCATTTATCAGTGATAGTACACTGATAAATTTGGATGAACCTAACAACTTCAAGGAAGCCATGGCAGGCCTTGAGTCTGCCAAATGGAAGGAGGCTATGGACAGCGAGATTCAGTCCATGTATGACAATCAAGTTTGGAACTTGGTTTACAATGTACCAGGTCGTAAGACAGTTGGGTGCAAATGGATCTTCAGGAAGAAGACCGACATGGACGAGAAGGTACATACTTATAAGGTGCGACTGTTTGTGAAGGTCTTTACTCAAACGCTGGGAGTTGACTATGATGAGACCTTCTCACTAGTAGCGAAGATTAAGTCTATTAGGGTTATGTTAGCCATTGCTGCATTTCATGATTATGAAATATGGAAAATGGATGTCAAAACCGATTTCCTTAATGGAAAGTTGGCTGAGGATGTTTACATGAGTCAGCCAGAGGGTTTTGTCGATGCAAAGTACCCTAATAGAGTGTGTAAGCTTGAGAAATCCGTCTATGGATTAAAACAAGCATCTCGCAGATGGAATCTTTGTTTCGATGAGAAAGTCAAAGAGTTTGGCTTTTCAAGGAGCGAGGATGAGTCCTGTGTATATGTTAAGGCTAGTGGGAATATAGTTAGATTTTTGGTATTGTATGTGGATGACATACTACTCATAGGAAATGACACCCCAACCTTGTAGGAGGTTAAGTCGTGGCTTGGGAAGTGTTTCGCTATGAAGGACCTTGGAGAAGCTGCTTATATCCTAGGGATAAGGATATTGATAGACATGAGTAAGAGACTAATTGGACTTAGTCAAAGTACCTACTTGGATAAGGTGCTGAATAGGTCCAGCATGCAGGATTCCAAGAAAGGTGACTTACCGATCCAGAGTAACACCAAACTGAGTAAGACTCAGAGCCCGAGTACAGAGGCTGAGATAGCTGAGATGAGTCGAATACCATATGCTTCCAATGTAGGCTCGATCATGTATGCTATGACTTGTACTCGTCCTGATGTGGCCTTTGCTTTCAGCATGGTCAGCAGATATCAAGGGAATCTTGGCAAGGCTCACTGGACTGCGGTGAAGAACATTCTCAAGTACCTGCGGAGGACTAAGGACTGGGTCCTTACCCTTGGTGGGAGTGATGACTTGAGAGTAGTAAGGTATAGTGATGCCAGCTTTCAGGCAGAAAGGGATAATTTCTGCTCTCAGTCGGGTTGGGTCTTTACCCTAAATGGAGGAGCAATTACTTGGAAAAGTTCCAAGCAGGAGACAGTAGCTGATTCAACTTGCGAATCAGATTATATAGCAGCAAGCGAGGCGGCGAAGGAGGCAATATGGCTGAAGAACTTCATTGGAGACCTTGGAGTTGTACCAGCTATAAAGGAGCCTATGGAGATTTTTTGTGATAACGAGAGTGCAGTTGCCTTAGCCAAGGAACCAAGGGATCACGGCAGATCTAGACACATCGACAGAAAATACCACTTCATTAGACATCGAATAGAAGAAGGACTCCTTGTGGCAAAGAGGGTATCATCAGATGAGAACCCAACAGATCCCCTAACGAAGGGACTGAGCAGGGTTAAGCATTTACAGCATGCGAGGCGCATTGGGCTGAAGGATGATACTAGTTTTAGTAATTAGATAGCTTTCGAAACTTGTAATAGTTGAAATGTAATTGACATTTGATGTTTAAATAAAAGGTGTTTTTATTTACTAGTATAGTACTGCCTTGTGTCAATCATTTACTATTGTTTCACTTTGCATGTTTTGACTTCCAGAATAATTATATTATTCAAACTATCCACAGTCGATCATACTTTGGAAGTAGGTATTGAAATAAGACTGTCATGAGTTGGGTTTGTAGATTTGTCTGAATTGTATTAGACATAGCAATTGTTGCTGCAACATTCATGAGTGCTCATAAGTTCTGAGTATTGGATTCAACCCACACTCACTTGTATCACTTCATGGAATTTATCTCGAGTGATCGTGAGACGGTAATATCATATAAGTTTTCAAACCAAGAGATATGACTTGTTGACTATGAGTTGGTTGTACATTGATAGTACGAAAACGCATCAGTAACTTGATGTTATAAAACTTGTTGTTGTGTACAATTTGATGATTAGTTAGTACAAGCATATGAGTCGAACTTTATCTGTTTCTTTTAGTCCGTGGAGGATTAAAAGCGATATCTTGGGCCCCTCGATGATTTTTTTTATTTATGTGTCGGGCACGGTCAGAACTGAATTGATGTGTTCGATTAAGTTCTATGTCAAACAAATCGGAAATCGGGAAACAAACTGTTGGACAATAAGTACGACGTTGTTCCATGTATTTGTCTGGCTGATATTTTGAGAACAGAGGATTATATGATCACTTATCTTAAATGGCACAACTTAGTTCCACGAGACTTTTAAGAGCTACGATTGCTGCTCAGATTCTGAAGTCGTACTTGCAACTATAGTTATTAGACTTATCCAAGTGGGAGACTGTTGGATAAGGTGTCTAAGTCCATAACTATATTTGGTATGTACTTGACCCGACTTAGCATGGTCCATTTGGGTTGCATGGCATCGGAAAAATTTGTATAGACTTTTGTGAGAAGATGATATTTATGATTTATTAATATATTATAAGTTCTAATATATTAATATGAAATCATATTATTTAATTAGTATTGATCAAGAATTAGTTTGGAATTAATTTTGTGATCAAAAGAGACTAATTAAATAAATGGGGATTGATTTGGTAAATCATTCATTCTTATATAGTGGGCTTATGATCCATAGTTCTTCATCTTGGGCTAAACCCATGGGGTGACCCATGGATACTCCATGGAGGTTAAAACCCATGGATCATGAGGAATGTGGAAAGTCATGAGTTACATGGTGTAACCCTAATGTGCACACTATATAAAGAAGCCTCATACTAGTAAAATCGGCACATAAAGATACACAAGTGAGAGCTAGCCGATTTTGGTGCAATATAATCTTCTCTCAAGTTATTCCAATTGTTGGTGGTGTTGTGTGAAGCATTTGAGGCATCACATTTGGGGTGCTATGCTCATAAAGTCTTAAGGAATCAAAGCTACAAGAAAGGTATGTCATTCTACTAGAATTTTGTATTACAGATACCCCATGATATGCTAGTTAGGATGAAATCTTGGAAAAATCAAAGTTTGCATGTATAATAGAGAAAACATAGATCCAAGGTTTCTAGGGTTGCATGCACACCATAGGAGTGTTAGAATGCTCAAAACCCAACATGAGGTACACAGAGTGGAACCGCGTCCGAAATAAAGTGAAGGACAATTTATGGGCACAAACAAAGGTAGACAAAATGCATGCATGATGCATGAATGTAATTAATTGATCAATCCTGAGGTCTTTTTCATTAATTTTACACAGAGTCGAAGAGCATCCTGATCTCCCTTTAATTTACTACCATACGGTACTATTCATGCAACAACTTTTTACAATCAATGAATGCGCGGCGCACTTTCAGAAATCATCTTAATACGAACTTTATAAAGCCCAACTTAGGTACAAATCATGTTAATACGAACTTCATATATATATATATATATATATATATATATATATATATATATATACTTGCAACTTAATTGTTTGATTTCCACTTCATCGGTTTATCATTCTTAATTTTTATAGGTGGAATATAAAGTAATCGGTGCGAATAAACTTCCCCCGCGGTCTTTAATGTGAAGGAAAGGACGGGAAAATAAAAAGCGAAAATTTGATCGGGATGAAGTGAAGCTTGTTGCAGAAGAGTTGGTATATATAGTGTCAAACTAGCAACTTCTATATTAGATATATCTGATTTTTGTGTTTGTTAATTCTAACCGATAAAGAACACATCTAATACTTTATTTAATTGACATATATTTTTTTAGATTAGTCATGAAACTGCAACTGAAGAAGGAAAAACCACTCTTGAACCAGCCACAGATGCCCTTTCACTAGTCTTTGGCAAAGATCATGGTGGATTTGTTAGAGGGGTTGGCAGGGGAGTCACTCCGACCAGATATTGTAATATGCCTCGAGCCAGATCCTCATCAAAAGAAACAATTTATGGCCTTCAGCAAAGGCTACATGAGCAAATAAATGCAAATAAAGATCTGAGGTACCAAGTTGAGTATCTGACGAGGTTAGCAGTTCTTCCTATCGTGAATCATGCGAACTCTCCAATAACTACAACTTCACCTACAACAAAGGCTCCTAAAGAAAAAGTAACTAAATAAATTTTTTATGATATTTTTAATACAATGGGTTGCTAATTAATACTTTCATTGCATATTGACATCCCACAAAAGGAAAAAGAATTATGTGGGTAAATCGGCACCTCAAATACCCCCCAAACAGATTAAACACCATGCAAATTAATTAATACAATAATATGTTTTGTACACTTTTTTTTCTAGTATTTTTAACTGTATTTTGTATACTAAACATGGTAAACTATTTTCAGGAAAGTCCGAATGAGGGTGAAGAAAATGTTACAGCTACGTGTGAGGAGCCACAAGCTGGGAATTCGACTGAAAAAAGAATAGCAACACCTCAACCCAAGACACTGCATCAACTAAACAAAGTATGTATATTCCACATGTTTACATAGATATACATGTCAGTTAATTAAACTTTATACTTATACATTTATTAATAATATGTGAATGTATATGTAGACGGTAAAATGTTCACTGTTAGTGGCTCAATGTAGCAACATCATTGCAAAGGGTTTTGTCATGTATTCTACTGATGAAAACCAAAAAAATACATGAAAAGCCACTGACGGCTGATTACTATAGAGTTTTTGTGGATGAAACAATAAAGTCATCCGCCTACATACCAAACGGAGATAACAAACGCCTGTTAATAGTTAAGAATGCAATAGGTTCTTTTGTGTCTTGAAAAAAATATCTTGCGATCCAGGATCCTAAGGTACTTTATTTGCATAAGTTATATTAATATTTATTTTCATTAATTAAACATTATAATTTTTTTTTAAATGATTGTACTAGTTGATTACATAGACTAATTATGCATGTTTGCTTGAATGTATGTTTAACATCTATTTTAATTTATGTTGAAAGAGGATCCAGATATATACATAGTTGAATCAAATAATGAAATACAAAAGCCCAAGAAAAGACAGTCCATTTAAAAGTAACCCATGAATTATTGCCCATCAACCGTGCTATGGAGTGCAACACATATTTTAATTTAAGTAGAGTTTAGTTTATCATTATATATTCGTATGTATCTTTTTGAAGTAATAACTTTTTAATTATTATTATTAAAAAAATAGTTTTTTATTACATTATATTTTATATTTCCGTTTTTGCGCTTCATAGTAATGAAAGGTGGGCAATATATGTTCAATTAAATTAAAAAAACCATTCTACAATATAAATAATAACAAACATATTGTGACGGGTTAACCATGTCGGTGTATGTAAACAATAGTAATGACAAACGGTTAAACATGTTAGGAAACATAGTTTATCCTTACATCTAAATTACATTTGTGTCTCCAAAAGTCAACAATGGCTGCGATAATATTTATAAACGATCACGGTAAGTAAACATTTATCACTCTATATGAAAATACACATCACTATAACTATTTTATACTCACGGTTTAATTGCTTATGAGTGAGTAAACGTTCACAATATTCACGATATAATATTAATCATGTCACTAAAAGTGATCAATAATCATAATAAAAGAAATAACATATTAGTATATTTCATTTTTTGTGATGTCTTAATTTCTTTATTTGTCGGTGTATGTAAACAATAGTAATGATCAACGACTGCACATGTTAGGAAACATAACTTATCCTTACATCCTTATTACTTTGTATCTCCAAAAGTCAACAATGGCCGCGATAATATTTATAAACGGTCACATAAGTAAACATTTATCACTCTATACGAAAAAACACATCACTATAAATATTTTGTGCTCACCACTGAATTACTTCTGAGTGAGTAAATGTTCACAATATTCACGATATAAAAGAAATAACATGATAGTATAGATCCTTTTTGGTGACGTCTTAATTTCTTTATTTGTTGGTGTATGTAAACAATAGTAACGATAAACGATTACACATGTTAGGAAACATAACTTATCCTTATATCTTAATTACATTTGTGTCTCCAAAAGTCAATAATGGTGGTGATAATATTTATAAACGGTCACCATAAGTAACATTTATCACTCTATATGAAAAAACATATCATTATAAGTATTTTATGCCCACCGTTTAATTGATTGTGAGTGAGTAAATGTTCACAATATTTACGATATAATACCAAACATGTCACTAAAAGTGATCAGTAATCATAATAAAAGAAATAACATTTTAGTGTAGATCATTTTTTGTGACGTCTTAATTTTTTTATTTTTTAGTGTATGTAAACAATAGTAATGATAAACGATTACACATGTTAGGAAACATAACTTATCCTTACATCTAAATTACATTTGTGTGTCCAAAAGTCAACAATTGCCGCGATAATATTTTTAAACAGTTACTGTAAGTAAACATTTATCACTCTATATGAAATACACATCACTGTAAGTATTTTATGCTCACCATTTAATTGCTTGTGAGTGAGTAAACGTTCACAATATTCACGATATAATATTAAAATGTCACTAAAGGTGATCAATAATCAAAATAAAAGAAATAACATGTTAGTATAGATCATTTTTGGTGACGTCTTAATTTTTTATTTGTCGGTGTATGTAAACAATACTAATTATAAACCATTAAACATGTTAGTTAAGATAGCTTACCCATACAACTTAATTACATTTGTGTCTCCAAAAGTCTACAATGGCCGCGATAATATTTATAAACGGTGACCGTAAGTGGATATTTATGACTCTAGGAAAAAACACATCACTATAAATTTATTATTCATGACGGTTATCAATATAAGATAGATATATCTCCAAAAACACTCTAGCATATAATGACGGATTTGACCTATAATAACGTCTTTTCATGAGTTATACTCACTACAACTGAACAACAGCATAACTTATCTTCAATGATGCGACATTTCCTCTCATGTTCTTCAAAATAAATCCGACATAAAATGTCTTTAATGACGAGTTTTTTTACGAGGAGAAAGCTCAGTTCTATACTAGTGTAAGTTTCCTTAATTTACTTCTTTTATGAATGTGTTACGAGAGATCATAAAGAATTAGCCTTTGTATTTTATATATGTGTCACCTTGTACTTTGTTTTTTATGTTCCATAGATGTTGTTGCAAATGATAAAAGCGGTATGCCCATATTTAAAGAAGTGTTATCCTCGTAAATTATTTGGTTTTTTCCAACTCCTGGTAGACCTTAATATAAAGCTTTTCTCTTTTAAGGTTGTAAACAATAGTTTTAAGCCTCACCGTTAATAAATAATTATAAATTTTCAACTTAATTTGTTTGGGACATATTTCATGATTGTGGACCATACTTACGCGGATGAAATTTTGTTTGTAGAGATAACTTTTTAAATAGGCTAAATATACATGCTAAAATAACTGTGCGGTTACGTGTTTATGAAAAATAAATTAATCTATTCTAGTAAATAATAATGATTCTGTCATATGTTGTTCTCATTCAATTTGTCACATATCAATTTGTCATAATTTTGAGATATATTTATTTTCCACTTCTCATTTACTTCATTTTTCATTTTCCAATATATCATTAATTTAGTTTTCATAAATTAAACCTACCATAATGAGTATTAATTTCATGTTTTAAATTTTAAATTTAAATTTTAGATTCAAATAAATTTATAGTTTAAACTTTTGTATTTAACATTTTGTTATAATTAACCTATTAAGTACATGGGTATGACAACTAAACACATAATTTTAATTTATTTATTTCACTCATGTTTTTTATTTCTCATAATTTTCACTTATTTCATATTTCAAATTAAAATAAACTTCTCATTTAATCGTTTCTATTTAACATTTATTTTAATCGACACGTATAGTATACGGGTTTTACAACTACTAAATAAATAAATAAAAAGATAGACATTTGAAGGAGAATAACATTTGCATCTATATTTATAGATATCTTAGTTTCCTCCTATTTATCTTCTTCAGCAATGTGTTACGTCTTGTATAACTTAGGTGGAAGACCCATGTATTACATGGCTTAATTCAAATATATATATATATATATATATATATATATATATATATATATATATATATATATATATATATATATATATATATATATATAAAGGTCTAAATATTTAAGAACATTGGATTTATAAGAAAATAAGGAAAATAATGAATTATTAAAATTGATTTTTTTTATCTTTTAAATTTAAATAAATAAACAAAATAAACTAATGAGCTTTACTTTGGTTATTTTGAAATAAGAAGGTAAGTCCATTAATGAAATTGATATTTATTTATTACTACGTTTATTGTAATCATTACATTAAAGTATTATGTGAAATTTATTAAAATAGAAAAACTCATAAAATGACATGTGGAAAAGAAATTAATTCAAAATAACCAAAAAATGACATTTAGCAAAATTGGATGAAAGTGTGACATGTGACAAAAAAAACTTTCATTTATTAGAGTAGATATATTTTCTACTTTGTTATGTTGTTCCATATCGATAAAATATCAAATGATAAGAGTAAGATATCTTTATTTAAAGAATTATCATCTTCATAAATTCTTGAACTATTACTTTTTATCTCCTTGGGAAACCTTAATAGAAAGCATTTTTATCTTTCACAACTCAAATCCTTTTAACGGTTTCAAAATGTAATTTTTGAGTCTCAATGTGTATATACAATTATAGTGTAAATTACACGATTCGTCCCTCATGCATGTGTCAAATTACGCGTTTGGTCTCTATTTTTAAAAATTAACTCGAACCATCCCTACAATGTTTTTTCTCACTCAAACCGTCTCTGACGGACTTAAAATGACTATGTTATCCTTTCCATTTGTTTTTTGATTTATTTTTAATTTGTTTATTATTAACAATTTAAAAGAAAAACAAAAAATGAAGCCCACCACCATAAATCCTTAACCTCTACGTTAGCCCCCACCAACACCCTTCATCTTCATCAGTTCGTCTTTTATGTTTAGCTGCTGGAGCTACGGAGAGAGAGGGAAGACCATCATTGGAGAATGCTGAGAGAAAGAAGACCATCACTATCTTCGTCGGAGATCTGCACTTCGACAATAAATGGATCGTCTCATATCTACACTACTATCATATCTTACCTTACTAGATCATTTGTCGATTTACAGGTTCGCTTACCACCATCTCTGGCATCAACATTGTCTTCTACGTTCGACTATCGTACATGTGTGCCGTCGTCAGGCACTATTTAGGGTTTTCAGATCTATACTCGGGAAAACAACTCATCTCTCTTTTCTTTGTTCACAGATTTGGCCTCTAAAAACAAATCTTTTGTCAATAGAGGTTGCTGGAGGTGAAAGGGGATGCTAGTGGTCGAAACCCTTCATCTTTTCTGATGTTTGTTGGTGGGTAATCGGGGAACCAGTTCAAGTGTTGGTGGAATTAGCAAACGCTTGCTGGTTTGATTTGATAATGAATAGTATCTATATCTCATTTCATTCTACAAATTTTGATGTGTTTCCTGTTAGTGTACCCCTACCTTCAAGTTCTTCAAAAGTTCTTGGTTTATCAGGGGTCCCAACTAAAGAAGGGATAGTGAGTATACCCATATGCATTGTCCATTGTTTTGGTGTACTCACTGAACATTTTTTCAAAGATGTAGACAATTTACTCCTCGGAGCATCTCAAGTGCTCGTTTTTTTCCTAATCTTATTCGTTGTTGTAGATCTGCAAAGCATATCAATATAATTGTTCCCAACATTACAGTAGTTCTAAGACTTCTATTGTTAGTTTCACATATGGTTGGTGGTGATAGCGCCATGATTTTATACGAAAGTAAAATTCAAGAACACTGGATCAGTTTAGCTACTGCTGGAACAATTCCTGTTGAGCAAGAAAACATCTATAACCATGGTGAGATTTTTTGGGTTTTTTTCTGGATTTTTAGTTGTTCGGTGGTGAATGGTGAGAGTAAGAGTATCGGTAGACGTGAGCGGTGGAAGGTGGTTGGCGATGGTGGGTAGTGGTTGGTCGAAGAGTGTAGGTCGGAGGTATAGTGGTGGTAGGAGATGTGACTTCTATTTGTTAGGAATGGTGTTTGGATGAAGAGAGTGATAAAGAGGGTTATGAGTTGGGGTTCATTACTTTAAATAAACCAATAAATATGTAATTAATTAAATATAACTAACAAATAAAGTTAAATAAAAAAGAAATAGATAATTGTAAAATTGTCTTTTTATGTCTGGTTAACGACATTAGGGATGAAGCGTGCAAATTTTAAACAAACGAAAGATTGTGTTAGGGTCGAAATGTTGTAATAGTCGAAGTTTGTATTTAGGGTCTTCGAACATTTTTGTAATGTATTTTACTAGGGCATAATATTCAAAGCTTCATGTTTAGTCCTTAGTATATTTTTTGTACGCTTTTCTCTTCTATAAATAGGAGTGGTTACTAGTGTCTTAGTAACGAAGTCTTTACAGAATATTCATTGTACTCTGTAAAATTTGCAAAAGCGTAATAGAGCCAAACAGATCATATTAAATCGGTGTTCAAATCTTTCAATTCTACTTTGAATTTACACTCTAATTCGTTCAATACTTGATTCATTGTCTCATCAATTGGTATCAGAGCAGGAATCATATCTCTGATCTGATTTTCATTTTGTTCAAAAGGTTTTTGAGTCAACTTTTTGATTCAAAGGTTTCCGCACTTTTTGAAAGTGAAAAATTGTTTAGATCTAAGTCTGTGATTCGATTCTACACTTAATTCATTGAATCGAGTGTTCTAAGAGTGATTGTGATTTGAATCATACAGTTTGTTGTCAAATTCTCAAAGTTTCTTCAAAAATTCTCAAGGATCTATTCCGTACAACAATGGCGTCATTCAATCTGAATTCCATGACTTCATTTTCTCATCTTCTAGGATCATCCACCAAAATTCCTATGCTCATCCCTGAGTATTACGATCAGTGGGCTGATCTTATGCAGGATTATCTCAATGGATTGGATGAAGAACTGTGGAATTGCATTTCTGGCAATCTCAATCCACCATCGAATGTTCAACCAATTGGTTCTTCCTCTGGAAACTCTGAAGTTGAAAATCAATCTGATCATCTGAAAAAGCTGGAGTAAAGGTGTGTAAGAGAGCTAAGAGGAGCTTTGCCTCCAGTTGTTTACAACTACGTGAGGAGTTGTACAACTGCAAAGGAAATGTAGAACAATCTCAAGGAAAAATTTCAGGGAAGTGAGAGGACGAAAGTTAATTCTGTGAAGCAATGTTTAGTGGAGCTGAAGGACTTCAGACAGAAAGATGGTGAAACAATTGAAGTTTATTACGATCGTCTTAATGAATTGATATATCGATGCAATCGATATGGTATCACCAGATCAGCCATGGAATTCAATCTGATATTTATTATGGGACTTCGAAAGGAATGGTGTAGTGTGAGCATGATGGTGAAGAATCAATAGAGCTTTGATACGTCAACATTGAATGACTTGTACAACCAACTTAAGACTCATGAAAGCGAAGTGAACGAAATAGCTGAAGAATCGAAGGCTATGTTGGGAGGTCCACTAGCTTTGGTTTCGAAGATCTCTGAAAAAGATGCTGAGAAAGATGCTTCGGATGAAGATGAAGGGTTCATCATGAACTCAAATGATGAGGCAGTTGCCTTTTATTCAAACAATCGTGTGAAAACGTTCTTCAAAAAGCCTTTCAATCCGAAGGCAAAGTCGTCTGAGACAAAAGGGAACTTTCTTAGTAAAAGTGTTGGGGAAGAGAAAAAGAAAGACGAGATGAAAGATTCGAAGCCTGTTGAGGGAAAGTCTGAGAAGAAGCTAAAGGGAGATGTTGGGATTGATTGTCATTATTGCAATGGTGCTAATCACCTTGCTAATGATTGTATGCTTCGAAAGAAGGATGAAAGAAAGAATAAGGTCAAGGATGAGGCGTACTATGCTGAAAAGTTGGAGGAGGTTCGTGCGAAAGCCAAGAATTTGTCTTTGGTTGCAAAGGGTGCGAATGAGGATGAAGATGGTACTTATCAAATCTGATCATCTGGATCAGATGATGAGGAAATGCGAAATCCAACACATGGAGCTATGTTTGCAAAAATGGAGGAAGAATCAGAGGAGGAAACATATGAAGTGCATGGAAGATGCTTCGTATCAAAAGCTGCTGACAAATCACCAATGACCACAAAGGTACGAAACATTCTTGAATCTTTTAATATTCCAGTACATGCTTATAATTCTGAATTAGTATCTTTTGATGAAACTGTTACTTATTTTGATTCGATTGTGGTATCTGCTAGCTATGAGGCTAAGAAGCTGTCAATGCAATTGCTAGAGACACAGAAGAAATTAGATTCGAAAATCACTAAGATAGATTGTCTAGAACTTCATATATCGAATATCATGGTTGATAGGGACAATTTATCTAGTGATAATAAACTGTTGTTAGCACAAAGAAACATTTACTGTAATGCTGCTAAAAGATTATATGGGAAAATAACTGAACTTCATCATTCATGCGAAATCAGTAAAGAACAACATAGAAAATTGCTGCCATTTTTAGCTTATGAAAGAGCTAAGGTAGATAACATTTCGTATGACTATGAAAAAGAAATAGCTGATTTTGACAAAGTTCCGAATGACAAGTATAGATATGGAATTGTCAAAGTTGATGAATGTCTTGATTCGAATGATTTAGTTAACATTGTAAATGATACTTTGACTAAATCTGAACAAATTCACATTTTGAAAAAGACTGAGAATTCATCATCTGATTCTCAATCTAATTTTGTTGATATTGAAGATAATTCTGACAATATTAGTGAAATTAGTGAGCTTGAAGATGTTGATTGTTCTCAGTTGTCTATTGTTAATGTTGCTTCGAATTCTAAAGGGAAAGAAAAAGTTAAGGATTTGATAGTTGAGAAAGAAACTGATATTCCCTCAACTTCGAAAGTTAGTGAAATGAACTTCGTGGATCTCAAAGATTACCAAACTGATGATAGTGATGATGAAGATGTAGAGAAAGTTTCGAAAGAAAAGAAATCTTCAAAGGAAGAAGTAATTCCACGAATAGTTGTTGACCAAGTGTATGGTGATACACAAAAGTTCGAAAAAGTGATGAATGAAAAAGGTGAACATTATCTTGAAACAAACACGGTGGTTTTTCAAAATTTCAAATGCACAGATGATGTCATTTTTCCAAATCAAGTTTTCGTAACTATCGGAAATGTTGAGAATATCAAACCAGAGTTCAAGAAGATGGTTGAGGAGGATAATTCAAAAACAACTGAGGAAGGTTTTTTCGCAAATCAAAACACAGTTGAAAACAACTTAACAAAGAATTCGTATATTTTTCAACGACAAAAACCACAAAAACAATGGGTTGAAAAATCAAAAGTTGAAAAAGAGAAAGTAATTCGTGTTGAAAAGGAAAATGAAAAAGTTGTCAAATTAAACTCTAAGGAGTTTAAAGATCAAATTGACAAATTTTCAAAGGAAAACAACATTTCAAAAAGACAAGCACGAAAGAAAATATTTTGGCAAACTATTGAGTCTCAAAAGAAGTCTGAATCACAATCCATCAAAAAGGTTTTCAACGTTAAAAATGATTCTTTTTCAAAAACTTAACAATCATCTCAATCAAATCAAACAAGGTCTGAAGTACATAAGCAAACAAAGCTTTTGAAAGTTTCTGAAACTAACAAAACAAGAGATTTTTCAGAAAGATCCAATTCAAATCAAAAAGTTTTTCAACGTCAACATTTTAATTCAAAAATTGATACATCCTATGCTTACTCTTATGTTACCAAACCCAAAGTTGATTTTGTACCTCAAAAGCCAAATTTTCCTAATTACACAAAGAAAGAAACTATGAGGACGTAACGGGAAAAAGGAATGACTTCAAGGAAGAACATTGATCATTGGCTTGACGGAAGAGGAAAAATGTATCAGTCAAATAAATATTCAAAAGAGCAAATTCATGAAGCATACGAAAAGTATGTCAATACTTCTTCGAATGGCAGCTTATCATCTAAGGATTCGAATATCTCAATCAAAACATGGAGACCTGTCACAAAAGCGAAGACTGTTCAATCACAAACTCAAGATGCGAAGGGAAAAGTCAGTGAACATTCGAAACTATCAAACACTTATGTTTCAGTTCCTTTAGATGATGAAGTGAACTTAATTGATAGTCTCAAAACCAAAGTTTGTGATTGGGTTAAAAGTTCTTCATTTCATTCAAAATTGAAATCTAATTTCCAAGGACCCAAAAAGCCTTGGGTACCAAAAATTTTTCATTGATTGCAGGTATTGTGTGACGAGAAATATGATAACAAATGGTACATTGATAGTGGTTGCTCTCGTCACATGATTGGAAAGAAGGAGAATTTAAGAGATTTTCGAAGTCTCAAAAATGTTGGAGTAGTAAAGTTTGGGAACAATCAAAAGTGTCAAGTCATGGGATATGGAAAAATCACAAATGGACAATTCACAGTGAATCGTGTTGCATATGTTGAAGGTCTTCAACATAACTTGATTAGTGTTTCTCAACTTGTTGTGGGCACTGGCAATCAAGTTCTTTTCAACGAAGAAGGAAGTGTTATTTCGAATGTTAACACAAACGAAATATTACTGAAATCTAAAAGGAAAGGTGACATGTTCACTTTGGACATCAATCCAATTGTAGGCAAACCAGCAGTATGTCTTCTTTCGAAAGCTACATCTGATTTAAGCTGGTTATGGCATCGAAGACTTTCACATCTCAACTTTCGAAACATAAATAAACTTGTGGTACAAGATCTGGTAAGAGGTGTACCTGTACTTAAATTTGACAATGATTCTTTATGTGCAGCTTGTGAAGTTTGCAAGCAACATAAACAAGGTCATCCAATCACAATTGATTCGAAAATTATTGCACCTCTTGAGTTGATACATATTGATTTGTGTGGTCCTTCGACTGTTTCAACTCTCAACAATAAACGGTACATTTTAGTTATTGTTGACGATTTTTCCAGATTTACGTGGGTTTATTTTCTCAGGCTCAAATCCGAAGTTGCACAAATTATGATTGACTTTATCAAAAAGATGGAAACCACGTTGAAGAAGATTGTTAGAAAAATCAAGAGTGATCATGGAATTGAATTTAAGAACAAAGTTCTTGATTCATTTTTGGTGGACAAAGGAATTTCGCATAATTTTTCATCTCCATATACACCACAACAAAATGGTGTTGTAGAACGAAGGAATCGCTCATTATGCGAAGCAGCAAGAACCATGTTGGCATATGCGAATTTACCTCAATATCTATGGGCTGAAGCTGTTTCAACTGCATGTTTTACTCAAAACAGATCGTTCATTCATCGTCGATTTAATCTTACACCATACGAAATTCTGAATAATCGTAAACCTAATGTGAAGTTTTTTCATGTTTTCGGATGTAGGTGTTTTATTATGAATCTCAAGGATCATCTTTCGAAGTTTCAAGCAAAAGCTGATGAAGGAATTTTTCTTGGATATTCGCACAATTCAGTGGCATATCGAGTGTTAAATAAGCGAACACGAAAAGTGGAAGAAACGTTCAATCTCACATTCGATGATTATTATGTTAAATCAAATGAGCATAGATTTACGAATCATCCAATTTTACAAGAAACACAAGTTGAAACTGAATCTATACAAATGGATGATACTGATTATGATTTGATTTTTGGAATTTCAGATCATGTAGTTGATGCTGAAGTTCATGCTCCTGATAATCACATACCAGAATTTTCAAAACTTACTGATGATTCACCATCGATTCCTCAAGAAGGCGAAACTATGAGTGATAGTCCACTGGAGGGGGAGCAATTGGATTCGAATACTTTAGATGATGAAGAGCATTCTTTCGAGGGGGAGAAAGAACAATTGAATGCTGAAATTGAGGGGGAGCATGTTGTTGAGGGGGAGCATAATGTTGATGATGCTTGTTCGAATGCAGGCTCAGAAAATGATGAAATATACGAAGATGCCCCTTTGGAATTTGATCCAGCTTATCCACCCATGGAAAAATGGACAAGAGACCATCCGAAGGATCAAGTTATTGGGAATCCACAAGAGGGAGTTCTGACAAGAGCTCAAATTCGTGCAAAGAATGAGGTATTGAATACTCATCAAGAATTTTGCATGTTTAATGTTTTCATCTCTAAAATTGAACCAAAAACAATTAAGAATGCAATGGAACAAGGTTTGGAGATTAATTCCTAAACCTGAAAATGTTTCGATTGTCGGGTTAAAATGGATTTTTAAAAATAAAACCGACAAAGATGGAAACATTATTCGAAATAAAGCCAGACTTGTTGTAAAAGGATATTCACAACAAGAAGGAATCGACTATGAAGAAACTTTTGCCCCTGTCGCAAGACTCGAGGCGGTTCGAATATTTTTGGCTTATGCAGCTCACAAAGATTTTGATGTTTATCAAATGGACGTGAAATGTGCATTTCTCAATGGAGAGCTTGAAGAAACAGTTTATGTGGAACAACCCCCAGGTTTTATTAATGAAGAATATCCTAATCATGTTTATATTTTAGATAAGGCAGTTTATGGTCTGAAACAAGCACCAAGAGCATGGTATGCAACACTTACATCATTTTTGAAACAATCTAAATTTAAACAATGATCAGTTGATCCCACATTATTTCGAAAGAAAGTGGGGAATCATCTAATGCTTGTTCAAATTTATGTTGATGATATTATTTTTGGCTCGACTGACCCTGCTTTGTCTAGAAAATTCGAAGAATTGATGAAAAGCAAATTTGAAATGAGCATGATGGGAAAAATCAATAATTTCCTTGGATTGAATATTCGTCAAAACAGAGAAGGGATTTTCATTAATCAGGAAAAATATACGAAAAATCTGTTAGAAAAGTTTGGATTGACGAATAGCACAAAGCTTTGTGTACCAATGGCAACAGGCATAAAGCTAACACCATCGTTGGACAAACCTGCTGTTGATATAACGTTGTATAGGAGCATGATTGGTTCATTACTTTATCTAACAGCAAGTAGACCTGATATCATGTTTTCTGTGTGTAATTGTGCTAGGTATCAGTCTAATCCACGCGAACCACATCTTACTGCAGTGAAGAATATTTTTTGTTACCTTAAAGGCACAATATCGTTAGGATTGTGGTATCCTTCGAAAACTGGATTCTTCGTTCAAGCATACTCAGATGCAGACTTGGGTGGTTGTAATCTTGATCGAAAAAGCACAAGTGGAGGATGTCAATTTCTTGATGGCAAATTAGTCAGCTGGCAGTCGAAAAAGCAAACGTGTGTGTCAATTTCCACAGCTGAAGCAGAATATGTGGCTGCTGCTGCTTGCACTTCGCAAATAATATGGATCCAAAGTCAATTGCGTGATTATGCAATTAATATGAAAAAGATTCCATTATATTGTGATTCTCAAAGTGCAATAAGAATTTGTCATAATCCTGTGCAGCATTCGAAGACTAAACACATAGCTCTTCGTTATCATTTCATTAAAGATCACGTGGAGGATGGAAACATTGAAGTACATTTCGTGAAAACAACTGATCAGTTAGCTGATATATTCACGAAAGCTTTGGATGAAAAATCTCTAATGCGAATAATAGAAGGTCTTGGAATGATCGATGGCAATTCTGTTCCATGCGAAAAAGAAGAATGATAGGCAAAAAAGAATGAATCAGAGGCGCTGAATAAAAGATAACACAAAGTCATTCAGCATTCAGAGGTTACTGTTCATGGTCAACGCTTCGATCGCTTCGAATTCGCATGATTGTCAATTTTTCTCAGCGTTGAGTTAATGGTTACTGTTCATAGTCAACGCTTCGATCGCTTCGAATTCGCATGATTGTCAATTTTTCTCAGCGTCAAGTTAATGGTTACTGTTCATATTCAACGCTTCGAACGCTTCGAATTCGTACATTTGTCACTCTTCAAGGAATGCCAAATATTCGTCTGTTTGCAACAAATTCAAAAAGATTTTCTTTTGTTTTGTCTTTAAATTTTCGAAAAATCAAAAATTCAAAAAGATTTTCTTTTATTTTGTCCTTAAATTTTCGAAAAATTAAAAATCCAAAAAGATTTTCGTTTGTTCGGTCTTTATTTAAAAAAAAATTCAAAACAACAAAAATATTTTTATTTTTAGACTTTTGTTGCAGATTATGATGATGATTCAGAGGGGACAATGCAGACAGTTTTAGGGTCAGGTAAAAGTTTTCGTATGAATTGATATGTTTCTCATTATTCGAATTAGTTAGGTTGTCCCTAGAAGCATGTTGCTGCATGTCGTCCAAAGCCTCCATGACTCAATGTGTGTGTACGAAAGCCTTAATGAAATGTTTCGTACGAAAATTTCTTCCCAATCAGGCTTATATTCACATTAGTCTCTGAGCTACCTTACTCTTCTCACAATGAGTTAAGAGTTTCCTGTTTGGTCCAAAACATAACAGAGGTACTTTTCGTGTCTTACACCAATCTTTTTCATCCAAAACATTCTTACACGATCACACACAAAGACGTATATCTGAGAGGTCTCTGATCAAACCCATCGAGACTTAGATATATAAAAACTCTGTGTTTATGATCTGACATCATGAGTCCGTTATGGAAGTGAAACCCAAAAATCTTACAAATTAAGGAATTGACGGGGAACATTGTTCCAGATATATACGAAACTTTTGTTTTTGTACCAATGTTCGAAACTCCAAATCATATTCATTTCGAATGAGTGGTCTTGATCAAGCATTCGAAAACCACGATGTTTGTTACCCAACAAGATCCAGTATACAAATTTTTTTCATGAATATGATTTCCGTGTGAGTTTCATTCGAATGTCCTAGTCATGTTAAAATTTTTCAAAGCCGACTTGTCACTGACTACACTGGTCATACAAGTAATTTCTGTTACACTTTATCACCTTATGTTTAGGTTGACATGTAACGAAATTTTGAACCTACCCACGAAGCATTCTTAAAAGAAGCCCTTTGATACTTATCAAAAAGTATTCGATTGTAATTCACGGGAACATACACAAGCTGTTGATCATCTCTCTTGATGATTAACGAAGCAACCTTTGTCCGGGGTTTAACTGCCTTCGTGTCAAATTAAATTTTTAACATCACAAAATTCAAAAAAAAATTTGTTGTTTCTTGTCTAAACTTTCTTTGGCACATTACACACACGAAATCCTTGAGGTTCTGAGTAATACCAACTCAGGCTGATGATTTCGAACATCTGGCAAATGACTTCGCTTTTTATCCCAAAAGTGAAAGAGCCTTGCCTCCATTCGAAGGGTTCTAACGGTTACAATTCTATTAAGGGGATAATGACAGGCTGTGTATACGTGACGTATGGTATTCTGCCCGGTTTTCTAGGTGATGTGACAGACACTTTTTGACGCATGGCTACCTTTCCGCTATACAGGTCTGATTTTCAAGGTGCCACGTCGGTTCTCATTAAATGCATCCCGCTTCAAATTCAAATCATTTAGGGTTACATATAAAAGGGGGTTCAAGAGTACTTTATACGTTTACGCGATTAAAACTCAAAACTTCCCAAATTCTCTGTTCTTCATCTTTTTCAAACCCTAACAATGGCGACTACTGCTAATGTCGATCCTTCTACTGAAGATACTTCTTCTGCACCAGTTATGAAGATTCAATCTACCAATTATTATGTGGATGGTGAACTTTCTCAATGTCCAGAAGCATTCAAGATGCTTATTGTTTCTCTAAAACACTCTGTTTTATCCAAAGCAATGTTCAATTCCTTTTCTGTTCCAGTATCCTGGCTTTCTCAAGCAGGATCTACTGCCACATACAACAAAGCCTCTGATTCGATTACTTTTCACCTAATCAATGACAAAAAGGTTAGGCTTTCCAAGAAACTGTTTTGTCAAATTCTTGACATTCCAAATACACCTCCTTTTGTTGAATTTCAATTCTCCCAAATAATTCATATGTTTAATGAAATGGGATATCAGCCCCCGTTGTCAAAGATAAGTGACTTTAAGAAGTCTGGTCTTCCAAAAGTATGGAACTTTTTGTTTAGGATATTTTTGTGTTGTTTAACCGGAAGAACAGTTGGATTAGATAAAGGAAGGATGGAGGTTTATGCCATGGTGGCTGGTTTATACTATGATCTTCCAGCAGACTACTCTACACAGCTATGGAAGGAATTCCAAAAAGGAGTAGAACATACGAATGTTGTTCATGGCATTTCGTGTGCTAGGTACTGGAGTCTAATTCTGCAACATTTTTACAACAAGGAAGGCATCTTGGTTTCAAATGAAGAAGAGAAGGTTACTTTTCAATCTTATCACTTTCCGAAGGAAGTTGTTGACAATGCTGATGAATTTCCAAACGTTGCTCGGATTCCAGACGCGATGCTTAAAAGGGTGGATCCTACGAATCCTGTTTTGATTGCATATCTGAAAACATTCGATTCTTCTATTCCTACGGGAATTTTGTTGCCACGCGAAGAAAAGCAGACCAAAAAGTCGAAGAAAGCTGATCCTGCTTCACCTGAAAAGAAAACGAAGGGTTCAACATCCTCTAAATCTCCAAAGAAGAAGACAGAAAATGTTGCAGTGACAGTTGAAGCAACACAAGTGATTGAGCCAATAGTGGAAGAGACTCAAGAGAACGTGATTATTCCTTCGAAAACAGGGATGTTTCGAAGAATCAAGATGAAATCCACTCACAAACGAAAGTCACCATCACAGAAGTTGATTCGCAAGCCTCAAATTACTCACCAAGGAGTTTTAATTCGTGAGGTACCTGTTCCTGTTTCTCCCGGATCCAAGAAAAGAGCAGCAGAAGATATGGCAAAACACTTGTCACAACCGAAAAAGAAGAAGCCGAAGAAGACTCGAAAGATTGTTTTATCTACTGAGTCTACAGACGAGGATGAACGAATACCAGAAACTCCAGAGTTCACTTCTATCATTACAAGTTCCATTCCTGACAAAACTGTTATCATACCACCCGAAGTTTCGATTGCCAAGTCAATTTTTGAGGAGGTTCGAACTTCAGGCATCCTTGCACACGTATCTGATACAGATGCAAATGTCAACATGGGTGAAGGTGGTTCGAAAGATGCAGATCAAGGTCCAATTATCTCTACTCCTTTCGAATCATTGGTTTCTGTTACACCAACATCTACTATTCCTCTTACATCAACCACTGTTTCACCAACCTTTGAATATATCATCAATCAACCAATTACTTCCATTTTTTCCTCTCAATCCACTGATACACCCAAACCATCTTCACCCACTGAAACTGATAATGAAGGGTTTGGTGGAACATTCGAAGACCTAGAGTTTCATGATGAAGAAGAAGAATTTCCTGATCATATGTTAATGACAATGAAGCAATACAAAATTCTTAATCAAAAGTTGAACTCCATCATTCAATCCCAAGCTGATCTTGGCGGAGGTTCATCTATTTCAAGTTTGGAGGTTGATTCTATGCTCAAGATGTTTGAATCAAGAATAATCAACAAAGTTTCTGGAATGATGAAAGCCTCAGAGTCTGTTATTTTAGAAAAGGTTGATTACACAGATCAGAATTCTGAGCTTCGTGTTAAAAATCTCAGATCTGATTTTATGGGAGAAGTTAAGGATCTGCGAAGCATAACAAAAGAACGACATGTTCTTTTTGTTCAGAAAGTCAAGAAAGTGAGGGAGGATGTTAACTCCCAAATTCACGAACTTCGTGAAGACATGAAAAAGGAAATTCTATCTGTTCAACATGATTATGTGTCCTTGAATCAGAAGGTCAATATCATTTGTGATGCTGTCACTCGATTTGTCAAGCTATACGAAGGTTTGAGTCCTCAAATAACTCAAATCTCCAAGTCTGAAAGTGAAAATTTTGAAGGTGTGATCAAGTTGTTAAAGGAGTTGAAGGAGATCTCAACGAAACCGGTTTCGTCACCGTTGATTACTCCAGAATTTCTATCCCAGAAGTTTGTGCAGTTTGAAGCCATACTTAACAAGCACCTTGCTCCACTATTTCGCATATCCAGTCTTCTTCCCACAACTACTGCCCCTCCTGTTTTCACAGGGGTGCAAGGGGGAGAAAGGAAGTCAACAGAAGAAGAAGCGAAAGTGGTGGGCAAGGTATTTCCATCTAGCATCCCTTCAACAAAACCAGTAATTGTGTCTGCTCAACCAGTGACCTCAACAATCGTAACATCATTACCAATTACAAGAACAATTTCGAAAGGAATTGTAATTGGTAAACCTTTGGAATCTGGTGGAAGTGGTTCGAAGCTAAAAGACATAACTGAAAAATCTGCTTCGAAAGACAAAGGAAAATCAATTCTAGTTGAAAAATCTAAAGAAGAAAAGAAGGCTGAAGCTGAAACTGAACTAGAGAAAATGAGGCTTATTCAAAGCATCACGACTCAGAGGGCTGGTGATCCGAAGGGCATGAATAAAGGTGATCCAGCAAAACATTACAACTATGAAACAATCGAAGCCTTGGTTGCCTTTAATCACATGTACTCATTTGATAAGAAGCCAAAACAGAGTTATGTGGTTACAAACACTGATGCATGCCAGTTGGATTTCCCTATAAATGAGATATGTTCATCATGCCTCAGTTCAAAGCTGAAGGGAATTTCAAAGAAAAAGATGAAGGGACTCTTATGAAAATTCGTTTTCATGCAGTACTTGGCAATGCCCCTGAGGATGTTTGGTCACTGATCAAGATCAAGAAGGTGATAAGCATGAAAAAGGATGTGGTCTTTGAAAACATTGTTCAAAATGTTAAATATGTTGTGGCCAGGGCAAATGGAAAAACATGCGAATTCACTATTGCAGATTTTCCTCTGATGAACTTGTATGACCTTATACAAGTGGCATTGCTTCTGAAAGACAAATCCTTTTCTTTTCTGCAAAACACAGATCCAGAGGAATTCAAACTTGGAGTTGCTCACATCAAAATCTTCATTGAGAATTATTATGAGTGCCTAGCACTAACTGATGTGGAGTTGGCTACTGCAAAGGGAATGGAAGTAAAAGTTCCAATGGCTCCTTCGTTGACTCAGACTAAGTTAAAGAAATATGTTGATGGAGAAATATGTTTAAAGCCATTTGGAATAGTTTTTGCTGGAAAGGATAAAGCTGGAAAAGCGAAGCGGTTTTTGTTCCAAGCTAGCGAAGTGGAGAGATATTCTACATCTCAATATACGAACTTGATTGTTCGTATGAACCACTGCAAAAAGAACAATGAAGGAGACAAGAAGGAATTGAAGAAAATTATTTCTTGGTATACTGAGGTTCGAAGAGTTTTGCTGTACTCCATTACTCTACTTTCAAACTGAAGACTTCGACTTTGATTACAAAGGGGGAGATTGTTAGGGTCGAAATGTTGTAATAGTCGAAGTTTGTATTTAGGGTCTTCGAACATTTTTGTAATGTATTTTACTAGGGCATAATATTCGAAGCTTCATGTTTAGTCCTTAGTATATTTTTTGTATGCTTTTCTCTTCTATAAATAGGAGTGGTTACTAGTGTCTTAGTAACGAAGTCTTTACAAAATACTCATTGTACTCTGTAAAATTTGCAAAAGCGTAATAGAGCCAAACATATCATATTTACATCGGTGTTCAAATCTTTCAATTCTACTTTGAATTTACACTCTAATTCGTTCAATACTTGATTCATTGTCTCATCAGATTGTCCGAGTTAATTTTTTAAAATAGGGACTAAACACGTATTTTGGCACTTGCGCGGATGAATCGTATAATTTACTCACAATTATAATGGTTCAAGTTAATTTGTTTGAATATTTAGATAGTTATAATGGTTCAACTTATTTAGTTTCTAACAATTTTCGTTCACTATTGGAAATTTTATGTATATAAACGGTGGTGAACTCAAGAAAAGAAAATTGTTTGCAACATTATTGCCACACATCGAACTATGGCAAATGATATATTATGAAACTTGCAATCTAATTGATTTTTTAGTAGCTTTTTCCTCGTTTTAATATTCATCTTTTTAGTTTCAATACTTTTGGAAGTTTAAACCAAATATTAGAATCCTTTAAAACGTTGACACAAAACATGAACATTAGACTTTGAAAGGTATGTTATGATCAAGATTATGCATAAGTGAAATGATGACTTTTTTTACAAGGGATATATAGATATATAGGTGTATATATAAAAATATGTAATTATAGAGCTAGGTTCAAATGTGGATTGACATCTATTGTGCGGACGTGTGGATAGTGCTATTCTGTGAGAATGACAAAGAAAATATGTTATCTGATAATATGAATACGTTCAATCTTACATAACTATTGTCATTATCACACATTCTTACTAATTAAATCGTCTATAAGGTTATTATACACTTTTCATTATTATTCTCATTCTATCAGAATATTTATTGAGTAATATTCTGTAAGAATGAAAATAAGTGAAAAAAGATGTTTGAGAACAAAAATGAATAAAAATTAGTGAGAATACATGAAAATGACGATAGTTGTGTGAGGTTGAACGTATTCGCAATACTAAATAACTTATTATGTTAGTAATTCTCATAGAATAGCACTGTCCACACGTCCGCACAATAGTTGTCCATCCACATTATAACCTAGCCCTGTAAATATATAGATATATAGATAACGGTTTAATTTAATTTGTTTATACATCATGGTGAATTGGAATAAAAAAAAATTACATTCTTGTCACTTTTTACTACATATCGTTAACTTGCAACCTAATTGGGTTTTTCTTTAAGTTTTAAGTAATGTTCATTTTCATTGTTTAGTTTCACCTTTTTACAATCACATACTTTTAAATTGTTTAGTTTTAACACTTTAATATAAAAATATGTTTTTATGATGAAATGACCACTAGTTTTATAATAGACCTTGAAAGCTTTATTATGATCAACATTGATTGATAATAAAGATAATAAAAGCAAAAGAGTATATATAAGGGAAAAATAAAATGTTATATAGATGTATGAAGAATGTAGGAAAAAGAAATTAATGTTGTACTATAGTATGTTGGAATGATATACTTAATAAGACATAGTTCAACGTTCACAATTGAGCTTTTATATATATATATATATATATATATATATATATATATATATATATATATATATATATATATATATATATATATATATGATGGTGAATTAAAAAAATGTTTATATCGTATTTTTTTTACAAAAGACATTCTAACTTTCAACTTAATCAATTTTTTTAGAAGTTTTAGGTAATTTTAATATGACAAAACTGTAAAAATTGTCAAAATTGTATGCATTTTTTATAAGGTTTAGTTCAAACCTCAACTTTTTTGGCTTTAATGTCTTTTTGGTTTAGTTTGGTTGTTGATTTGGTATTCGGTAAACTGAAATGGCTTTAATACCCTTGGAGTATTTATTTTCTGATTTTCTTTCATTCTTTCTAAAATTCGAATACTTATTTATTTATTTTAATAATTAAAAAATAAGAATGGTCCATCTCCCTCTCCCCCCCCCTCTCTATCTCTCTCTCTCTCTCTCTCTCTTTCTCTCTTTCTCTCTCTCTCTCTCTCTCTCTATATATATATATATATATATATATATATATATATATATATATATATATATATATATATATATATATATGTGTGTGTGTGTGTGTGTATCTATCTATCTATCTATTTATTTATCTCTCTCTCTCGATCTCGATCTCGATCTCTGATCTTGGGATGAACCGTATGAAGATCTACACTACTAAAAAAATATACTTTAATGACGCGCAAACCATGACACGCGCTGTTTTACGATACGCAAAAGTGTGTGCCCTAAAAATAATGTCAGTTCTTCCAAAATGTGAAGGATTTAGGACGCACATTTTTGCGTGGCTATTACCTTCTTGTCCAACGAACCGTCAACTCCTCCATGTTCCTCTTCATGGCTGCAACGAACCCAAATCCCCTTGTCTGCCAATGATTTCCCCATGGCGTTCTGTGTGCATTGATAAGGGTTTTCACCTTCATCCCCTTCTACGCTGACAAGTTTGATACATTCCCCTAAAAAAGAAAAATAATTTCTTATTCTTTTATTATCATCATCTTCATTACTACTTGACAGGTGAACGATCTTTTCTCTGTACCTAAAGCAAAATTGATATCAATCTTTCTTTTAGCAAAGTAGAAAATTCAAGCAGTGAAGGCAAGAATAGTTGAATGTTATATGATTATGAACAGGGGCAAATGCGTAAAATAAATAATGATTCTTTTTGTTATGGATGGTGCACAGGAAAAGGGCATGCTGGTGAAGACTGCAAGCTTTACACATTAATATCCATTATGTTGAAGATCTGATACCCCTCTTATCTACAGAGCAGTTCCCAGCTGGTACCCTATTTTTCCTTATCTCCTGTGCAAGTTTAAACTATTCTTTCATTGCTATTGCCAATTTAATCAGCTCCCGTAACTTGTTATGTGATTGTGTCACTGTTAATTCAGCCAAATTAAAACCGCAATTAAGCCTTTTGCTAGTTATATGCTTTTTTTACCAGGGATCCAACATTTTGGAAGCTGACAACCTTTAGAATGGACTACTACCAAGAGTGGTGGATGAACTCTTTGATGCTATAAACTTTTGTGGTGAAGCAACTGCTTACAAGATCAAACTTTCAATGGTATAAGAAACCTCTTTTCATGATTCCATTTGAACTAGAATCTGAGACATTGTTTTCAAGAGTCCTTTTCTAGATGCAATTTAATTATTGTATTATACACGCAGGTGGAAATTTATATGGAGAAAGTTAGGTTAGCAACTGATAGTGTTAGCATTGCTGCTTGTGGTCATCATTTCTGTAACACATGTTGGGTAGGTTTGTAATGATAATACAATGCTCTCTGTTTTCATCTCATTATACATTTACATGTTTATAATTGGTATCCTGATTTCTGTTTCTTTTAATGTTTTTATTTATTCTGGTAGCTTACATTAGCACATGTATCAATGATGGTCGTGGATGTTTGAATTTGAGATGCCCAATTCCATCATGTGGTGCTGTTGTTGGTGTGGACATGGTCAATATGAATTGGTAAATGTCTAAACTACCCCTTCACCCTTGTTACATGTTTATCTCTCTCTCTCTCTCTCTCACTATCTCTCTCTCTGTATATATATCTTTCTTTTTTTGATGTTTGTATAATGATATTTCAGGATTCTAGCAAATTCTAAGCCTTGTCCAAAATGCAAGCGTCCAATTGAGAAGAATCAAGGTTGTATGCACATGACCATGCTTGGTGTTCTTGTCATTTTCTGTAATGTGAAAGGTTGCTTGGTAATTAAGTATTCAGATCAAAATATTTGGCAGGGCTATTAAAGATGAAATTTGAAATGAACCTCGAGCACTTGTTATATAAACCATGAAAATTAAGTTAACAAATACTTGTTCAGGTGAATGCTCTTTTATCTTCTTTAGAGATCGATAATCATGGGGGGTTGGTGAGGGAGCACATGCCTGGTAGATATGCAGAGTTGGATCAGTATTGGGGGGAGTCGCAAGTCATGGGGCCCCAACAACACGGTGGGGACCCGAATGCTTGGGCTTTATCCTTTGAACGACAACATGGTGCTGGGGGTTGGGCTTCTGAACACCAATCCAAAGTTTCAGGTTACTTTACTTACTTTGAATTAAAATGTCTTTTTTTTCATAATCAGGATATTATTTATTTGGTTTGGCAAATAATATGCAAAATTGCAAGTTCCTTCAGTTTGTTTCAAAGATTAGTCGTGGTGAATTGACTATTGAGGATAACCAGGTCAGGCCTACAAGTGGGGACTGGGCAAATGAATATCAATAGCCATATAATGCAGGCCCTTCCTCTACCTCTTGGGCAGATCAGTATGCACGTGAAGAGGCAAGTAAAAATTTTCTCCTCTTAAAACTTCTTGCATCACATAAACGCATAACTATTGTTGGAGATGAAGACCAGGTAAGTATATAAACCTATCCAGATTCTATAAATAATAATAATAATACATTGAGTTTATGATTTATAAATCATGATGCAGTCAATCTTCAGTTTCAATGGTGCTAATGTAAGCGGATTCAAGTCATTTCGCAAAGATTTTCAACCTCAGAAGGAGGTTTGATTAGAACTTACATAATCCTTAATTGTTTTTTTGTGAAAATATGATGCTCTTTGTTGCACTTTACCCTTGTATTTTTCTAAAAAAATACCTCTTGTTGTTCTTTACATGGCTTTGTTTCAGGTTAGACTAAATAAGAATTACCGTTCTACCCGTTGTATAGTTGATGCTGCATTATTTCTTATACAAAATAATTCAAAAAGATGTCGGTTAAAGAAGGGTTTGACTGATAAATCTTCTGGTTCTAAGGTAACTAACTTATTCTAACATACATTTTTATAAATTATGCATGAAAATGATGAAATATATAATATAAATCTGATTTGCATGATTTTGATTATAAGATTATTCACTCAGATTACTATCAAAGAATGTTGTAATGAGGATGCACAATGTTCATTTGTTGTTGAAAAAATATTAGAACTCACTTCTTCATTTGTCAAAGGCACTTTTGGAGAGATTGATGTTCTTTACAGGAGAAAAGTGTAAAGGTTTGGTTGGGAGCTGTCCTTGATGCCACCAAAAATACTTTGATTCAAGGCAGTTTAAGATTCTCTTATTGCGTGTGATATTTGAAAATGAATTGAATTGTGGACTGGTGGTTTTCTCTACAGCTTGAGTATGATATTTTGGAATATGTTGTGATCGAGCGGCTTGTACAAGGGGGTCATGAAAAGCTAAAAGATGATGGCCTAAACTTATCATACTGGCTTCAGTCTTTGGCATCATTTTGGGGTCATCTTTTCTCCTTTCCACTTCATCTTGCTGCCTCTTTTTTTAATCTATGCTCCTAGAATAATGAATCCACAATCTCCTTGCAACCCTTTCCTCTACAAACCAATTCTCTTTTTGATAGTCATGCAAATGCAAATCCTGGGGCATATAGTCCTATTGGAATTGGAAGTATCCCAAGGCACATTAACATACATATTCATGCTGGTAAGTTAACTCAATTTGCCTTCACATAAGCTATATATATATATATATATATATATATATATATATATATATATATATATATATATATATATATTCTCATATATATCTTTTTAACAAGAATAGGTCCAAGGACAACTAATGTTGAATCATCAAATCAAGCAAATGTTGATCTTCTAATGGTGTTCTTTTACAGGTGGTTGGAATTAGACCTAAAGTTGGTTGCTTATATAGGAATAATGGGTGCTCCAAATGCAGGAACAACATGTTTTTAAGTGTTATTAGTGTTGACATGTACTGTTGTTTGACATGTAATGTTAGGTAACTTGTTTGACATGTGATATTTTTTTGAAATGAATTATTGTTCTTATGTATGGTATTTTATTTTGTATTATGATAATGTCAATCTATTGTTTAATTTGAAAATTAGTAATTCTATCAAATATATATATATATATATATATATATATATATATATATATATATATATATTTAAAACATTTAAAAATATAACACGCAAATACGTGTCATTTTCATTTATGACAGGGGCTTTAATGATACACAATGCATGTCCTAAACGCGCGTCGTAAGGTTACGTCACGCAAATGCATGTCGTCTTCCTTTATGACAGGGTCTTCCTTGATACACATTGCGTGTCGTAACTGCGCGTCGTAAATGTGTGTCGTAAATGTGCGTTGTAAATGCGCGTCGTAAATAGACGACGCGCAAAAGTGTGTCGTCTCTCATTATGACAGGGCCTTCCTTGACACACATTTGCGCGTCGTCTGAGCGTTTTACGACACGCATTTCGCGTTGTAAAAGGCTGTTTTTCTAGTAGTGCTAGGTTCAGATTTAACATACATATACATCTGTTTGTAATACTCCAATAACACAAAATCAAAAACCAATAAAGCCAAGAATGCAAAATCATATGTAGAATCATCTGAACCAGATGTAGAACATAAACAATGAGCACAAATCTTAGTGAGTCCCCAAATACCACATATCATAGATAACATACAAGCTATACATATCATGCATACAATAGGAGGTGCTATGTCCCAACCATAGTCTTGTCATTATGCCACGAGCCGTATCATGATCTTTTTTGCCAGACCGAGGTCCAAAACCCTGGGTCTTACAGACAAGCTCCAGGAGCCACCTCCTGGTCTTCCATGAAAATATCACAAAGACAACTAGCATACAATCAATAACTACTTATCTAAGTGACTACAAGAGTTCAGACTCTGGTCTTGCATAAAGATTGCTAGGAGCCACCTCCTGGTCTTTCATACAAATGCCAAGGGCCACCCCCTCGTTTTCCTAATATACATAAACCAATCGGGCTGGCATTGGTGCCTTCGACACATAGTACAGTGAGAAGACTCACCTCGACAGTTGAACCCACGAATAAATCTTTGACTGCTGATCCACTAGAATCCTCACGCTATCAAACAGATAACACCCAATTAACAATTGGGTCCCAAACCAAATCCAATGATCCATATATGCGGTAAAAAGACCATTTACCCCTCACCTAGTTTGGTCCAAGACTCAGGCCCAAACTCTCCTTCATAAAGGCCCATAAACCAATAATCATCCAAAAGCACACTTATGGCCCAATTTTCCAAATTGGGCCCAAACCCTTACACGGGCCTTAACCTAAAGCCCATTAACTTTTCCTAATCCAAAACACATATTCTCAGCTAGCCCAATAAATCCCCAAGCAACCAAGCCCAAGAGATAGCCAAAACCGAAGCCCAAACACACTAAGCCCATTCATACAGAGTACGTGGGGCGTACATGTACATACGTGCGGCGTACTCGCTTGAAGGCTTGTAGGCTAAGCGTACCTGCTTGTACGCCCAACGTACTCACCCTTATTCAGCCCAAACTTGATTTTCACTTAATCCATTAAGACAAAGCTTCCAAAACATAGATTTGACCTCCTTGAGCTGAAATACCAGGTAAATTGCCAAATTTACGTTCATACATGACTAAAAGAAGCTCTTTAAGATTAAAATGGACTTATTGGTTGACTTAATGCATTCATGACTCCACAATACACATAAAAGCTTGCACCTTTATGCTCAAGGATACCAAAACAAACTCATATCTGAAAGGATAAACCCTTAAACAACCTAACTCATCCATAAGTCAAAAAGAACACCAAAATCATAATAAACTAGCCATGAAGAGATCTAATCATACACAAGCCAAGATGCTAACTTGATACCTCAAGAAGCTTCCCCACAAGGTGATGATTCTGGATCTAAAGCTTTCCCACCAAGCAAAACAACTTCAAACTTCTCTTCTTTCCTTCCCAAGGGCAAAAATAAGCATCAAAGCTTCCCAATAGCTCAAGTACACTTCGAAGAGGCTACAAGGTCAATTTAGGGTTTTTAGAGTGTGGAGGCTGACTTACGAATGAGGGAAAAGGGCTAACATAAAGCTTTTGTTTGGTACAAATACGAAAATTAGGGTTTCACACTAATTATACGTACACCCAACGTACTCCTCGTACGCCCAGTGTATGAGGTCTAACACCTCGCTCCCAAACTCGCAGTACGTTAAGTGTACTCCTTATTATGCACGGCGTAGAGCCCTTCGCATCAGTATGCCACGCGTACACCCTTGGTATGCCCTGCATGCTAACGTTTTCCCTCAAACCCTAATTCATTCTGAAGGCCATCACTTCCTCGATACAACTCCAATTCCAACCATCCTTATATAAATGAAAAGGTATCGAGAAGCTCAACACAATTATCAACTCATACTTCACACAAAGTTCCCTGAACATAAAATCCAATTTCCACAAAAGCCTGCTGCCAATTTACCAAAATACCCCTAAGCACCAAAACCAATTCTGAATCCCCGAACCATTTATATTTCAACACCCATGCCCAAACGGGTAACGATTCAAAACAGGGTGTTACAACTCTCTCCCACTTAAATTGGATTTTGTCCTCGAAATCAGTCCTTACCTTTCCCATCATGCCAACATTCTGAGGAACACGACCACAATCCTGAGAACACCACGACCTTCCCAAGGCGACCGAAACCAACCCTAGCAGAACTCACCGAACCTAAAGAAGAATGAACCTTAAACCCTTGCAGAAAACCACCTCTATCTTTCCCGAAACCCGAAATCTCAAATTGGTCTGACTCTTCGACTGACCGCCCACACTGAACCATTACCATACCAATCCCACAATGAATTCCAGACAAAACAAAACACATATACCTGACAGGAGGCTCAGATAATCCTTCGAGTAGGAGATTCCTCCCTGCAACGGTTATACTCAAACGAGAGTTATGCAACAGGGTCCAATCAACCACTCAAATAACAAGTGACTCCGCACATGAATCCCAAATCACTGAAACCACCCCAACTCATATTGCTACCCCTAGCTACTTTCAAAAAGCATCCAAGACCTCCCTGGTCCCAATTTGTCTTCCACTATCTGAGACACCAAACTCCTGGTTGCTGAGTCGAAAGACATACATACACAGTCGCCCCATGCGACTCCCGAGAGAAACCTTATATGGCGATAATTTCCCTAACCATCTCGCCACCAAATCCAATGCTAAAATGAATGCTACATGACCAACTGTAGTCTCATATCATACCCAGTCTCCAACGGCCTACCATTTCCCGATTCCCAAACATGTTGTGGCCCTCCCACAGTATACGAGATGGCCCACTCTGGTCCCAACCATCGGAAGAAATCCGTGACCAATCATGGATATGCCACACCCTCATCGCTTGCATAGGGACTGGTGAATGCTATGGGCCACCCACAGTCATACAACACTCCCATACTAACTGCCAACTAGTGAATGATACGGGTCACCCTGCAGTCTTATAACACTACTACTTTGCCATAGCTGCCGCCCATGGTCTTACCACTCATCTATTAATCCGAACACATCCAGAGTTGAACACACACCAATCACCCAAGCTGAACTCGAGTCATGACTGGAATCCCCAACCTGGGTCCACCAAAATCCTGTTATCCATCACCAAGAAAGCGCTAACCAACTTTTGGAAAATTTCCCAAACTCCTAACTCGAACAATCCTCAATCCGGACGGCCACTTGGGCCGCCTTCCTCCCCGACGGGGATGTGAAACTCATCCTAGTTTCACTCCTACTTCTGCTCCCAGATATCCGAACGGTTCTCCCCCACTTTGATTCAACTAAGTCCTTACAGCACATAAGGTTTGAAGGATTCCCAATCCACCTTACCCTCTAACGATCGAATTGCTGACAACTTGTGCTTACCAATGCTAGTGTTCCATTACTAGCCAAATTCAAAGATCGCACAACCCTTGAAGACCAGATGAACACTGCCCGAATTCCTAGGAAGTCCGATAACTCTAGATGATTTCTATGATACATCACCCAACTCTTGAAGTCCTTTATACTGATGATAATACCAAAACCTTAGAAATAAACCCCTTATCTTGGCACTCCCAGAGGCCAATCAAGCACAAAAGATAAAACCACGGAACCTTGACGATACCAGAGAACTAACCCGTTGAGCCTTACCATAGACCTTCCACACGATACCCCTGAACCGATCCCGACTAAGAACCAGAATAGCAACCGGACATACTGAAACCCGCTCAACAAGATGCAACCCCTTCTGACCCACTAATGATTCACGGTATGCGAATGACATATAACAATTCTTAATAATAGAACATAATCAATGATCAATAATTAAACCACAAATGACGCTTACCCAAACCGACACGAAAATTCAAAACAACATAAATACTAATAATAACCGAAAGAGAGCAAAAGATAACATACCCACATTAATGCCTGTTGGAGTCCTGACCTCCCCTGCCTGACACTGCAATGCCCAGCTCCTCTCTGTTGGGGCTCCAACCCTACCCTCCCAACCATCAGTGATCCTCAAAGTAGCCGGAGTAGGTGCACTCACTGATCCTCCCCTCAACATCGGACAGTCAGCCTTCTTGTGGCCAACATGGTTGCAGCGAAAACATAACGGGCTTGCCCCTTGAGGGAAATCCTGGCTGACATGATCAATTCTGCCACACTTGTAGCAGCCTAAACCCCTGGAACGACAAACCCCATCATGTAGTTTCTCGTACGTGATGCACTGACTCCGGCCCTGCTGGCCTCTCAAATGCTGATCAGAAATATTGGGTCTCTTCCCAGGACCCTCCACTACATGCATCTGATCTGCCCCCCCCCCCCCCTCTATTCCCTAGGTGCTCCAGATCGATCTCCCGCTCTTGGGCTCTAGAAATCATATCATTCAGGGTCTTGCACCCTGAAATACTCATAAACTCCTTGATATCATCCTGCAGTATATCATGGTACCTCACCTTCTTTATTACCTCATATGTTGTGTACTGTAGAACCAAAAAAACCATCTCCCGGAACTTGGCAGTGATGTCTGCCGCAGTCTTAGTAGTCTGGCGTGGATCCTGAAACTCTTGTGCCAACTGTTGTACCTCAATCACCGGTGCAAACTCAGCTCGGAACCTGGTCGATAAATTATCCCATGACATAGCATCAACAACATCATCACCCACCTCACGACCAACCTCTTCCCACCAATCATGTGCCCTGTCTTTCAATAGACAGGAAGCATATTTGACCTTCACATCCTCAGGGCAGAAACTTGTCATGAACACGCTAGGCATATCCGCCAACCACCCCCTACTGACAATGGGGTCCTTCTCCCCATAGAACGCATGAGCTCCGCAAGCACGAAACTCATGGAAAGCAACAGTGCGAGCTCCGACAATAGCCATAACCTCAGCACGGAACGCACCCAAGCGTTCATCCAAGATATCCACCCCTCCTTGACCGAACCAAAGATCACATGAGTTTGCTCCGAAATGCCACGAGTAATCTCCAATGAGATGAACTCCTACTTCTGCTCGCTAATCGGCTCAGTACCTGCACCTGAGCCAGAACCAGAACCCGAACCTCCTTACTGAGTGCTCATCACCAAACTGAAATACAACATGCCAATGATCAGAACATACCCGAAAATCCTCCTCCCATAAGCTTCTTAGATTCTACAAGACTCTCCCCAATTCGAGTATGGATCATGTGCTTTCAGTAGTACGGGCCCAATACTACCTTCCACATCTATGTATATTTTTCTCAAGAATCATCATGAATCCTTTAAGTCACCAACTCAAACTGATGCACCAAAAATTCACTAAGCAGCACCACAAAACCCACTGAAGCACTTCCTAGGATCTCTTAGGTTCCCGACCTTACTCTTCCCCTCAGCTGCTGAAGGAATCCCACCAATGTCAACTACCTACCTCATGAATATAGTCACATGCAACAGAGATCAGATAATCATTCGAGTAAACGACTAACCCTAGAACGGTTGGACTCAAACAAGAGCTGCGCAATAAGGTCAGATCCATCACTCTAAGGTCGCGTTTGGTTCGCATAATGTTTTTGATGGAATTGAAATCTGTTAAGGAATTGGAATCTGTCAGGAATTGCAATCTAATTTTATATTTTGTTTGGTTGGCAGGAATGAAATTTCAATCCAGTTTCATATTATGCTTGGTTGGCAAAAAATGGAACTGAAATAATATAAAATGACAAAATTTCCATTAATTGCTTTTTTTACTTTGTTTTATAAGTTATATGTAAAAATATATTATATAAATTATAAAATTAGTAAATGATGGTGATGGTTCCAGCGTTGTTGATGGTGGCAATAGTGGTGATGATGGTGACAGAGGTGATGGTGGGTAGCGGCGGAGGTGATGACGATGGTGGTGGTAGTAATTATGATGGTGATGGTGGCAGTCATGAGTAGTGATGGGTGATGTAGTGATGGAGGTGGCAATGGTGGTAGTAACGGTGGTGGTGATGAAGGTGGTGGCGAAGGTAGCGGTGGTGGTGGCGGAGGTGATGACGGTGGTGGTGGCAGTGATGGTATGCTCACAGTGGTGAGTGGTGGTGGAGGTGGAAGGTAGTGTGGTGGTAGAGGTGGTGATGGTGTTGGAGGTGGCAAGTGACGGTGATAATGGTGGTGTTGGGTGGTTGTAGTGGTGGTGGGTGGTGGTAGAGGTGGTGTGTAGCGGGTGGTGACGATGGTAATCTGTGGTGGTGGAGGTGGTGGTGGAAGTGGTGGTGGTTGTGGCGGAGGTGGTGATATCGGTGGTGGGTAGCGGTGGCAGTGGTCTGCAGTGATAGAGGTGACGGTGCTAGTGGGTGGAGGGTGGTGGTAATGGAGGTACAGATGGTGGTGATGGTGGGTGGTGGTGGTGTGTAGCGGTGGTGGTGGGTGGTAGGTGGTGGTGGTGGTAGTGGAGATAGAGGGGTTCCATATGTAGTGTTAAAAATAAAATGGGTAATATGGTAACATTCAACATTCTCATTTGAAAGGAATTTTAATTCCTTAAGTTTTTGGATGGAATTTATTTTCCCTCATTGGAAGGAAAATTTGACTCATTTAGGAATCTAATTCCTTTTAAAAGCTTGAACCAAACAAATAAAAGTGATGGAATTAGATTCCAATTCCATCTAATTCCAATGGATTCCAACGAACCAAACGACACGTAAGATTATTTAACCTGTGCCACATGTGACTTGGCATATTTACTTAGCAGTCAGTTCACATCACTAAGAGTCCCGCAAAGCACAAAGCAAGTAGCATTCAGGCAACAAAAAATCTAACCAGCATACACTAATCAGGCCATTCAATCCACTTATCTGAAAACCATACTAGCACGCAATTCTAAAAGCTCATACAATTAGGCATATAAAGGCATCTCTCCTATCATGAAATCATGAGCAGATCCTTAACCCCAATCTAGAATGTAATTCATATAATCATATTATATATCATAATAAACATGTATTGGTATTCTGTGAACCACTTACTTGAGCTCGGTTGATTTCACGCATCACACCCCTTTCTTTGATTAGAAATCCTTTTTTATATAACATTTATTTTATGAAAATTTACACCATACCCTCAGTTTGAGTCCAGGCATACCCAAGAGTATGCCTGAATCCCTCAAACCAAGGCTCTGATACTAACTTGTAACATCCCAAAATACGAAGGTAAAAAATTCATTTTTAAAGCATAATCAGAACACTCATTTATCCTTTATTCAAACATTTAGAAGCATTTAAAAAAAAAAACAATTATCAGAGTTCATTCCCAAAATCACGAATTACAGAAAACAAGGGTGTGTGCACTGCGATCAAGCCAGGTCCTTCCCTTTCGAACCGGAAGTACCTGAAACCATAAACCACAAAATGTAAGCACAAATCTTAGTGAGTCCCCAAATACCACATACCATACATAACATACAAGCCATACATATCATGCATACAATAGGAGGTTCTATGTGCCAACCATAATCTTGCCATTATGCCACGAGTCCTATCATGGTCTTTCTAGCCAGACCGGGGTCCAAAACCTTGGGTCTTACAGACAAGTTCCTAGAATCATCTCCTGGTTTTCCATGCAAGTATCACCCAAACAACTGGCATACAATCTACAATTACTTATCTAATTGACTGCCACAGTTCAGACTTTGGTCTTGCTTATAGATTTCCAGGAGCTACCTCCTGGTCTTTCATCCAAATGCTAGGGCCACCCCCTGGTCTTCCTAATATACATAGACCAATTGGGTCGGCATTAGTGCTTATGACCCATAGTACAATGAGGAGACTCACCTCGACAGCTGAACCCACAAATAAATCTCTGGCTGCTGATCCACTAGAATCCTCGTGCTATCAAACAAATAACACACAATTAACAATTGGGTCCCAAACCCAATCCAATGATCCATATATGGCGTAAAAATACCATTTTACCCCTCACCTAGTTTGGTCCAAGACTAAGGCCCAAACTCTCCATCATAAAGGCTCAAAAACCAATAATCATCCAAAGCCCACTTATGGCCTAATTTTCCAAATTCGGACCAAACCCTTACATGGGCCTTACCCTAAAGCCCATTAACTTTTCCTAATCCAAAACACATATTCTCAGCTGGCCCAATAAAGCCCCAAGCAACCAAGCCCAAGAGGTAGCCCAAACACACCAAGCCCATTCAGACCGAGTACGCAAGGCGTATAGGCACGTACGCACAGAGTACTCGCTTGAAGGCTTGTATGCTAAGACCTGCTTGTACGTCCAGCGTACTCACCCTTATTTAGCCCAAACTCAATTTTCAATTAATCCATTAAGACAAAGCTCCCAAAACACAGATCTGACCTCCTTGAGCTGGAATACCACGTAAAGTTGCCAACTTTACGTTCATATACGACTAAAAGAAGCTCTTTAAGATTAAAAGGGGACTTAATGGTTGACTGAATGCATGTATGACTCCACAATACACATAAAGCTTGCACCTTTATGCCCAAGGATACCAAAACGAACTCATATCTGAAAGGATAAACCATTAAACAACCTAACTCATCCATAACTCAAAAAGAACACCAAAATCATAATAAACTAGCCATGAAGAGATCTAATCATACACAAGAGAAGATGAAAACTTGATACCTCAACAAGCTTCCCCACAAGGTGATGATTCTGGATCCAAAGCTTTCCCACCAAGCAAAACAACTGCAAGCTTCTCTTTTTTCCTTCCCAAGGGAAAAAATAAGCATCAAAGCCTGCCAATAGCTCAAGTATACCTCCAAGAGGCTAGAAGGTCGATTTAGGGTTTTTAGAGTGTGGATGCTGACTTAGAAATGAGGGAAAAGGGCTAACATAAAGCTTTTATAGGGTACAAACACGAAAATTAGGGTTTCACACTAATCGAACGTATGCCCAGCGTACTCCTCATATGCCCAACGTACGAGGTCTCACACCCCGCTCCTAACCTCGCAGTACGCTAAGCGTACTCCTTATTGCGCACGACGTATATCCCTTCGCATTAGTACGCCCGGCGTACACCCTTGGTACGCCCCGCGTGCTGAGGTCTTCCCTCAAACCCTAATTCATTATGAAGTCCATCAGTTTCTCAATACAACTACGATTCCGACCATCCTTATATCAATGAAAAGGTATCGAGAAGCTCAACACAATTATCAACTCATACTTGACATAATGTTCCCCGAACACAAAATCTAATTTCCACAAAAGCCCTCTGCCAATTTACCAAAATACCGCTAAGCACCAAAACCAATTCCAAATCCCTGAACCATCTACATTTCAACGCCCACGCCAAAACAGGTAACGATTCGAAACAGGGCGTTACACTGTGCCACTATATAAAGATCCGTAGGCCTCTTATTTTTGGCTACTCTTTCTCCTTAAGAGATAGCCGAAAATCCTAATTTCCCCTCTCCTCTCTCTTAAGCTTCCTTCTTGATAGCTTGGCTATGAACCATTAGAGGCACGAAAATTATGGTGCTTGCTTCCAAGAGATCTACAAGGAAGGAATTGTTGTTATTTACTATAATAACAATAAGGTATGTTATCCTAAACCCTTTCTTATCTTTTGCGTAAATAACATAGGGTTTCTAGGGTTCCTTGTTTGATGTTCATAATTATAGATTCAATAGTGAAAACATAGATCCTTTAGGTTGCATGTGAACTTAAGGGTTTTCTGTTTATTTGTTTTACCTAATTTCTATCAGTGGTATCAGAGCTAATTTGTTTTCAATTGAATTGCTATAATTGTTGAATTTGATCAATTAGGGTTTATAGAAATTAAACCCTAAAAGGCCAAGATTTCGATTAGAGTTATGGTTTAAGAAACCCTAGCCCCTTCCCCCTATTTCGAAAATTTTAGGGTTAGGGTTTTAGAAACCCTAGCCTCCTCCCTAAGTTTTCGAAAATGGCTAGGTTAGTTAGGGCTTCCTAATTTTGGTAAATATTATTTTAATTTCCTAAAAAGAAATAATTAAAATTGGATAACTCTTTTACCCTAATTTTCGAAAATTAGAGGGTTAGGATTAGGATTAAAATTATTTGATTACTTTAATTAGTTAATCCTTATTTGATTTAATTTATTTAGTTAATTTGATAATTAATAGATAAATATTAAATCATTGTTAGTTTATTTTTCAAATTTAACTAATTGGATATTAATTTCGAAATTTAAATTATAAACTTAGTATTTTGAAAAGTTTTAAAATACACTTTATAATATATATATATCATTAAAAGTTATATATATATATATATATATATATATATATATATATATATATATATATTATGTATATGAATAAGTCAGTCAAATCGCTAGTATGACTCATTCACGAAGCCGGTCTATAAGGGGGTATAAGGAAACTTACAAATAAAATGGTAGTCGAATGGGTGCCACTCTCCCCCATCGCTACCTTGATTTGTGGAGGGTCATTAGCAGAACGGATTGGATAGGACATTAAATCTCATTAAAAGTATAATTCTTTAAAAGTAACTGAACCCCTTTTATAAAATCTCACTCTTAGTTACTATAAGAAAAATGTGAAAAGTATGCTAATTAATAAAATTGCACATTACACTTTATAGTTTTTAGTGGAGCACGTTTGTTTAACCGACATACTAATAGTGACTATAATTAGTCATAATGGGCATCTCAAAAATTATCATTAATTAATGGAGAGCGTGTGGTTAACCGGTACATTAATATGAGATGATAAATGACATCGAGAGTGCCAAGCATATTTGTATGGTTATTCACATCTTGTTTGTGATCCTCGGTATCCCAGTCATGAATAGAAGAGCATGATCTGAGATTAAACATGCCATTTATAGATTCAATGAATCTCAAAAGATCTAGGAGTTTCATGATTCGAAATTGGTAAATTGCTTTTACCTACCTTTATAAAATTTAAATTTAGATTACAGCATCCCTTTTCTAAGTTGTAAATTGCATAGTTGGATCCTAGCCTGATTATTTAATTTTGGGTCATAATATTAAGGATTATTATCTTCTAACTATAATTACATTTTTTTATAGATATCTACTTCTGGTGATGCTTCTGCTCCTCCGTCATCTTATTCCCACAACTTATCTTTTCTTTGGATATGCTCAAAGGTGACATTAGATGGCACCAATTATAATGACTAGATGTGAAACATAAAAATGGCTCTACGATTTGAGAACAAGGAGTATGTCCTCAAGAAAGAACTAATTGAAATCGATGAGGCCACTGCTACTATCGATGAATACACCTCTTACAAGAAACACTACGACGATGCAACCAAAGTGGCTTGCATCATGGTCGCTACTATGATCCCTAAGTTGCAGAGATTATATGAGTATTATTGACCATATGAGAAGAATAAGGACGTTGTGGAAAAGTTTCACAAGTGACCACGTCAAGAAAAGTTTGAAGTGGTCAAAGCCCTCAAGGCATGCTAGATAAAAGAGGGAGAGTCGGTTTGTAGACATGTGCAGAGAATGCAGAGGTATGTGGAATACCTTGTTAGGCTCACCTTGCATTTTGACGAGGAGTTGGTCATTGACATGGTCCTTAACTCATTTCCTATTTGTTATGATCAGTTCATTCTAGCTTATCATCTGAACAACAAAGAGACCATGTTGGCTCAGCTCCATAACCTGCTACAAACTGGTGACGCATAGGGATGAGCATATGGACCGGGGAACTGGCCGGAACCGGTCCCGGAACTGGAACCAGAACCGGAACCCGATGGAACCGGTCGAGCCGGGACCGGTACTATAATTTCGTCAATTTTTGGAACCGGGACCCGGTAAGAACCGGTCGTTGGAACCGGCCCAAAACCGGGAACCGGACCGGATAACTCACTCAAAATTTGAAAGTTGCATAACTCACTCAATTTAACTTTTTTTACCTGAATATTTTTCCTACATGTAGATTATGATTTGTAGTTAAGTTTAGACTATAAAAACGCTTGATTTGGTTAAAAACTGAATGAGTTACAAGCCCCGCAAAGAAGTATGTCAAATAAGAATTTTTTTTATGTTTCAGCAATTAAATGTAATCTGACTTTGTTGTTCAAATGTACATAACTCACTCAATTTAAATTTTTTTAACCTGAATATTTTCCTACATGTAGATTAGGATTTGTAGTTAAGTTTAGACTATAAAAACGCTTGATTTGGTTAAAAATTGAATGAGTTACAAGCCCCGCAAAGAAGGGTGTCAAATCAGAATTTTTTTATGTTTCAGCAATTAAATGTAATCTGACTTTGTTGTTCAAATGTGCATAACTCACTCAATTTAACTTCTTTTGACCTGAATCATTTTCCTACATGTAGATTAGGATTTGTAGTTAAGCTTAGACTATAAAAACGTTTGATTTGGTTAGAAATTAAATGAGTTACAAGCACCGCAAGGAAGGGTGTCAAATCAGAATTTTTTTATGTTACAGCAATTAAACGTAATCTGACTTTGTTGTTCAAATGTGCATAACTCACTCAATTTAAGTTTTGTTGACCTGAATCTTTTTCCTACACGTAGTTTAGGTTTTGTAGTTAAATTTAGACTATAAAAACGCTTGATTTGGTTAAAAATTGAATGAGTTACAAGTCCCGCAAGGAAGCGTATCAAATCATATCGGTTCCAAAACAGAAAACCGGTAAAAACCGGACCCGGAACCGGAACCGGTAGAACCGTCGGGATGGTTTGGTTCTTGATTTTGGCCGAAGTTGGTTCCCGGTTCGGGTCCGGGTCGGGCCGGTTCTGGCCGGTTCGGTCCGTTTGCTCATGCATAGTGACGCATGATTGAATGGAAAGAATGTTATCCGTAATACTGCTAGTGCTTCTGTTCTGGCCATTGCAAAAAAGTGGAAAGGTCCTCCCAAGAAAAATTGGAAGGGAAAGTCTCATGTCGGGTCATCCAGTAATTGCCCTAAAGGAAAGTCCAGTTTTGATACTCCACCCTCTTCTGATCCCAAAGAGGCTATTTGTTTTTACTGCAACGACAAGGGCCATTGGGAACGAAGCTGCCTTAAATACTTACAGGACATCAAAGATGCCTAGGTGAAGCCATCTTCAGTAGGTATATACATTATTCTATCTAATAAATCACCACCCACTCGTTCTTGGGTCCTTGATACCGGATGTGGTTTTCACATTTGTTCTGATTTGCAGGGCTAAGAGAAAGTGAAGAGGTGGAGCATGGAAGAATAAACCTGATCATGGGGAATAGGCGATCTTCTCCTGTTACCAAGATTGGAGTTTATAGTCTTGTGCTTGGAAGTGAAGTTAGGATAGATTTATTGAATTGCAAATTCTTCAGAAAGGACGAGAAACAATATTTCATTTCATACATTATCCAGACAAGGTTTTCGTTATTTTTTTGATGATTAGAATGGTTCAATTAAAGCTTATAAAAATGGTGTTCTTATGTTTGAAGCTTTGCCTTGCAATGATGTGTATGAAACTATGACATGTGTTGATAGCTTACGCAATAGTGTATTTCACATTGTTTTGTCTAATGGTATAGACAATGCATGCTTGTGGCATTGTTGTCTTGGGCATATTTACAAGAAACGCATCGCCCAACTCCAAAAGGATGAAGTGTTGGAATCATTTGACCTAAGGTCAGATGATGAATGCGAATCTTTTCTTTTGGGCAAGATGAAAAATCACCTTTCACTAGATCTTATAAAAGAGGTGGAGGTTTTTTGAACCTTATACACACAGATGTGTGTGGACCCTTCATATCTACTACAAGGGATGCTAATCGGTTTTATATAACATTTACGGATGATTATAGCAGATATGGTTACATCTACTTAATCAAACATAAATCAAAATCCTTTGAAAAGTTCAAAGAGTTTAAAAATGTAATAGAAAATCAATTCAGCAGGAAGATAAAGATTCTCCGATCAGATAGAGGAGGAGAGTATCTTACTATCGAGTTCCATGACTACCTCAAGGAATGTGGAATAGTTTCAAAGTTGACCCCTCCTAGGACACCACAACTTAATGGTCTGGCTGAGAGGAGTAATCGAACCTTGTTGGACATGGTTAGTTCAATGATGAGTCGAGCTTCTCTTCCAATCTCTTTCTGGGGGTATGCGTTAGAGAGTGCCACCCATATCCTTTATCTTGTCCCAACCAAGAAGGTTGCCAAAAAACCTCATGAAATTTGGACAGGGAAAGCTCCCTCGTTAGCACCTGTCAAAGTCTGGGGTTGTGAAGATTTCGTTTGACGAGAGACTCATAACAAGCTAGAAGCAAGAAGTGAGAACTGTTTGTTCATTGGTTACCCACAAAAGTCTTTTGGATACTTGGTCTATAGACCTAGTGAGAACGTGGTATTTGTAGTTCGAAGAGGATTCTTTCGTGAGAGAGAACTCATGTTCAAAGAGGACAGTGGGAGTACCATTGACCATGAATAAATTCAAGAGTCAACCACTGAGGGTAACTCTAAAGATACTGGCGCTTAACCAGAGGAAGACATTCATGTTGAACCAATTGACAAGTCATTACTCTTCGTCGTTCCAGTAGAGTTAGCGTGTTACCTCATATTTATGGTTTCCATATAACTGCAGAAGTTGATATGTTTATCAGTGATCGTACACTAATAAATTTGATCATGTACCCAGTCGAAAGACAGTTGGATGCAAATGGATCTTCAAGAAGAAGACCGACATGGATGGAAATGTACATACTTTCAAGGAATGACTAGTTGCGAAGGGATTTACTCAAACACCAGGGATTGACTATGATGAAACCTTCTCACTGGTGGCCAAGAAAAAAGTCTATTAGGGTAATGATCGCCATAGCTACGTTTCATGACTATGAAATATGGCAGATGGATGTCAAGACTACTTTATTTAACGGGAAGTTGGCTGAGGATGTTTACATGAGTTAGCCGGAGGGTTTTGTAGATGAAAAGTTTCCTAATAAACTATGTAAGGTTGAGAAATCCATTTATGGATTAAAACAAGCATCCCGCAGCTGGAATCCTTATTTCCATGAGAAAGTCAAAGAGTTTGGTTTCTCTAGGAGTGAGGATGAGTCTTGTGTGTAAGTCAAGGCTAGTGGGAGTATAGTAACATTTCTAGTATTGAATGTTGATGACATTCTACTTATAAGAAACGACATTCCAACTTTGCAGGATGTAAAATCTTGGCTTGGAATGTGTTTTACTATGAAGGATCTAGGAGAGGAAGCCTATATTCTCGGGATAAGAATCTTGAGGGGATAGAAAGAATAAACTAATTGGACTTAGTCAAACTACATACTTTGAAAAGGTAATAAAGCATTTTAGTATGGAAAATTCTAAGAAATGAGAGCTACCTATTCAGATTAATGTCAGGTTGAGTAAGACTCAAAGCCCGAGTACGGGTGAAGAGATAACATAAATGAGTCGGCTCCCATACGCATCGGCTGTGAGATCAATCATATATGCCATGACATGTACTCGCCCTGATGTATCTTTTGCCTTGAGCATAGTTAGTCGATATCAGGGAAATCCCAACAAAACTCATTGGATAATAGTAAAGAACATTCTCAATTATCTGTGAAGGACAAAGGAATGGGTTCTTGTGCTTAGTGGCAGTGATACACTGAGAGTAAATGGATATAGTGACGTTAACTTTCAAACAGATAGAGACAACTTTCGTTCTCAATCTGGCTGGGTTTTTACATTAAGTGGTGGAGAAATTATTTGGAAAAGTTCCAAGCAAGATACGATGGCTGATTCTACTTGTGAATCAAAGTATATAGCAGAAAGTGAAGCATCAAAGGAAGCAGCTTGGTTGAAGAACTTCATCGGAGATCTTGGAGTTGTCCCAACCATTCAAGAACCAATGAAACTTTTATGCGATAATGAAGGAGCGGTTGCTTTGACAAAAGAACCAAGAGATCATGGCAAATCAATACATATCGACAAAAAATACCATTTCATCATACATAGAGTAGAAGAATGTCACATCATTATAAAGAGGGTATCATCTGAGGGGAATCCTGTAGATCCCCTCACAAAGGGTCTGAGTAGGGCTAAACACATTCAGCATGCCAGAAGCGTTGGTCTGAGAAATGATATTAGTTTTATTAGTTAGTTAAGTTTTGTTTTGAAACTTGTAACAGATTAAATGTAATTGACTTTTGGTGATTAAATAATAAGAGATTATTTATGAGTTTGTTTACTGCCTTTGTCGATTACTTATTCTTGTGTTTCATTTTGCATGTTTTACTTCCCAAATGACTTAATTATTCAAAGTCCATAGTCATTCATACTTTGCGAAGTAAGTAGTGAATTAAGACTGTCATGATTTGAATTGTAGATTATCTGAAGAGTTTAGACATAACAAGTATTAATGCAATGTTCATGAGTACTTGGAATTGGAGATTTAAGTATTGGAAAAACTCACGCTCAAAGAATTACTTCTTGGATTATATCACGAGTAATTCTGATATGATAATACCTTATATTTTTAAAACGAATATATGAGTTGTAATTTACAAGTCAGTTGTGCATTGGTAATGTGTAAATACATTAGTAACATGATGTAATAAAACGTATTGTCATGTGTGATTTGATGAGTAAAGGATACAAGAATATACGTCAAAGTTTATTCGTTCCTTTTTCTCTAACGACAAAAGAGATATCTATGGGCCCCTCGATGCTTTGGTGTTGACTTATAGTGTTGGGCCCAGCCGTCATTAAATTGATGTGTTCAATTAGAAGTCTTATGATGTCATCATGAATTGGAAATCGGGAAACAAAATCTTAGACAAGGAGATTGATCATAATCCATGTCTCATGTCCTCACGATATCTTGAAGAACAGAGGAATATTTGATCACTTATCTTAAGACATGTTTCTGACTAGATCAGAGTTCGATAGCAGCTTTTGGAAGCTACAATTTGTTGAACGATTCAGTAGCTGTACTGGCAATTATAGTTATAGACTTATCCAAGTGGGAGACTGTTGGATTAGGTGTTTAAGCCCATAACTAAAATTGGTATATATTTGAATTGATAGAGCATAATCTTTTTGGGTTTCCCTCAAACCTAGCAATTGAACATGATACATTTAAAGAGAGAGAGATTAATTTATTACTTGATTAATAAATTTAAATAAATAGTTTATTAGTATATTATGAAAATAATATATTAATGAGAAAACTATTATTTAATTAACAATTAATCATAAATTAATTAGAATTAATTTTGCGATTACTGGAATTAATTAAAAGTGCAGGTTCTAAAGTGCAATTGTTCAATAGTTGAACAAAAGTCTCTAGAACCTTCCACCATTGGTGGTGGACAACTTTTAGGGGATATTATAGGGTTTCTAGACTATCCCATGTGGATAAATAAGGAATGAGATAAATACCAGATTTGAAATATTAATTTAATATTCAAATCAAGGTTACCTAGGGTTTTCTGGTGCGACTATATACAGATCCTTAGGCCTCTTATTTTCAGCCACTCCTTCTCCTTAAGAGATAGCGGAAAATCCTACTATCCCCTCTCATCTCTCTTAACCCTCCTTGCTAGCTTGGGTGTAAACCATTAGAGACACGACAATTATGGTGCTTGCTTCCAAGAGTTCTACATGGAAGGAATTCTTGTTATTTAATATAATAAAAATAAGGTATGTAATCCAAACCCTTTCTTATGTTTTTTAAAAATAGCATAGGGTTTCTAGGGTTCCTTGTTCGGTGTTCATAGTTATAAGTTCAATAGTGAAAACATAGATCCTTTAGGTTGCATGTGAACTTAAGGGTTTTTAGTTTATTTGCTTTACCTAATTTCTATCACATACGAACCTGATTTGACACACATACACACAATGATAAACACGATGCAGAAAATCAAAACGTAAACTGATGATGTATGGTCTATTAGCATGAACTAGACCATTCTAGCATGCCAGCCCTGCCTGGTGCGCTCCCGCCAGCCTCGTCGGGGACTCCCTCGCCTGCCTTGTTGGGGACTCCCCGTCGGCCCGGCCTGGTGCTCCCTGGCCTGGCTCTCCCTTGCCAGCCTTGCTGGGGACTTCTTTTCCAGCCTCACTGGGGACTCTCCTGCCGGCCCGGCCTGGTGCTCCCTTACCAGCTTTTCCTGGTGCGCACCTGCCAGCCTTCCCTGGTGCGCGCTCGCCAGCCCCGCCCGGCGCCTCCGGGTGGCCTCGCCCAACTCCTTGCTAGTTGGGCCTGAATTGGGCTAGCCCAAGGCCTGACCTAATTGTCCCCTATATAATGAATAGTATCTCCTCCATGGAGAGGGATCTTCCCCACGACTCAGCCGTCGCCCTATACTCCGGCCGGGTGGCTCAGCCGCCACCCGCCGCCGTCAGCCACCATACACCACCACCAGTACCAAGATGGTCCTCTCTAGCTAAAGAGAGCCATCTCAGATCTACCAGATGATCTAACTTGACCGTCGGAGCCCGCTCCCGGGGCACAGTCCCTGGGGCAGCTCTAACGGCCTTGTCTGTTGTGACCTCGCTGATTCGTCTCCGACGCAGAAGCACTCCCTCGGAACAGGTGGTCGGAGCCGATGTCGCATCATTTGGCGTCATCCCGGACTTGAACGAGTAGCCATCATCTCAGTTGGTCGTAAGCTCGTTCTTGCCCAGATTTGTTCAGATCTGATGTGTTCTCATCTAAGGTTTGCTCAGATCTGTTCATTTCTACATTTCTTAGTTCAGATCCGTTTGGATCGTGGCAAAGATCTATCCAGATCTGATTAGCTATGTTTCAGATCTTTCGATCTGATGCACTTTTTGTTCAGATCTGTAGATCTAGTTCATTTTTAGCTCATATCTCTAGATCTGAACGTTTTTGTTCACTTAATCACCTCTCAAGTTTAAAAACACCAACTGAGACCCGTTTTTACTGATATTTTCGGGGAGAGAAGAGGTTTTTAGGAGCTCTTCTCCATATTTGTTTATATTTTGGTGTTTTATCCAAACAACTTGAGAGTTGGAGAACTTTTTTCGTAATTACTTACTTTATTTTCAGTCTATGATATAAAAAATCACTTTCGGTTTTTGATTTTCTTTTCAAAACTCTTTTGAAGTTGTCTACTTAGTATTTTCTCTAAAAGTTTAGTGATAGACACAAAATTATTTCCAGATCTGTTCTTGCTCACATCTTGATAGCTTGTTGAGCAAGCTGAAGAGTAAAGAAGGTTTAGTGAGAAAAAAAAAACTTTGTTGGATCCATTTCGTTTTTAGTTCAGATCTATGGATGTACATGATTTTCTTCACTCAAATATTCCCTAAGTTTGCAAGAATTTTCTTAGATCCGTTTTTTGTTTATATTTTGGGGGTTTATTGAGAGTTTCAGAAGAAAAGAAGTTTTATGAGTTTCTGTCCATATTTTCGGTTCATATATTCTTAGAAAATATCATTTAGTTTATTGTTTTTTGTGTAGAACTTCATTCAAGTTGTTTGTGTTTGTTTTAGGAAGTTTGAAAAAAATTATGAGTTCTATTTTTTACCTTCTTAGCTTGATTTTTTAGCTCAGATCTGTAGATCCATCTCGTTTTTAGTTCATATATAAACGATTTATCATCACCCAAACATGTTTGAAGCATGCAAAAATCTTCTCAAATCTATAGATTTGCTTTAGTTGTTGTTTATAAAAAACACCTTTCAAGCTTACAAAAACCCTATCAAATCCATCTTTCGTTTATAGTTTGGTAGTTTGTTCAGAAAGTTGAGTAGAAAAGAAATTTTTATGAGTTTTTACTCATTTTGAGCCCATATATTACCATAAAATCGTTTTTAGTGAAGATTTTCTGTAAACAACTTCCCTCCCTGCAGTATCTGTTTGTAAACCCAGCTGTGTGGCTTGTACGTTTCATAAAGCTTTTTTTTTTTTCTTAAAAAAGTCGTTTATCCCCTTTACTAAAAGACAGTCATATTTACCTCAAAGGTTTACCACACCCCCTCTTACAGTTTTATTTTTTTTAAAAAAAATGAGGGTAGACAAATAGAGTGCTTTAATAAGTTCAAAAGAGTGATGTCTATGTATTTTCGTTTATAATTTTACAAAATAAATCAGATTTGCCTCTAAACCAACTTCAAAATTGTGTCTAGCTTATAATACATAGTACCAGTTCAATTATACAAATTGTGCAAAAGACTGCATAAAGTCACTGTGTACATGTCTCTTTCTGACAAAAAGGGGTGTACAGTATAAGCTGTCAAAAGTAAAAAGAAAAATTGGGCCCCACTTGGCTTTCTCTCTTTCTAATAGTAATGGTCTCTTCGTTTCCCGATGAATCACCCGCAACAACACCAATCATCAGTAGTTTCCATAGTAGTTTCCATCGCTGGTCGATCCCGGCTAGACGACGCCCCCAGCAGGAAGACCTCGACAGCGAACGCCTCCCTCGACCATTGTCGGTCGTTTCTAGCAGGCGGCAACCCATGAAGCACCCAGACCTGTGCAAACTTCTCCCGATGAACCACAAGTAGCGACCTCCGGACCAGCTCTAGCGTCGGCCGATGTTAGCGCTACTGGTCACAGTCATCTCCATGGAACCTGCAATAGTTGACGCAACAGAATCAATAGTCAACCACTGCTACAGACCGCTTATAGACAGCCTCACGTTGGTTGCCGACCGCCTCCAGTCACCAAATACCCTCCGACCAGCGACCAACAAAGCAGTGTCGCCGGTGAGTACGACCCCGATCTCTTGTAGGGTTGACGAATCTTCAGAAAAAAAAATACATAAAAGAAAAGAGGTGTATCGCCATGAGCTGGTACCCTTGGTACGCAACCGATTTAAGAACAAAAAAATGTCTCCGTGAGGTACCAAACCTCTGGTCACCGGAGTTTCCTTTTGGAATATCTCCTCATCTCAAGGCGTGATATTGTTAAACAGCTGGAAAATTTTGTTTTCTTAAAACTGATTAGCAAGCTGGACCCAACATATGGCAATTTATGTTTTCCACACGTTCAAAAAAAATGGAGATAAAGTAAAGAAAAGTAAGTGGGTGTTGTGCACATTTAAAAAAAAAAAAAAAAAAAATAAGCAAAAGAGTTCGATCAATCCTCCATGATAAATGGACCACAACATTCCTACAATGGGCTTAGCACATGGGCCAACAATCCGCAAAATGGGCTGCTACCATTTTATTTTATTTTGGGCTTCTCCTGTATGGACCATTTGGACTATCTCAACAATTAAATGAGCCGCTCTTGCAAGACAATAATCAGCAATTTAATGTTGGCGTGACGCAAACTCCGCTCAACAGAAAACGTTCTCAGAGAATGTGTTACGGCCCGGACCACTCGGCAACTCTTTTAAAAAAATGGATTTTAAAAGATGTTTTGCAGTCCAATCCACTCGACAACCTTTCAAAAAAAAAGAAAAAGAAGGGGAGAATATGAATTTGGACTGATTATTTGCAGGCCCTAGCGGAAAATAATAGCAATTTTGGGTTGTGGCAATTTGGGCTTCATATGAATTAGTACTTAATAGGCTACCTCCACAATACAAAAAATGACCCAATTTTGCAAACCAAAAATCAGCAATTTGATACTCGCGCATCGCAAGCTTCGCTCAACGGAATGCGTTGCGACTCGAACTCTCGCGACATTTTCAAAAAAAAATGGGGAAGGGGGAAGAGTGTGCAGTACATTGCTACTACTACTATTAGTAAAGCATTTCGAAATAACCCTTAGCAACTGTGCTGCCCGACTATCAGAAGTTGCGTTGACCAGCTCCATGCAGCCTCGCTACTCAGCTCTCATCAGTCGTGTTAGCCAACATCCCGCAGCCGCGCCACCCAACCCTTGTCGGCACTTGCACCGCCTAGCTCCTGCAAGCAGCTATGTATCTCAGCCTTCAGCAGCTATACATCCATATTTCCTTTTCTTCGCATCCTCTAAGGAAAAAAGGGGGGGGAGAAGGGTTGGTACGACACTATGCAGAAGTGATTTTTATTCCGAAGGGGTAGAGTTAAAGTACATGTAGAGCTGATGTTATGCATGATAGTGCATTCCCGAGGTGACATTAATATTCCAGATCAAAAGAGCAGCCTCGTGGTTCGACCCTCGGTAGTCTCGTTGCCCATCTCTCAGTGGTCGTGCTGCTCATCTATCGCTAGCAGCTCGATGCTCAGTTCTCATCGGCCCTGTTGACCAGCTCTCGACGGCAGTCTCGCTATGCACCACTTGACAACAGCTACATTATCCAACTCTAAGTAGCATCGCTGCATAGCTCTCGACAATATCATTAGAGGACGAGGCATAAATCATCGCTACAGTTAATGATACGGCAGAGCATCAAGCGCCATTACATTTCAGCCTGGACTGATCACCCAGGCCAAACACATAGATCGCCGGTCGTTGCGCCCAATCATGCGAGGTTCAATACCCTTGCCTCGAGTCGCCTGGCTTCTCAGCCCGACTCCATTATAGCGTCAAGCTCTGCATGCGAGGTTCAATACCCTTGCCTCGAGTCGCCTGGCTTCTCAGCCCGACTCCATTATAGCGGCAAGCTCCACATGCGGGGTTCAGTACCCTTGCCTTGGGTCGTCTGGCTTCTCAGCCCGACTCTATAATAGCGGCACGCTCCACATGCGAGGTTCAGTACCCTTTCCTTGAGTCGTCTGGCTTCTCGGCCCAACTCCATTATAGCGGCAAGCTCCGCATGCGAGGTTCAACACCCTTGCCTCGAGTCGCATGACTTCTCCGTCCGACTCCATTATAGCGGCAAGCTCCGCCGGCAAAGTTCAGTACCCTTGCCTTGAGTCGCCTGGATTTTCGGCCCGACTCCATTATAGCGGTAAGCTCCGCATGTGAGGTTTAACACCATTGCCTCGAGTCGCCTGACTTCTCAGTCCGACTCCATTATAGCGGCAAGCTCCGCCGACAAAGTCCAGTACCTTTTCCTTGAGTCGCCTAGCTCCCCAGCCCGACTCCACTACAGCGGCATGCTCCGACCGACGAGGCTCAAAGGTTTGCAACCTTTGCCTACATGATTCCACGCGATGCTCTCCCGCGTGATGTATCTACGATCGCTGGCAACCAAGCCCGATCCATTCTACGCGAGGCTTTCCCGCGTAATGTATTTACGATCGCTGGCAGTCAAGCCTGATCCATTCCACGCGATGCTTTCCCGCGTGATGTATTTAGGATTGCTGGCAGCCAAGCACGATCCATTCCACGTGATGCTTTCCCGCGTGATATATCTACGATCACTGGCAGCTATGCCCGATCCATTCTACGCGATGCTCTCCCGTGTGACGTATTTACGATCGCTGGCATCTAAGCTCGATATGTTCCACGCGATGCTCTCCCGTGACATCTCCATGATCGATAACTGCTAAGCTCAAGCTATTCTTCTAAGTCGTGCAACATAAGTCGCGCATCGTCGCGCACCATAAGTCGCGCATCACAAGCTTATTCCACACCTAACACCATGATCTCGGTGTTTGTCGTCATGGTTCTCTTGTGCTCGGACGATCGATGAAGCATTTTCCACATTACATCCTGCTATAGTGAGGTTACTCTCCAGCAAGAAGGTTATCCGAAAACGGCCCTGCTACCTACTACTTTTCAGCATCGATGTTTCCTGGACCTCGGAAACGATATCGCTGCACAATCCCTACCTATAGCCTCGTCGTGTACCCTTCAGCTTCTCTGTTGTCTGGCCCTCGCTAACGGTCTTGCTGCGCAATCCCTACCTATAGCCTCGCCACGTATCCCTCAGCCTCTCTGTCATCTGGCTCTCATCAACAGCTTCATTGCGTAACCCCTATTAGCAATCTAATCGCCCAGCTCCCAGAACCTGTGCCACCTATATTACGGTCAGCAACCTTACGGCTTATCGGTTTGACAACATCCATCTCGTACAAAGAGTTTTGCTACTTCATCGTGCATTGACACAACAACCTTACCTTATTCGTCATAGTCTGATCCGACTACCTACGCTAGCCACATCAGACTGGGGGGAATCCGACTAGGTTTAGCCTAAGCAAGAAACACCTTTAGGGCGGTTACTGGTGCTCAAAGAAGACTATGTATATGGTTATCGATGACATTCCATTTGCACGTAACTACAACAGCAACTACGTTGGATAACAATCTTAGGGACTGAATGGCAAGCTTACGCTCCTCATCTACCTTGGCCCGACGCCTTATCGGCATCATTGTCACATAGCAGCCCCGCTCCGCATAACATTATTAGCAGCTTTACCCTGCATGATCGCAACAACAGATATGTTGCATCATACCGACCGGATCGCATTCCCAACAAGGAAAGATTATTACGCCAGCCCATGCTTGGCTCATCGTGCAACCCCACGATTCTCGTGGGCGAGGTTCGAGGTTCAGTCGTTCTCTCTATTATTTAATGTATTGGTGCTTTGTCTACTCTGATATGATTGTTAGCAATTCAATCACATCGGACTAGGGGGACTTGACGACACACGATTTATATGACTAAGTCCAGTCCAATGTCATTGGCCGTGATGATATATGGTCCACTAGCACGGCTTGGCCTGGCGCGCTCCTGCCAGCCCTGCCTGGCGTTCCCTTGCTAGTCCTTGCTGAGGAATCCCTTGCCAGCCTTGTTGGGGACTCTCCTGCCGGCCCGGCCAGGCGCTCCCTCGCCTGGCACTCCCTTGCCATCCCTTCTTGGTGCGCGCCCGCCAGCCCTGCCTGGGGCGCGCCCGCTAGTCCCGCCCGGCGCCTCCGGGCGGCCTTGCCTAGCTCCTTGCTAGCTGGGCCTAAATTGGGCTGGCCCAAGGCCTGACCTAATTTCCCTTGACCTAATTGCCCCCTATATAATGAATAGTATCTCCTCCATGGAGAGGGATTCCCCTTGGCTCAGTCGCCACTATACTCCGGCAGGGTGGCTCAGCCGCCACCCGCCGCCATACACCAACACCAGCACCAAGATGGTTCTCTCTAGCTAAAGGGAGCCATCTCAGATCTACCAGATGATCTAACTTGACCGTCGGAGTCCGCTCCCGGGGCACAGTCCCTGGGGCGGCTCTAACGACTTTGCACTGTGATGTCAGATCTCCGCCGCAGCAGAAGACCAGAAGAGCCGCCGGAGGTCGATGTCGCATCATTTTGCGCCATCCCGGATTCGAGCAAGTAGCAAAAGCCTCAGTTGGCCTCCAGCTCGATTTTGACCAGATTTGTTCAGATCTGATGTGTTTTCCTCTAAGATTTGTTCAGATCTGTTCATTTCTACCCACCGTTTGGTTCAGATCCATTTGGTTTCTACCAAGATCTGTTCAGATCGATTTGGTTTCGCCAAGATCTTTCAGATCTGTTTAGTTTTTGCTCAGATCTTTAGATCTGTTGAGTTTTTTGCTCAGATCGTTAGATCTACCTTGTTTTTGCTTAGATATCTAAATATGCCTTGTTTTAGTTTATTTGAGCAATTCTCAAGTTAAAAGATTTTATCAGATCCATCTTTGTTGGATTATTCAGAAAGTTGGGGAGAAAAGAGATTTCTATGAGTTTTTCCCCATCTTTGTTCATATTTTCGAATTTTATTCAGCAAGTTGAAGAACAAATAATATTTTACAAGTCTTTATCTCTTTTGCTTGTTCATTTTCAAGAAAATTGGTTGTAGTTTCTGATTTCTCATGTACAGCTTCATTCAAGTTGTTTATCTGATGCTTCCTCTAGAAGCTTAGAGATGGCAAACAAAAGATTTTCAGATCTGTTGAGCAAGCTAAAGAGTAAAGAAGGTTTAGTGAGGACAAAACTTTGTTAGATCCATTTCGTTTTTAGTTCAGATCTATGGATCTACATGATTTTCTTCACTCAAATACTCCCCAAATATGCAAAAACTCTCTTAGATCTGTTTATTCTTTATATCTTGGGGGTTTGTTTCAGAAGAAAAGATGTTTTATGAGTTCTTAATCATATTTTTCAGTTCATAAAATCAGGAGAAAACTCGAATTTTTACACCACTTTTTATATTTTTGGTGTCTTTTCTTTAGAAGTTTAGAGGAGAAAAACGAAAATTTCCTCCAGATCTTTCGTTTGCTCACATCTTGATAGCTTGTTGAGCAAGCTGAAGAAGAAAAGAAAGTTTATGAAAAAAAACCCTTTCAGATTCGTTTTTGTTTATGTTTTGGTGTCTTTCCAGAAATTTGAGTAGAAAAGAAATTTTTATGAGTTTTTATCCCACTTCAGTCCATATATTATAAGAAAATCGTTTTTAGTAAAGATTTTCTGTGAGCATCTTCACTCCCACTGCAACAACTATTTGTACACACAACCATATGGCTGGTACATTTTACAGAACCTTAAAAAAAATGGGGGTGGAGAGGAGTTCTATAAGAAGAACTGATATCTGTAAAAGAAAAAAATTCTTATGAGCTGTTCACCATCTTTCAGATGTCATATTATCAAAAGTTAATTTTACTAATCAATCTAAATATACAAATTTCTTTAAGTTGTGCTGTAACTAGTAAAAGTTATTTTTACTTTATAGTTTTACCATTTTCATTAATGGTTATAATATAAAAAAAAGGTGTGTATATAGAGAAAGTCACATTTACAGCTCACATTCATGACAAATCACTCAAATACATCAAAAAGGGTGTATGTCGTGTCTATCTACTGCCGACAACTACAAAAAAGGGATAAAGGTGCACAGTGCACCAGACTAATGACAAGACAAATGACAGAGCTGTCTACAAAAGTCAGAAACAAGCTGGACCCCATCTGGTCCAATCCCTTATGAGCAGAAAAAACAAAAAAGCGGGACCCCCCCGGATCAGCACATCTTCCCAGACGGCCAAAGACCTTCCTGAAACCCCAACTTCTCTCGCCGGAACCTGACCACCAACTGTGGCTCTCACCTTCATATAAAAAAAGGGGTGGGGGGAGAATGGTAGTCGGCCCCACCATGGCAACATACAAAAAACACAAGGGCGTATTCACCTGGGGCCCACTCGTTCATCCTTTCTCTGTGAAAGTAGCTCCAGTGGGCATACCACCTCACCGGACATAGGGGGAACAAAAGAGTCTCCGAGCAACCCCACCAGGACCCAGGCGAGTACTCTCCAGTCGCCAACCAGTCGACCCCTTCCAGCCGGCGACGCCAAAGCACACCCAGCAGCACCGCCGGATTCACCTATCGGCGCAACCCATCTCTTCTGCCCCTCCTTTGAGCAAAATGTTTCCCAGCAGTACTCACTGAGCTGTTAGAATTGCTCCAAGCATCACCATCGGCTAGAAATAGCATCCCCGGTTGCCCACAGCAACAACGCCCCCATCGCCATCTAGCTGTATCCAATCGACGATGGCAAGGCTATCCAATCGGCGATATCCAGTAGCTAAACTCCAAGGCCCCACTTCCAGTCAATAATCGCAGGTCCATCAACGACCCATCAGATGAATGTTCCCAACACCTCCGAGATTTCGCGTCTAGCTGTAACGCACTGTCATCCCCGACGAAGCAATGACCTCCCTCCATCGTCAAATTTCTTAGTAGTCGGTCACCTTCAGCGAGAGACGCAGGACAGCAGCCACCGCCGATCTGACCCAGGGCACCACCAAAAGCATCTCCAGTCGCCAGTTATTGCCAACGGACTCATCAAACCAGCATCACCGGCGGAGCTTGCTGTTTCGATCTGATCTCCTTTACAGATGAAGAATGCCGACGAGTAGCCACCAGTCGATACCTGCGTTTTTCCCTTTGGGCGTTCTCTCTTCAACAAAGATGAGGGTAGCGGGCCTCATATGTTTGTTCCGGATCAACAATCCGTTTAAACCCATCATTTTCAAACGAAAAAAAGAGGGGGGTTACCACTTGGGCTATTTATTTGCTAAATGAGCTCCCAACATACGAATGGGATGCAATATATTAGCTTGGGCTCCTCCTAAGTTTCTTATGGGCTACATGTTACAACCTTTGGTATCTAGTCCAATACAACCCAACACAAAATTGGAGAAAATAAATTTGGGCTGGTCACATGGGCTGTATTTCTCAGCTTGGGTTTTTCTTTGGCATTTTTATAAACAGTCTTAACAACACATATGGACCTAATTCTCCAAGTTGGTTTCTTCCAATTCCATTTTAGGCTTCACAAAATCACTATTTGCGTTTTATTGGGCTACTCCTCCAACAAATAAAATGGGCTACCTTTGCAAGACAAAAGTCAACAAGTCACCGCAAGCCCCGCTCAGCAAATACATTTTAGAATACGCTTGGTATTTTCAAAAAAAAAGAGGGGGAGAAGAGTAGTACACTACTACTGCTACTCGTGAAGCATTTCGAAATAGCCCTCAACAATTGTGTTGCTCGGCTATCAGCAGCTGTGTTGACCAACTTCAGGTAGCCTTGCCACTCAGCTCTCGCCACTCATGTTGACCGGCCCTCGCTAGTCTCGCTGCTTAGCCCTCAGCAGTTGCGCTACCTGGCTCTCAGCGGTTGTACAGCCTGACTCTCAGTAGCGATGCGGCCCAGCTCAGCAGCTGCAAGGCCTAGCCATCAGTAGTTACGTTGTTGGACTAGCAGTCGCGCTGCCTAGCTCTCGGCAGCCGTGCCAACCTAGTTCTTGTTAGTACTTGGGTCGCCTAGCTCTTTCCAGCAACTATGTATCTCAGCTTTTAACGGCTATACATCCAGCTCTTTGCCTCCTCTAAGAAAAAAAGGGGGGAGGGCTGGCATGACACTATGTAAAAGTGATTTCTATTCCGAAGGGGCAGAGTTAAAGTACATGAAGAGCTGATGTTATGCATGATAGTGCACTCCCGAGGTGACATTAATATTCCGGGTCGAAAGATCAGCCTCGTGGTTCAACCCTCGGTGGTCTCACTGCCCATCTCTCAGATGTCGTGCTACCCATCTATCGCTAGCAGCTCGATGCTCAGTTCTCAACGACCCTGATGAGCAGCTCTCGACGACGGTCTCGCTACGCACCACTTGACGGCAGCTACACTATCCAGCTCTAAGTAGCATCGCCGCATAGCCCTCTGCAGACAACCAAGATAGCATGGCACCAACTATCACTACAACTAATGATGCAGCAAAGCATCAGGCGCCATTACACTTCAACCCGTAATGATCACCCAGGCTACACACACATACATAGATTGCGGGCTGCTACGCCCAGTCATGCGAGGTTCAACACCCTCGCCCCGAGTCGTCTGGCTTCCCAGCCCGACTCCATTTTAGCGGCAAGCTCCGCATGCGAGGTTCAGTACCCTCGCCTCGAGTCGCCTGGCTTCTCAGCCTGACTCCATTATAGCGGCAAGCTCCGTATGCGAGGTTCAGTACCCTTGCCTCGAGTCGCCCGGCTTCTCAGCCTGACTCTGTTATAGCGGCAAGCTCCGCATGCGAGGTTCAGTACCTTTGCCTCGAGTCGCCTGGCTTCTTAGCCCGACTCCATTATAGCAACTTGCTCCGACCATTCCACGCGACGCTCTCCCGCGTGATCTACGATCGTTGGAAGCCAAGCCCGATCCATTCCACGTGATGCTCTTCCGCGTGAGTTATCTACGATCGTTAGCAACCAAACCCGATCTGTTACATGCGAGGCTTCCCCGCATGACATCTCCATATTCGTTGGCTGCTAAGCCCGAGCTATTCTCCTAAGTCGCGCAACACAAGTCGCGCGTCGTCGCACACCATAAGTCGCGCATCACATGCTTATTCCATGTCTAACACCATGATCTCGGTGTTTCCTCTCTCACAGTCATCATGGTTCTCTTATGCTCAGACGATCGATGAAGTGTTATCCACATTACAACATGTTGTAGTGAGGATACTCTCCAGCAAGAAGGTCATCCCGACAGCGGCCCTGCTACCTACGACCCCACATCACCTCTGTTTCCTGGCTCTCGGAAACGGTCCTGCTGCGTAACCCTACCTGTAGCCTCGTCGCGTAGCCCACAACACCTCTGTTTCCTGGCTCTCAGAAACGGTCTTGCTATGCAACCCCAACCTATAGCCTCACTGCCTATCCCTCAACAATTCTATTGTCTGGCTATCGACAATAGTCTCACTGCGTGACCCTCGCTAGCAACCTAATCGCACAGTTCTTGGAATCTCTTCCACTTATATTATGGTCAACAACCTTATGGTTTATTGGTTTGACAACATAGTCTGACACGGCTACCTACGCTACCCACATCAGACTGGGGGGAATCCAGCTAGGTGTAGCCCGAGCAAGAAAGACCCTCAAGACAGTTATTAATGCAGACTATGTAGACGGTTACTGGTGGCATCCTATCTCGCATGGCTACCACAACAATCACGACGGATAACAGTCTCAGGGACTGAATGGTCGCAGCAACAGGTACGTTGCGTTGCACCGACCGGCTCGCACTCCTCTCAATGAAGGAGTATCGAGTCAGCTCAAGTTGCATAGGCAACGTTTGGCTCGTCACACAACCCCACGGCTCTCGTGGGCAAGGTTTGATCATTTTCTCTATTATTTAATGTATTGGTGCTTTATCCAGTTCGATCCGATTGTCAGCAACCCAATCGCATCAGACTGGGGGGACTTGACGACGCACAGTTTATATGACTAAGTCCAGTCCGATGTCATTGGCCGCATACCAATAACACCAGACTGGGGGGACTTGATGATATATGGTCCATTAGCATGGCCCAGACTGCTCTAGCGCGCCAGCCTGGCCTGGCGCGCTCCTGCCAACCTTGCCGGGGACTCCCTTGCCAGCCTCGTTGGGAACTCTCCTGTTGGTTTATACGACTTAGTCCAGTCCGATGTCATTGGCCGCGTACCAATAACATCAGACTGGGGGGACTTGATGATATATGGTCCACTAGCACGGCCTAGACTGCTCCAGCGCACCAGCCTGGCCTGGCGTTCCCTTGCTAGTCCTTGCTGGGGAATCCCTTGCCAGCCCTGCTGGGGACTCTCCTGCCGGCCCGGCCAGGCGCTCCCTCGCCTGGCATTCCCTTGCCATCCCTTCCTGGTGTGCGACCGCCAGCCCCGCCCGGCGCCTCCGGGCGGCCTTACCCAACTCCTTGCTAGCTGGGCCTAAATTGGGCTGGCCCAAGGCCTAACCTAATTTCCCTTGACCTAATTGCCCCCTATATAATGAATAGTATCTCCTCCATGGAGAGGGATCCTTCCCCTTGGCTCAGGCGCCACTATACTCTGGCAGGGCCGCCATACACCACCACCAGCACCAAGATGGTTCTCTCTAGCTAAAGGGAGCCATCTCAGATCTACCAGATGATCTAACTTGACCGTCGGAGTCCGCTCCCGGGGCACAGTCCCTGGGGCGACTCTAACGACTTTGCACTGTGATGTCAGATCTCCGCCGCAGCAGAAGACCAGAAGAGCCGCCGGAGGTCGATGTCGCATCAGGCTGCATACCAATAACATCGGACTGGGGGACTTTTTGATATATGGTCAATTAGCATGGCCTAGATAGCTCTGACGAGCCAGCGTCGCCTGGCGCTCCCTTGCCAGCTGATGCGACCTAAGCTTCAGCCGGATTAATACTGGTGAATCAGGTTCCTCGTTGCCTCTGCAAGATCACAAGAAAGAGAGGCCGTCATCCGTTTCCCGGGAGGGTGCTCCCGGAAGAACGCTCCGACGGTCAAGTTAGAAGGTATCTAGGGTTTTTGGTGTCTTCTTTTGGAGAGAAGAGCTTACCTTGTGAGTCTGAGGGTGCATCATTTTATACCTAGCGCTCTTGCCCAGTCCGTACTGGACAGGATGGCTTTTTGGGGAGACAAGATCAGAGGCGCTGATTGGAGGATCGTGCATCCTCAACCGTTAGAGCGCTCTTATTGGCTCTGGCGGTAATGGCCTGATCCACTGTTTGTCCCATGATTGTCTTTTTTGTCTTGGAGTTGGGAGCGTTCTTTGTCAGGCGCGAGCCCCTCGCCTGGGCATTCTGTCCCCAGAGGCGCTGGCGGGCGCTGAGCCCACTGGGCTTAGCCCGGCTGGAACGCTCGGCGCTCTGGTTAGGCGCGATTCTGTCGTGCCGTCTTAGGCACGTCATCAAGTCCCCCAGTCCGGTAGCCATAGCGTTGCAGCGCTAGTTACAGCATTCCGGGCTTAATTAGCTTACACGTGTTGCTTTTTCTTTACCCACCATTCCACTCTTAATGGCGACGTGACTGCGCATGACGGCTGGCAGTTACGTCATCGTGTCAGACATTTTAAATGCCCCGCCCTTTCCGTTCCTTTATACGAACGCTTATAGGGTTTCCTTTTTGCCTTCACGCTTCCCTTATCCTTCTTCGTCTTCCTTTCTCTGTGTTTTTCTTTTTCTCCTCCTCTATGGCGAGTCTTCCTGGTATCCTTCCCTCCACCGCTGAATACCGCCAGATTGAAATTTCATATGGTTTATCTTCTGTGGAGGGCGTGGAATTTCCTTCTCCGGGTTCTAGAATCTCATCCCCCCTTCTGGCAAAATCGGGGTTTATTTGAAAACCCTAGATGCTGGCATTCGCTTCCCGTTGACGGACTTTCAGGAAGAAGTTCTCCAGAAGGATGGCTGTAGCTTGCAGATGCTGACCCCAAATGATGTTAAGAAAGTGGTAGCATTCGAGATGATCTACAGGGCCAATGGCTATCTTCCCGATTATTTCGTTTTTAAGTACTTCTTCAGATTCTGCGTCACCGGAGATAAATGCACCTTTTCAGTCCGGCGAGGAGGACATGATCTAGTTCCCGACGGACGAACCCCCAAGAACTGGCAGGATAAGTGGCTATGGGTGAATCAAGAACTGGTTGGGAGCGGTCGGTATCGTGCAAATACTTTTGCTGATACCATCCCCAAGCTTTTCCCCCACAATCAGGGCGTTGCTGATTACTCGAAGAGTGTCCAAGTATCCCCTGAGGACTACTCTGAGGCCCTCCTTTCTGGTGTAGGGATGAGTCCCTCTTGGAGGCGTCATGGCAAAATGACGGCGTTCTTTTGCAACGTTGACGGTAAGTGTTCTGTTTGGCTTTCTTCTTTCCTCTTTTCCTTCTCCCTCTTCTCTTCTTCTCTCTTTTTTTTTTCTTTTTAGGTGACTGATAATTCGCGTTCTTTCCTTCCCATGTGCTGAATCCCCTTTGTCTATGGATGAGGTTCTACGGAAACGCTACCGGGGCAAGCTGGAGTATCGCGAGGTGGATCTAGTTGACCGGCTCCCTCCGCCTCGCCGGTTGGTCCAGCTTGCTTTGACTGCTGCTCCTTCTACTTCTCATACAGGCAAGTCGGCGTCGGAGACGAATCCCTTCCGTGTTCGCCCTATTTCTGATGTCATGCCTTTGGGAAGTACCCTCTCCTCTTCCATGGAGAGTAGCGAGGATAGCAAAGAGGGTATTATCGCTGACGCTCGGCGTATGCAGGCAAAAAGGAAAGCCGTCTTGTCCATGGGTGATCCGTTTACCGGTGCACCTAATGTCGCCAAAAGAATTCAGACCAGGCGTAGCTTTTCCCGCCTGTTGAGTTCTATGGCTTCCATGCCGACCGGCGTGGTTGTGATCCCCGATGATGACGCGCAACAGTCCGAGGGGATCCATGGGGCGCGTGATCAGCCCGTTGTTTCGTCTATCTCACCTATACCTATTCCAAGTGTTCTGTTTCTTCCTTCGAAGCTTTCTCCCGTCAAGGACTCTGGCGATCCCGGCCAGGCGTCACTCCCTCTGGGCGGTGTTACTGGGAAGAGTTCCGTCAGGCCCCCTGTCTTTGCCCCTTCTTGGAGTCTTCACAATGATTCTCGGTTATCTGTTCGTGCCAATGCTCTGGAGTTCTCTCGCCATGCTTTTCCTCATGTTGCTTTTCCTCATGTTGCAGTTAGTGACATGGAGGCCGAGCGTTCGTGCCAATGCTCTGGAGTTCTCTCGCCATGCATTCACTCCCTTAGCGAAATGGAGGCTACCCATGCCACATGCGAGTCGCGTGTGGTGGGGCTGGAGCGTCGCGTTGGCGAGCTTGGTAAAGACCTCCAACTTTCTGAACAAAAGTGTCAGCTCCTTGTATCTGAGAAGGCTATCCTTGACGAAGCTAGAGCCGCTTTAGAGGCCAAGGTTGACTCCCTTACTCAAGTGAATGAAGGTTTGATGATTCAAATGAGAGTCTTGAGCACGATGCTGCTGATCGTGACAAGTTAATGTCTTCTTTGCAAGTGGATGTGGGTACTTCTCGCCGGGATTTGGATTGGTTAGTACGTGTGGGTGTTGTTCGTATTGTGGATAAGTTGATTGAGCATCCGGATTTCACGAATGCTATAAGTCTCATTCGACATGCTGCTTTTGTAGCTGGGATTGAATCCGTTCAGAAAGCGACCGCTGGAGCTGGGTCTGATGATGGTGGTGCTTGTCTTTCCTCCACTGGTCCGGTGGTTAGCGTGAATGATGCTTTGTTATCATTTGCGAGTATGGATCATGCATCTTTATTGGGTTTGGGAGATTTGGATATTGGGGGCCTCCGGGAGTTGTGTTCTTTCTCTGGTTCAGAAGGTACCCCAGAGGGTATGGTGATTCGAGGGGATGAAATTATGCAGGTGATCGAAGGTGATGTTGGTCAGGATGGGCAAGATGTTGAGGATGATGGTGACCGCGACGTTGGAGTTGGTGGCGAGGGTGCGGTGGTGGGAATGGTCGTTGGCGATGGACACAATGGTGATGAAAACAAAGATGCTCCGGCATCGTGTGCTACCCCTCCTGGGGCGTGAAAATATCCTCTATGGTTGTTTTAGTTTCTTTTTTTTTTTGTGCTTCGCTGTGGGCATGTAATATATGGGCTTTGCTAAAAATTACTCTTTTGATTGTATGTAAAGACGTTTGGTGTATTGGGTGTCCAGCTGCATGCTCTAAGCATTGCTTTCTTCTAACAGTATTTTGATGCACTAAGCATTTTGTTTTGCCCATATTAATATCGACACGCTAAGTGTCAAGGCTGGGTTCTCTAAGCACCCATCGGTAGAATTCAATGTGTTAAGTATTTAAACATTTTAAAATTTAATACACTGAGTATTAAAATTTGGCATATCAACCATTCAATTACATTGACTGTAGGCTCCAATACACTAAGTATGAGAATCATGTCGCTAAGCATGAAATCAAGTACACTAAGTACTTAAAAATTTGGTATACTAAGTACGACGCTGGGTGATGACGTGCCTAAGACGGCACGACAGAATCGCGCCTAGTGTAGTGACATAAGAACATGGTTTGGCATGCGGAATTAAAGATTGCACAATGAACATGGTGATTTGGGTGTTCAAGAGATGTATTGATTGTATATGGTGTTACACAAAAAGGATCTAGATCTAGACTACATAAATAACACACACTTACACACTCACTTTTACATCTCTCAAGCACACCTCTACAAGTGGTATGAACCCACTATTTATAGAGGTGTTTACATGTCTCTCTCTCACTCTCTATCTCAAGTCAAAAGACTAATACTCCACATGCAAGTGGGTTTTACAAAAGTCAAACATTACAAAGTCATTCATGGAAAACTTTGTACCCCAACATTCTCCCCCTCAAAGTTAGGAATGAATGACCCACTTCAATTCTTCCAAAATCGAGCAACTACGCGATCCGAGCCTCAAAGGTGACACATGTCAAAACGAACTTCAATCTTCAATTCTTCCATGATTCTTCAATTTGGGCTCTAGGATGTGAGACCATACAAACCGAGCATCAACGAATGATCACGAGCTTCTCAAACTCCAAATTGATCAGCAAAAGTTGAGCATAAAAACACACCCCAAAAATCTTCAATAAAACCAAACCCATTTCGAAAATAAATCATTTTCGAACTTCCAATTGCATCATTTCGTAAGCTTCAAAAATTCAAGGTCACTTCGGTCGTCAAATCCGCGTATATGAAAAATTCAAGTTCGAATTTCCATATAAATTTCTCCCCCTTTTTATAATCGAAACTTGATTATAAAACCTTCATGGAAAGAGAACGTGCTCTATTCGGAATTTTTCGTGTCAAAACTCCCCCTTAACATGTGGCATAAACTTTGTGCTTTAATCCGGAAAACCCAAAATATATTGAATTTTTAGCTTCGTTCACGGATCGCCTTTGACAAAATTTCTCAAAAATGGGTAGAAATTGTCAATTTCAAAATTATGCAGTGACCCGGTGCGCCCAAAACAATAAAATATGCAAAACTCTCCCCCTTTTCCAAAGCAGGGTAGAAAGCGTCAATTTGCACAAACTGCAAGGGCTTGAAATGCATTTTCTTCAATTTTCAGCAAAAACAGTCCTTTTTCGAATTTGGGTATGAACCGCCAAACATTCGAAGTCTCAGGGACTATTTTCGAAAATTCTGTCTTTGTGCACCAAACATACGAAGAGTTGTCCCAAACATTCGAAGCTTCAGAAAATTTTCGAATTTGGGTGAAAAGTGTCAAACATTCGAAACTTCAATTAATTCTCTAAGTGCCAAATTTTCGAAGGTTCAGGGGCTGTTTTCGAAAATTCTGCTTTTTGATCAAAACATACGAAATGTTGATCATTCATACGAAGCCTTTTTCCATTTGTCAACCATTCGAAACTTGAGGGACTACATTCGAAAATTTTGCTTTTCCATTCCAAACATACGAAATTTTCAACGCTTCGTACGAAAGCATCTCCTCTTCATACGAAAATTTGGAAAGGTGTTAAACTAACAAAATTTCAGGGACCATTTACGTAACATTGCTTTATTTTTCCTCAATTCACACGAAATCAGGCAACCCAAACACACAAAACTTTTTCCTTCTCTCTCCCCTTCGTACGAAAATCATCTTCACCCAAAATTTTCTCTCTCCTCTTCGTATGAAACTTCATCTTCCCCAATCAAACAAAAATTCTCAACATACAAAGCATACAAAATTTTTCATACGAAATCGAAGCATAACGAAGCCTCTTAATGAACAGTAACCTCTTAATCATCCAACCTCTGAATCGAATTAACTCACTGCTCGTTTTATCCCTTCGTTCCTTACAGTTCTTCTCCAATTCATCGATCAAATAACCAAGGCTTCGTTCGTTCAAGTATCAACCCAAATCATCAACAGCAAACAACATTAGCCAACATCGATTCCCAAATCTTCGAAGAAATCGACCCATCTAGTCTTCAAAAGCCAAACCCAGGGACCCTTCGATTCCAAATCAACAATTTGACCACAAACAATGTTCGTTCCAAACCAAATCTGGTCGGCATCAATCATCGACCTAAACCATTAGAACCATAGACCCATCTATTGACTCCAAACATTCGATCATACGCCCCAATTCCAAAATCGTTGCCATCAACAACAGAGTCCAACCCTTCAAATCTTTGGTTCAAGAACTCAGCAACAATTCTCAAAATCAACAATTCTTGTTTTAAACCCAACCAATAAAATCTTCGATTCCAAATACATCGTCAACCCAAGCCATCGATTCCAAACGATTACAAACGAAATCAATAGACTCGACTCATCGAAATCAAATCAACCTTTCCAGTTCGTTCCTTCTTTCAAATACTATTCGTCATCAAGACCATAAATCCAATAATTTTTGAAATGGATCCTCCAATCAATCATGATTTCGACATCTATACCTTGTTCTCAATTCAAAATCAACGATTTCAGCCTCCAAACAAAGAATCTTCATCTTGTTCTTCACTTTATTCAAGTGTTCTTGACCAATAGTTATAAGATCTAAAAATCAATTTTCGATTTCAAAGTCTAGATACAAACAAACCTGATTTCATCATATTCAAATCATCTGAAATCGTATCTTGAATTTAGATTTTCAACACATTACAAATGATTATTAGAACTGAATGGAAGAAATCAGAACTCAAGAATACATGATTAAAGAATAATCGATGAAAGAATTTCCGATGAAGAACTGGAACAAAATTGGAATGAATTGTACAACCTAATAAAGCACACGCGTACCGATTGACTTATCAACAAACAAATGATATCGGATCAATACATTTTGAATGAACTTGAGATAAACACATTCCAGACAATATTCGATTTCATATTGGGCTTAAAATATAGAAGAACAGTACCTAAAATTATATTCGTTTGGGCTCAAAATGAATCATACGTGAATAGTAACATGAATTGATTTTGATTGGGCTTCGAACTTCAAATAACGATGATCAGTGACGAATTAAAACTTTTGGGCTTCAAAAATTGGACATGAACAGTAATGATTTTCAAATGGTTTTGGATTTTGTTTGAGCTTGATCAAAGAAAGAAAATTAGATTGGATCTAAAATTGGGCTTGAAACAAATACGATCCAACCGAGACAAAACGATCAAAAATCAAGAACGCAACGCACGAATTCAATGAAATTAAGAGAGATCATAGAGAGAGACTCACCAAAAATGCTTCCATTGCGACAAAAGTTGCCAAACCGAGAATCGTTCTTCAAAAATCACCTTGATCTTGAATACCCTCTCTGATACCAATTGTAGTGACATAAGAACATGGTTTTGCATGCGGAATTAAAGATTGCACAATGAACATGGTGATTTGGGTGTTCAAGAGATGTACTGATTGTATATGGTGTTACACAAAAAGTATCTAGATCTAGACTACATAAATAACATACACTTACACACTCACTTTTACATCTCTCAAGCACACCTCTACAAGTGGTATGAACGCACTATTTATAGAGGTGTTTACATGTCTCTCTCTCACTCTCTATCTCAAGTCAAAAGGCTAATACTCCACATGCAAGTGGGTTTTACAAAAGTCAAACATTACAAAGTAATTCATGGAAAACTTTGTACCCCAACACCTAGCCAGAGCGCCGAGCGTTCCAGCCGGGCTAAGCCCAGTGGGCTCAGCGCCCGCCAGCGCCTATGGGGACAGAATGCCCAGGCGTGGGGCTCGCGCCCGCCAAAGAACGCTCCCAGCTCTAAGACAAAAAAGACAATCAGGGGACAAACAGTGGATCAGGCCATTACTGCCAAAGCCAATAAGAGCGCTCTAACGGTTGAGGATGCACGATCCTCCAATCAGCGCCTCTGATCTTGTCTCCCCAAAAAGCGATCATGTCCAGTACGGACTGGGCAAGAGCGCTAGGTATAAAAGGATGCACCCTCGGACTCACAAGGTAAGCTCTTCTCTCCAAAAGAAGACACCACAAACCCTAGATACCTTCTAACTTGACCGTCAGAGCGTTCTTCCGGGAGCACCCTCCCGGGAAACGGCTGACGGCCTCTCTTTCTTGTGATCTTGCAAAGGCAACGAGGAACCCGATTCACCAGTGTTAATCCGGCGGAAGCCCAGGTCGCATCATTTGGCGCCATCCGTTTGTGAGACGAAGAACACAAACTAAAAGCAAAAGGCTGAAGAATCAATGGCGTCCGACGGCAGCGATGGACACGATGGCAATCAGGCTAGACCCATACGCTCCATGGCAACGTTGGACGAAACACCACCGCCCACGGCGGGAAACAGAGCAACCCTATGTTGGATAAGGTGTCTAAGTCCATAACTATTTCTGGTATGTACTTGACCCGACCCGACATGGTCCATTTGGGTTGCATGGCACCATGCAATTGGATAAACTAAAATGAGAGAAATAACACTTATGGTTTATTAATATATTATAAGTTCTAATATATTAATAATATTATTTAATTAGTTTGATCAAGAATTAATTTAGAATTAATTAAGTGATCAAAAGATAACTAATTAAATATATGGGTAGATTATGTAAATCTTCCATATCTTATATAGTGGGCTAAGAGGCTCCATGGATTATCAAGTTGGATTCCACCCATAGGATGCTCCATGGATGCTCCATGGGAGTTACAAACCCATGGGTCATGGAAATGAAGAGTCATGACACATTAGGGTTTACATGGTGTAACCCTAGATGTGTCAACACTATATAAGAAACCCATTCTCCACCAAAATTGGCTACACATAAGAAACAAGAGGGCTAGGCCGATTTTAGAAGTGTGTATTCTCTCTAAAGTCATTCCAAAAGCATTTGGTGTTGTGTGAAGCATTTGAGGCATCACACTTGGGGTGCTAGGCTCACAAGGTTTCAAGGATCATAAGCAACAACAAGGTAAGTTATTCTATCTTTCATGCAAGTTAAAATTTGTTCCCCATGTATGCTAGATAGGAATATAACCTTGGAATTCAACTTTGCATGATAATTAGACAAACATAGATCCAAGGTTATTAGGGTTGCATGTACACTTAGGAAGTGTTAGAATGCTCAAAACCATCAGTGGTATCAGAGCCTAGGTTTGTTTGTTGTTTTTTTTTGTGTGCAAACAGCTTGAAAAAAAAATCGTTTTTTCTGTTTTCTGCTCGTATGAAAGTTTGCACATTTGTTGCTGGAAATGGACTAGAAATATTACCCTAAACTGTTTTGATGTTTTAAAGCTTGTTTTAGATGGTGTAATGTTTATGCTAATCCATTTACAATGGCAATTATTAAAATTACAAGTTTTTTTTAAGTGTAATTTTTGATTCTTGAAAGTGTTCATATTCATGTTCTTGAACTTATGAAGATTAGATGATCATAGGAATTGTTTGTAACCTTCATGGTAGTTTAATTCATGATAATAATGTGTTTTAATGGAGTCCATAACTTGTCCTCAAGTTATGGAAAACCAAAAGTCTCACTTTTATTAAAGCCATTAAAAGAACACAAGAGTTATAAAAATGAAGAGTCTTCATTTTTATTACTCAATTAATTCATAAGTTATAAGAAATGAAAAGTTTTGGAAGTTTAAAAAACTTGCCCTCAAGTTTTGGAACAAGTAAAGTCTTGATTAAAACTTTAGTTCCAACCCTTAGAATTTTAAAAGTTAAAATTCAACCCTTATACTTTATAATATTATAAGTTACTAATATATATATGTATAACGTCAAGTCGTCTTACCGCTAGTACGCCTCATTCACGAAGCCGGTCTATAAGAGGGGTATAAGGTTGTTGCCTATAAAATGGCAACTTAATGGGTGTCCACTCTCACCCACCGCTTCCTTGATCGGTGGAGGGTCGTTAGCCGAACGGGTAAGACAAGGACTTATAAATTCTCATTAAAAGTATGATGAATATTATAAAGTAACTAAATGCTTTTATTAAATTCCCAATCTTAGTTACTTTAGGAAAATATGAATAAGGTGCTAATCCATGAAATTACACTTTACACTTTGTTTAAGTCGTTGGTGGAGCGTGTGTGGTTAACCGGCACACTAACTTGGACTTAACAAGGTAGGTAAAGGGTGACTTAAGGTTTACCATAGCATCGGTGGAGCGTGTGTGGTTTACCGGCACATCGATTGAGTGATAAACCTTGAGGGTACAAAGTGATTTGCATGGTTACTCACACCTCGTTTTGTGATCCTCGGTATCCCAGTCACAAAACTTGGAGGGCACACTCGAGATTGAAACATGCCTTTGAAAAGTTCATTGAATCTCAAAAGAATCTAGGAATTTCTAAGAACCAATTAAAAACCTAATATCTATATTTCGTTTTTCATGGTGGAAATTGGTGAATCGTCATTCACCTACCTTTCAAATATGTTATAGCTTGGATTACGACATACCTCTTCTAAGTTATAATATATTGTGATTGGATCCTAGCCTTAATATTACATTTGGGTGTTTTATTAAGGACTCTCTTAATATCTAAACTAACCTTGTTCTGTTCTTTCAGATGTCTTCAAACAATGCTGCTTCTGGCTCTAATCCTAATGGCTCCTTTACCCTTATGAACTTGTGTGGGAAAGTCACTTTTGATGGATCCAACTTCAATGAATGGATCAGAAACATCAGGATGATTACCCGCTACGAGGACAAAGAATATGTCCTTGATAAGGAGCTTAAGGAGATTGATGAGACCACTGCAACTCCCTAGGAGATCGCTGACTTCCGAGCACATGAAAGGGATGCTACAAAAGTGGCATGCATCATGTTGGCTACCATGACAGCGGAACTCCAAAAGTCCTATGAGGACTTCTACCCTTTTGAAATGCACCAAGATCTGATGGAAAGATACCATCAAAGTGCACGACAAGAGAGGTATGAAATCATATGCTCTATCATAACAACCATGATGAAGGACGGGGAATCCGTCACGAGCCACATGTAGAAAATGCAAAGGTATGTGGATCGATTGCTGAAGCTTAATGTGAACTTCCCTGAGGAGCTTGCAATAGATATCATCTTGCACTCCTTACCATCGTGCTATGATCAATTCCGCATGACATATCACATGAATAAGGAAGAGGTCACACTCAGCAAACTTCAGGGACTCCTCAAGACCGCAGAAACAGGTCTTAAGGGTAAGTCGGTTGTTAACACTCCTACTCCAAACTCCGCCCCGGTTTTGGCAATCAGGAAAGGTAGAGGGAAGAAGAGGAAGAGCTCTTCGAAGGGTACCAAGGCTAGGACCCTTGATGGCTCTTCTTCAAGTGGAACCAAGAAAGGTTTTGTCACTCCTTCTTCTGACCCTAAAGAGGCTGAATGCTTCTATTGCCATGAAAAGTCACATTGGAAGCGGAACTGCCCAAAGTACCAGCAAGATGTGAAGGAGGGGAAAGTTAAACCCAACCATGCAGGTATTTACACTATCTTATCTAATAACTCACCCCATTCTAACTCTTGGGTCCTTGATACCGGTTGTGGTATTCATATCTGTTCTGATTTGCAGGGAATAAGAAGAAGTGAGAATGTGGAGCATGGAAGAATAAACTTAATCATGGGGAATATGAAAGCTTTACCTGTCACCAAGATTGGAGTTTATACTTTATCGCTAAGTAGTGGGTTTAGTTTAGATTTGAATAAATGTTGTTATTCGCCAGAAATGGCAAGAAATATTATTTCCTTTCATGCATTGTATAAACAAGGTTTCACCTTTTCATTTGATAATGAAGTTGGTTCGATTAATGCTTTCTTTAATAATGTTCTTTATTTTAAAGCATTACCTTGTGATGGTGTGTATGAAACTGTATTTGTGGTTGATAACTTAGGAAATAATGTATTGTGTATTGATTCTGTTAATGATAATAACTTGGATAAAGCATCATTATGGCATTGTCGTCTTGGACATATAAGCAAGAAACGCATAGGCCAACTCCAAAAGGATGGAGTCTTGGAGTCATTTGACCTAAAGTCAGATGATAGTTGCGAATCATGCTTACTTGGAAAAATGACAAAGTCACCCTTCACAGGTTCTTGTGAGAGGGGTGAAGGTTTGTTGGATCTTATACACACGGATGTGTGTGGGCCCTTCAAACATGCCACAAGGGATGCTAATCGTTATTATTTGACTTTTACTGATGATTACAGTAGATATGGATATGTCTACTTAATCAAGCATAAGTCAGAGACTTTTGAGAGGTTTAAAGAGTTTAAACAGGAAGTCGAGAATCAATTGGGAAGGAACATTAAGATGCTTCGATCCGATCGAGGTGGTGAGTATCTTAGTTCAGAGTTCCTCGACTATCTTAGGGAATGTGGGATTGTCTCATAATTGACACCTCCCAGGACACCGCAGTTGAATGGTGTAGCTGAGAGGCGTAATCGAACCTTGTTGGATATGGTTCGTTCCATGATGAGTCGAGCTTCGCTACCAATCTCATTTTGGGGGTATGCCTTAGAGACTGCCGCCCATATCCTTAATCTAGTTCCCACAAAGAAAGTTGCCAAAACTCCTCATGAGATGTGGACTGGTAAAGTACCCAAACTAGACCACATTAAGATTTGGGGTTGCGAGGCTTTCGTGAGACACGAGACTCATGATAAGCTCGAACCTCGAAGTGAGAGGTGTATTTTCATCGGCTACCCACAGAAATCCTTTGGTTACCTCTTCTACAGACCTAGTGAGAATGTGGTCTTTATAGCTAGGAGGGCTTTCTTTCGAGAGAGAGAGAGAGAGTTCATAAGCCAAGGAGATAGTGGGAGGCAAGTTGACCTTGAAGAAATTCAAGAGTCAAGTGGTGAAGGAACTTCAAACCCTAGCACTCAACTTGAGGAGGAAACTCCTGTTGAGCCAATTGACAAGTCTGTACCTCTGAGGCGTTCCACAAGGGTTAGGAATGCACCTGAGCATTACTATGGATTCCATATTACTGCGGAAGGTGATACACTTATCAGTGATGAGACACTGATAGGTATGGATGAACCTAACAGTTACGCGGAAGCCATGGCAGGCCCTGAGATAGCCAAGTGGAAAGAGGCAATGGACAGCGAGATACAGTCCATGTATGACAATCAAGTTTGGAACTTGGTTGAGAATGTACCAGGTCGTAAGACTATAGGGTGCAAATGGATCTTCAAGAAGAAGACCGACATGGATGGTAATGTACACACTTATAAGGCACGACTGGTTGCAAAGGGTTTCTCACAAACTCCGGGAGTTGATTATGATGAGACCTTTTCTCCAGTGGCCAAGATTAAGTCTATTAGGGTTCTGTTAGCCATAGCCGTATTTCATGACTATGAAATATGGCAAATGGATGTCAAAACCGCTTTCCTTAATGGAAAGTTGGCTGAGGATGTTTACATGAGTCAGCCAGAGGGTTTTGTCAACACAGAGTACCCTAATAGAGTGTGTAAGCTTGAGAAATCCATTTATGGGTTAAAGCAAGCACCTCGCAGATGGAATCTTTGCTTTGATGAGAAAGTCAAGGAATTTGGCTTTTCTAGGAGTGAAGATGAATCTTATGTATATGTCAAGGCTAGTGGGAGTATAGTTAGCTTTTTGGTATTGTATGTGGATGACATACTACTCATAGGAAATGACATCCCAACTCTGCAGGAAGTTAAGTCCTGGCTTGGGAAGTGTTTCTCTATGAAGGACCTAGGAGAAGCTGCCTATATTCTAGGGATAAGGATCTTGAGAGACCGGAGTAAAAGACTAATTGGACTTAGTCAGAGTACTTACTTGGATAAGGTGTTGAAGAGATTCGGCATGCAGGACTCCAAGAAAGGAGAGTTACCCATCTAGAGTAATGCCAGATTGAGTAAGACACAAAGCCCTAGTACTGAGGCTGAGATAGCAGAAATGAGTCGAATACCTTATGCTTCGGCTGTAGGATCGATCATGTATGCTATGACGTGTACTCGACCTGAGGTAGCCTTTGCTTTGAGTATGGTTAGCAGGTATCAGGGGAACCCTGGCAAGGCACACTGGACTGCGGTAAAGAATATCCTCAAGTACCTACAGAGGACTAAGGACTGGGTCCTTACCCTCGGTGGGAGTGAAGACTTGAGAGTTGTAGGGTATAGTGATGCTAGCTTTCAGACTGATAGGGATAATTTCCGCTCTCAGTCAGGCTGGGTCTTTACCTTAAATGGAGGAGCTTTCTTGGAAGAGTTCCAAGCAAGAGACAGTGGCTGATTCAACTTGCGAATCAGAGTATATAGCAGCTAGCGAGGCAACAAAGGAGGCGATATGGCTGAAGAACTTCATTGGAGACCTTGGAGTTGTACCAGCTATTAAAGAGCCAATGGAAATTTTCTGTGATAGTGAAAGTGCAGTTGCCTTAGCCAAGGAACCAAGGGATCACGGGAGATCCAGACACATCGACAGAAAATACCATTTCATCAGACATCGAATAGAAGAAGGACTCCTCGTGGCAAAGAGGGTATCATCGGATGAGAATCCAGCAGATCCCCTCACGAAGGGACTGACTCGGGTTAAGCATCTCCAGCATGCTCGGAGCATAGGGCTGAAGGATGATATTAGATTTAGTAGTTAGATAACCTTGAAATTTGTAAAGTGTAATTGACATTAGATGATGAATAAAAGGTGTTTTATTTATGAGTAAAGTGTTGCTATCTCTTGTCGATCGTTTACTATATTTTTTTTTTGCATGTTTTGACTTCCAGAATAATTATGTTTGGTATATCATATTATTCGAACCTCCACAGTCGGTCATATGTCGGAAGTAGGTATGAATCAAGACTGTCATGATTGGTTGCAGAGGTCTAAGTTGTTGGACATGGCTACAACACTCATGAGTGCTCATAAGTTCTGAGCATTGGACTCAACCCACGCTCACTGGAATCACTTCATGGAATTTATCTCGAGTGATCGTGAGACGGTAATATCATATAAGTCTTCAAACCTAGAGATATGATTTGTTACTTATGAGTTGGTTATGCATTGATTGTACGTTAACGCATTGGTAACTCGATGTTATAAAACGTGCTTTTGTGTATAATTCAATGAGTGGTAGAACAAACATATGAGTCGAAGTTTATCTGTTCCTTCTTGTATTAGAAGCTGATATCTGGGCCCCTCGATGATTTTGTTTTGACCTATGTACCGGGCCCGGTCAGAACGAAGTTGATGTGTTCAATTAAGTTCTTTGTCAAACAAATCGGAAATCGGGAAACAAACTGCTGGACAATAAGTAAGACATTGTTCCATGTAATTGTCCGGCTGATATCTAGAACAGAGGATTATATGATCACTTATCTTAAATGGCGTATCATCATCTTCTCAGTTCCGAGAGACCTTGAAAGAGCTACGATTGCCGATCGATTCCTGAAGTATTGCAGTTATAGTTATTAGACGTATCCAAGTGGGAGACTGTTGGATAAGGTGTCTAAGTCCATAACTATTTCTGGTATGTACTTGACCCGACCCGGCATGGTCTATTTGGGTTGCATGGCACCATGCAATTGGATAAACTAAAATGAGAGAAATAACACTTATGGTTTATTAATATATTATAAGTTCTAATATATTAATAATATTATTTAATTAGTCTGATCAAGAATTAATTTAGAATTAATTAAGTGATCAAAAGATAACTAATTAAATATATGGGTAGATTATGTAAATCTTCCATATCTTATATAGTGGGCTAAGAGGCTCCATGGATTATCAAGTTGGGTTCCACCCATAGGATGCTCCATGGATGCTCCATGGGAGTTACAAACCCATGGGTCATGGAAATGAAGAGTCATGACACATTAGGGTTTACATGGTGTAACCCTAGATGTGTCAACACTATATAAGAAACCCATTCTCCACCAAAATTGGCTACACATAAGAAACAAGAGGGCTAGGCCGATTTTAGAAGTGTGTATTCTCTCTAAAGTCATTCCAAAAGCATTTGGTGTTGTGTGAAGCATTTGAGGCATCACACTTGGGGTGCTAGGCTCACAAGGTTTCAAGGATCATAAGCAACAACAAGGTAAGTTATTCTATCTTTCATGCAAGTTAAAATTTGTTCCCCATGTATGCTAGATAGGAATATAACCTTGGAATTCAACTTTGCATGATAATTAGACAAACATAGATCCAAGGTTATTAGGGTTGCATGTACACTTAGGAAGTGTTAGAATGCTCAAAACCATCACCCTAGGTGAGGGAAGTTCTACGATAGCCACCAACACCGCCCCGCAACCGGCAACTCACCAACCAACAACAGCGCCGACGGGGCCACTTTCAACCACATCCGTTCAAATACAGCCATTCTTTGCACCACCAACGCAGCAACCACCGTCGGTCCACCCAACGATGCTACCACCAGGCCAAGTTTTCAACAGTCAGCCGCCGTTTTCAATGCCACCGTTCCATCAAGTGACGGGTGGACTGGGCCCAATACTTTCCCTACCCCCACTGGTGCAGACTATGGTAGCTCATACACCACCTATCTACTCGATGGCGGGCACGTGGGCCGGACCGACCATTGCCTCCAACCATAACCTCCAGCAGGCCTCGACAATCAGCCCTTTAACACCAATACACCCTTTCCCCTCCGACTATCCTCTCCAGTTGCCATTCCAACAACACCCCTTTTACGGACCAAGTCCAGACTATCATGCATCGTCGTCATGCGGTTTAAACCTCCAACACCAGTCGCAAGGCACATCAATCGTTCCAACCCAAGACTGCCTTTCTCGCAGCGTTACATCCCCGTTTGTCAAAGAGTTGCTAGACTACGAAATACCAAACACGGCCAAACTGCCAACGCTCAAAACCTATAATGGCACTACCGACCTAGACAACCACATCGACACGTATGAGTGGACAATGACGTCTCTGAAGCTTGACGAGGGGTTCTGGTGCACATATTTCCCGACGACTCTCGACGGCAACGCAGGCACATGGTTCAAGACGTTACGTCCAAGCAGCATCTCAAATTTCGCTCAACTTAAATACCTATTCCTTACCAATTTCATGCAGCTACGCAAGTACAAAGGAGATTCTCATTCCATAATAGGCTGTAAGCGAAAGGACGGTGAAACCGTGCGAGAATATTTCACCAGGTTCATAAATGCCACGTTAGATGTGTTGGGACACGACGAGGGGCTCATATCTGGCGCTTTCACATGGGGACTTTTACCAGGCCCCTTGTCACAAAAGCTTATGGGTAAGAAACCCCAAACAAGGGCCGAGTTAAAGGAGAGGGTAGAACGATATTTAAGACAAGAAGAAGGCGAGGCAGCAAAACAGGCATACCTAAATGCTATGACGACCAAACGCTACAACCCAAGTCACCCGGACTTTCGAGGGGGAGGTAGGCACTTTGGACAGGTAAGGAGGCCTCAAGCGAGGTTTCGGCCATTCGATAGAGACGACAGACGGAGTCGTCGACCGGAGGTGTATACGGTATCAGAAAAACAACAGCCAACTAAGTCACCATTGCGAGTACCACAAAAGCAAGACACACGATACTGCCAGTTGTTCGGTACGCAAGAAGGAAATGGAGGAAAAGCAGCCCAAAGGAGACTTGGTGGAAATAGCACGGAGTTTGCGAGCCAAATTTGACGCCGAAAACACCAAGAACGCGCCTCGAGAAGGAGTCCAACCCAAGGAAATATTCATGGTACGTAACAAAAGAAGTAGGGAAGCACAGTCACCAAACACATGGATCCCCGGGCCACCGACGCGGATGCTCACGTTCTCCACGCAAGACCCCCGTCCTGAGGGATGGAAAGGTGATAACGCATTGGTAATCCAGGCCTCCATCAAAGATGTGACCATACACAGAGTCTACATCGACACATGGAGTTCGGCAGATATAATCTATGAGCACTATTTCCGGCTTCTCCTAGATCGATGGAAGGACAACCTGAGACCCACGGCAGGAAGGCTAGTCGGATTCACCAGCCACAGCCTGTGGCCGCTGGGCACGATTCACCTCCCCCTGACAATCACCAGCCATGATAAACAACGAAAGAAGACGGTCCTAATTGACTTCGTGGTCATTCGACATTCGGCAGAGCACAACATCATCTTGGGGAGAACGGCCCTCCTAAAGCTAGGAGCGGTCCCGTCGACCATGCATGGAGTTTAGAAGTTCGACACCCCGGCAGGCCCAGCCACAGTACTCGCCACCCCTCCCAGGGAGTTGCAGTGCTTTACGGTCATGAAGCCAGCAGAGATGACTAAAGAAACAAAGAAGCCGCGACAAGACCCGACAAAAGGAAAGGAAATAATCAACGAAGAATACCCTGATCAGCCGATCAACATTGGTCACAACCTCCCAGGCCATGTAAGGGAGGCAGTAGTCGACCTACTCAAACGGTACAAGCACATATTTTCATGGACCCCCACAGACATGGTGGGGGTAGATAGGAAGGTCATTGAGCATAAACTGGCGATCAAACCAGGGACAAAGGAAGTGAAGCAGAAAAAGGGTCCAAGGAGGGGACCGCAACAGGGCAATTAACGCAGAGGTGGCTAAGATGGCGGAGGCCGGAATAGTAAGGGAAGCAGTTTTCCCAACCTGGATCGCTAATCCGGTCATGGTGCGCAAGCAAGACGGGTCATGGTGTATGTGTATTGACTTCTCAGACTTGAACAAAGCATGTCCCAAGGACTGCTATCCCCTCCCGGAGATCGACCAGAAAGTGGAATCCCTGCAAGGGTTTAAGCTAAAGTGTTTCCTGGATGCATATAAGGGATATCATCAGATTATGATGAGCGAGCAGGACGAAGAGAAAACGGCTTTCTACACGGATCATGGCACCTTTTGTTACACCAAGATGCCTTTCGGTTTGAAGAACGCGGGAGCCACATACCGGCGCCTGGTTGACTCGATCTTCGCCGAGCAAATTGGGAGGAATATCGAGGTGTATGTCGACGATATGGTGATTAAGAGCTCCCATGAAAACAAAATGTTACAGGACATCGAGGAGACTTTCCGAACACTGGAAAGGGTCAAAATGAAATTGAATCCAGCTAAGTGCACATTCGGGGTAGAAGAAGGACAGTTCTTGGGATACTATGTTACCAAACAGGGCATCCAGCCTAGCCCAATTAAAGTGGATGAGTTTATGGAGACACCACCCTCAGGCACCCTCAGGGACGCGCAGGGTTTGAATGGGAAGCTCACGGCTCTAAGTAGATTCATATCGAAGTCCGCTGACAAGGCCATGCCGCTATTCCATACACTGAAAGGTTGTATTGAAAAGAACAACTTTCAATGGACAGCCGCGGCGGAAGAAGCGCTCCAGAAGATTAAGGAAGCACTACACAAGCTACCCACACTGGCCAGCCCCATCCCAGGGGAAACACTGCAAATGTATCTCTCGACCTCAAACGAAGCGATATCCTCGGTGTTGACCGTAGAAAGGGAAGGAGAGCAGAAGCCCGTATACTTCGTGAGTAGGGCATTACAGGGTCCTGAACTCAACTACCCCACCCTGGAAAAGCTAGTCCTGGCGCTCATTTACGCGGCGCGACGTTTGAGGCGCTACTTCCAAGCGCACCAGATAGAGGTACTAACAAATTGCCCCATCAAACAGATATTACTTAAGCCAGAAACATCGGGCCGGTTAGCAAAGTGGGCAATTGAGCTGGGGGAGCATGAGATAAACTATTGTCCAAGGACAAGCATTAAGGGGCAAGCACTGGCTGATTTTTTGCTCGAAATTCGAGACGAAGGAAGCTCAGCCAAGGAAAGAATCTGGGCGGTAGAGGAGGTCCCAGCCAACAACTGTTCATGGACGCTATATACCGATGGGGCATCCAGTAGGGAAGGCTCGGGGGTAGGTTTATGTTGGGTTATGAGCATTCTAACACTCCTAAGTGTACATGCAACCCTAAATACCTTGGATCTATGTTTTCTCTATTATACATACAGTTATGAACATCCAAGGTATTATCCTAATCTAGCATACAAAATAATAAATATAACAAGATAGAATACATACCTCTTTGATGTAGAATGTCTTCATGAAGCTTGAATGCCTAGTGCCCCAAGTGTGACACCTCAAATGGTTCACACAACACCAAATACACTTGGAATAACTTGAGAGAAACTTGAACACTCCTTGAAATCGTCTAGCCCTCACACTCACACATTAGTGCACGATTTCTTGAGCCATGGGATTCTTTTATATGGTGGCTATTAGGGTTACACCATGTAACTCATAACTTTACCCATTCCTTATGCTCCATGGATTTTAACCTCCATGGAGTATCCATGGGTCACCCCATGGACTTAGTCCAACATAAGTAATCTTGGATCACAAGCCCACATATATAAGAATGAATGATTTACACAATCAACCCATATATTTAATTAGTCTCCTTTTGATCACTTAATTAATTCCAAATTAATTCTTGATCAATACTAATTAAATAACCTTATTAATATATTAGAACTTATAATATATTAACCAACCTTAAGTGTTATTTCTCTCATTATAGTCTATCCAAATGCATGATGCCATGCAACCCAAATGGACCATGCCGGGTCGGGTCAAGTCTTACCAATTATAGTTATGGACTTAGACATTAATCCAACAGTCTCCCACTTGGATAAGTCTAAAACTATTATTGCGTATGACTTCAGGAACCGATCAGCAATCGTAGCTCTCAAAAGCTTCTGTCGAACTCTGACCTTGTCGATGAACTCTGACCTTTGTCAATGACTTGTCCATTAGATAAGGGATCATATATTCCTCCATTCTAGATATCATATGGACTGAGACATGGATTATCAATCATTCTCTCTGTCTATTTGTTGTTTCCCGATTTCCGATTCATGATAACTGACTGATTGAACAAATCAAAATAGTCCTGGCTTGGCCAAGCACTCACATGTATCATCTTTAAATCATCGAGGGGCCCACATATATCGCTTTTATCCCGAAGGTAAAAGGAATGGATAAACTTCGACTCATATGGCTTGTTCTACTACTTGTTGAATCATACACAAAGGCACGTTTTATAACATCGAGTTACCAATGCGTTTTCGTGCAATCAATGTATAACCAACTCATAGTAACAACTCATATCTCTAGGTTTGAAGAATATAAGATATTATCGTCTCATGATCACTCGTGATAAAATCCATGAAGTGATTCAAATGAGTGCGGGTTGAATCCAATACTCAGAACTTATGAGCACTTATGAGTGTTGTAGCACCACTTTGTCCACCAACTTGGACCTCTACAAACCAACCCATGACAGTCTTGATTCATATCTACTTCCAACATATGACCGACTGTGGATGGTTTGAATAAGTTAATCATTCAGGAAGAGCGACTTAGTTATTCTGGAAGTCAAAACATGCAAAGTGAAACATAAGAATAAATGAATCAAATATGGTATCAATGAATATAAATAAACACTTTTATTTATCACCATACTGATTACTCATTATTCATTGTTTCGGTTTTATCAACTTTATACTTGAATTTAAAACAATAGTTGTCCCATGCTCCAAGCATGTACACTATGTTTTCTAAACACTAGTCATGCCATACACCAAGTATGCATACTATGTTTGTCTATGATCTTTACTTTGTAAAATAGATCAATTGAACATCACTCCAATGATCCTCTTTTCACAGTCCCAAATCCTTACTGCAAATGCAAGAATTCCAAATTCATGCCATTTACTGAAATCTGTTAGATTCTAAACTTATATGCATTGATCCTCTTAATGATTATGCACGAAGTCAGAAAGACTTGACAACAATCATTACAGGGCATTCCAAAGGAGATCAGCTCCTTGGAAACATCCTTCTTTCATTAAGTTTCCTAATCTTACACATATTGAATAATTTCTAACTTTGAAACATTTCCATATTCCATTTTGACTATCACTTCTGAACAAGAGTTGCCTCCTTACAGATTATGTTAATATGGTCCTTCCAGAATTAACATTATACTTCCAACTGTCCTTGAGCAACCAATCTTTGGTAAACCTTAGATTGTCCTCGACAATTGCTTAATCATTTTAGTCATATCCAATTCTAGACCTTTTCCCTTCATAATGCCCCAAGCATTTGGAAAATTTTAGAAAGGATGAATATAGCACATGTAATCGATCCTATATCCGAAGCATATGGGACACGATTCATGATGTCTCACATAAAGACTAAACCAGTCTTTTGCTATAATATTTCCATTTCAATTTGCCAAGTTCTCAAAATTCAGATTATGAAAAGGGATGCCGTAATCATAATCGAATTTTAGAACGCAAATAATGGACCCATATATAGAATTTCCTTATGTTGAGCCATTCCAACATGAAATTCATATATATATCCTTGATTAAATACGATTAAAATCTCAATCTAAGCTTTTAGAATTGAAATGAAGTATAATTTCCTCTCCCTTAATTATAGCAAAACAACTTTTTCAACCCCTGCAACCTCACGAATTGAAACTTTTGTTTTCTATAATTAACATTGCTAACTTGCAACCTTTGTCATAATTATCATGCTCCCACTAACATGATGATTATTAGCATAACACTTATGCTCCCACTAGCTTTGACATGTACTCAGAAATCAGCTGACTTTCTTACCAAAGTTCAGATTTCTGATACTAGATTGTTTTGATAAAACTTTATCAAAATCATACACCTCTCTTAGATAGCTCACATGTGTGTCTAAACAATTTTAGAATTATGAAAAGGGATGCCGTAGTCATAGTCTCAATTGTTTAGACCTTTGCCACTTCTCACAAGTCCATGTTAGTGTGTCGGTAAACCACACACGCTCCACTAACGACTTTGAGAATGCAAATATCACAATTGCTATCTAGCTAAAATCTACTTAGTGAAGTGTTTCCTCACCATCATTTTCATGAATCGGAGAGAAACCTTATGACACTTAGATTTAATAGTGTATGTGTTCTTATCCATGTGGATTTGTCAAAACCATAATCACAAGACAAGGTTAGTGACAAATCCAAACTCATATTGATTAAACTTGTGCAATCTTAAATTCTTGCCATTTGGCAGCTCAGGTGCCTGCCATTGCTTCCAAGTAGTTGTGCAACCAATTGAGAACTCTCAGAACTCCTATGCAAAGCCAACTTGAATAGGCACAAAAATTTCAACACGATAAGTTATAAACCTCAAGTCGTGTGCTAGTGAAGGACTTTAGGTTTTATTCTTGATTAAGTCTTGAAACTTTCAAGAGCTTTAAGACTCCCACTGTCCTCTTGACATATAAGACTCCCTTGTCAAATATTCAAGAGATAGTGCGGATTCTTTATCAAGACTAACACTTTCCACAATTGGCCTAAGTTGGTCTCTGTTTTATCCAAAACATCACAACTTACCAATTTCAAATGTACAAGAGTAGATAACCTTTTACTCTTACATTTGACTAGTGTTAACAAACCCTCTTTAAGATATGTCACTCAAGTTACAATCTTGGAGTATGACTCTAAGAATTGTTTTGGAACGAAGTATGACTCATCTTTTTGATTTAACCATTTCAACAATTCATGACTCCTCTTCTTAGTCATAAGAATGCACTAAGATGACTTTAGAGGACCAATTGTGATATGGTATCTTAATCATTAAGATGATCATAAACATGATACTAAAGTACTCTCCCATCTTTTCAGATTTGAGAAACTTTTATCTTTCTGCCATTCTTTGATTCTTCTTATTCGTTCTGTCTCACATTGAAACTTCTCCAATGCTACAGACTTATACTTAAACTTATAAGTATAACCATATTTACTGAACTTAAGTAAATCATGACGAATAGTCTTCTTGATCTTTTGTGGTGGACTTGACCAGTGCACAAGAATGTGTACTCGATCCCTTAGTCCTTTCCTTATTCACATAAGGAATTAGTCTTAATTTTCCAAGTTGAAAGTTCTCATTCATCATACTATACAACTTGCATGATTCCAAGTTTCGGTCCAGTTGAACCTTGGGTGATGAGAATCTTTCCTTATTTGGTAATATTAGACACTACCACAACCGAAAGAATCAAATCCATTTTTCCAATATTGCTATCAATGGAATCTTATAAGCAACAACTTTTCACAAATGCCATTGTAAGGATACTTAAAATAAATAAAATCAAAACCTTTTTCTTTTATTTTAAAACTTTGCGGAAAAACTTATCCTTACAATCCATATGAAAACCTTGTTGTTATCTATTCCTAAGCAATATAAATATCATAACTCTTAAGTAATAGCCCAAAATTCTGATCACCGAACCATGCGATTGAAATCCATCTTCGCGATCAGAATCAGCATGTACTTAATAGAGTTAGACAATGGACTTTACCTGAAGTAGAGCCAAACTTATTGACTTTAACATCCTTAGGTAAATTTGGCAGCTTCGCAACCAATGCCCCTTCCTTATGCAATAGTTACCTATGGACCCTTGATAATGGGACTATCTCAGACTTCGCCTCTCTCTTTACCATTGGGTCAACCGAGTTGACTATGGCCGATCCCTTTCCATTGGGAAGAGAGAGCTTTACTGGATATCCAATGTCATCATTGTCAATGTCCATAGCGTTTTAGGAAGTTGATCTTAGCAAATAGATAAGATCATTAAGGGTCTTGTCTTAGTCTGTTTCATAGGATTTCCAAAAGAACTCACTATGTGACTTAGAAAGTAGTTGAGCCACCAACTTTCTCAAGACTTTGACACCCAACTCTCCCGGCTTGTCAATATGTGACTACATCTCCAAGATGTGATCACACCTAGACCTTGCCTTGCCAATAGGGCTTGAGTGACCTTAAACGTTTTAGGAACTTGTGGGTTAGGGAGAATAATTGGAGGAGGTGAAAGAAGTATGATATCCATGGGACATCATCTTCATTTAGGAAAGCTTGTTTCAAGAGATTTGGGAAGATCATAAATGTCTAGACCAGACATCTTTTTGGGAGATATTCAAGATAGTTGATTTAAAGTCCTTAATATGACACCCAATATGAAATATTAAGGCTAGGACCCAACAAACTATTTTATAACTTAGAAGAGGGATGCCGTAATCCAAGCTATAAAATATTTGAAGGTAGGTGAATGACGATTCACCAATTTCCACCATGAAAAACGAAATAATTTATTAGGTTTTAATTGGATTTGAAAGTCCTAGATCTTTGAGATTCATTGAACTGTTCAAAGGCATGTTTCAATCTCGAGTGTGCCCTTCAGGTTTTGTGACTGGGATGCCGAGGATCACAAAACAAGGTGTGAATAACCATGCAAATATACTTGGTACCCTTAATATTTACCCCTTAATCAGTGTGCCGGTTAACCACACACGCTCCACCGATACTATGATAAATATTAAGTTACCCTTTGCCTACCTTGTTAAGTCCAGGTTAGTGTGCCGGTTAACCACACACGCTCCACTAACGACTTAAACAAAGTGCAAAGTGTAATTTCATGGGTTAGCACCAAATTCACATTTTCCTAAGTAACTAAGATTGGGTATTAATAAGAGTTTAGTTACTTAGTATTTATCATTAATACTTTTAATGAAAGGAGAATTATAGTCCTTGTCCTACCCGTTCGGCTAACGACCCTCCACCAGTCAAGGAAGCGGTGGGTGAGAGTGGACACCCATTAAACTGCCATTTTATAGGCAGTAACCTTATACCCCCCTTATAGACCGGCTTCGTGAATGAGGCCTACTAACGGTAAGACTGACTTTACTCTTATACATATATATATATATATATATATATATATATATATATATATATATATATATATATATATATATATATAAATATTATTAACTTATAATATTATAAAGTATAAGGGTTGAATTTTAACTTTTAAAATTCTAAGGGCTAACTTGGAATTAAAGTATTCATAAGTGAAAACTTTTCAAATTCCAAAACTTGAGGGCAAGTTTTGAAACTATTCAAAAATAATTAATTCCATAACTTATGAGTTTAAAGTAGTTTTAATTAAAAAAAAAACTCTTCAAGTTTCATAACTTGAGGACAAGTTATGGAAGACTTTAAACTAATTAATAAAAAAAATAACTTTTTTTATTGTAACTTATGGAACTAATTAAGGTTACATTTTTTTTTAATTTAATGAAGAGACTCTTGAACCTCCATAACTTGAGGACAAGTTATGGAGTCATAAAACGATTTAATTCGAACTAGACTCTTCATTTTGTAACCTTTGCCAACTTTTATGAGTTTTATGATTCTTAAATGTGACTTTTCATATAACTTGAGGACAAGTTACAAAAACACACTTTGGAATCAACTCTTAGATTAAAATGGATTGAAAACAACTATTTCACACAACTTTTCTATTAATCTAAGAACCTCATAAGAACAAGATAATTCAAATCATCAATCTTCAAGAAATTAGCATGAACATACAAACTAATACAAATCTTGAAATTATGACAATTATCTTAGAAATTGGATTAGCATGAACATTACCACATCAAAAACAAGTTTATAAGTCCAAAAACATCTTATGGTAATGTTCCTAGTCCAATTCCAGCCAAAACAATCGAATATATGCATCCAACTCGATTTTTCAGCTACTTTTGCAAGTATAACAAGAAAACAAGCCTAGGCTCTGACACCACTGTTGGGTTATGAGCATTCTAACACTCCTAAGTGTACATGCAACCCTAAATACCTTGGATCTATGTTTTCTCTATTATACATACAGTTATGAACATCCAAGGTATTATCCTAATCTAGCATACAAAATAATAAATATAACAAGATAGAATACATACCTCTTTGATGTAGAATGTCTTCATGAAGCTTGAGTGCCTAGTGCCCCAAGTGTGACACCTCAAATGGTTCACACAACACCAAATACACTTGGAATAACTTGAGAGAAACTTGAACACTCCTTGAAATCGTCTAGCCCTCACACTCACACATTAGTGCACGATTTCTTGAGCCATGGGATTCTTTTATATGGTGGCTATTAGGGTTACACCATGTAACTCATAACTTTACCCATTCCTTATGCTCCATGGATTTTAACCTCCATGGAGTATCCATGGGTCACCCCATGGACTTAGTCCAACATAAGGAATCTTGGATCACAAGCCCACATATATAAGAATGAATGATTTACACAATCAACCCATATATTTAATTAGTCTCCTTTTGATCACTTAATTAATTCCAAATTAATTCTTGATCAATACTAATTAAATAACCTTATTAATATATTAGAACTTATAATATATTAACCAACCTTAAGTGTTATTTCTCTCATTATAGTCTATCCAAATGCATGATGCCATGCAACCCAAATGAACCATGTCGGGTCGGGTCAAGTCTTACCAATTATAGTTATGGACTTAGACATTAATCCAACAGTTTAATCTTGACTAGCCCAGAGGGAGAGGAAGTGACCTACGCTCTTCGGTTCGACTTCCACACCTCAAACGGATTCGAGATTAGCCGCGAACCAAATTAACGGAAGTTTTGAGACAAGAGATCAGAGAATGGAGAAGTATGTGAGAATGGTGAGACAACTGATCCAGTCCTTCAGACAGTTCACGATTAAGCAAATACCTCGAAGCGAAAATAAAAGGGCAGACGCTTTGAGCAAGTTGGCATCCACATGTTTCGATCACCTATCGCAGAAGGTTTTGGTAGAAGTGCTCAGGGAAAGAAGTATAGACGAACATCAAGTAAATACCTTGACAACAACCGGGCCCACATGGATGACACCATTTATGGAGTATTTGCGAAGGTAAGTACTACCAGACGACCACAATGAAGCTAGGAAAATACGTATAAAGGCGCCCTCATATGCATTGATAAACGGGGAGCTGTATCGAAAAGGGTTCACGGCACCGTGGTTGAAATGCGTAGACCAGGCCAGAGGTATGGAGGCGCTACAGGAGGCGCACGCAGGCCAGGCGGGAGCACACGAGGGAGCCAGAGCTTTAACAGGTAAAGTGCTCCGAATGGGAATATATTGGCCCATTGTACACCAAGACGCGCTGGGAGTGACTAGGAAGTGTGGGGAATGCCAGTCTTATGCTCCGGTCCAAGCAAACCTGCCAGTACCACTGGAGAACATATCCAGCCCTTGGCCATTCTACCAATGGGGCATAGACATTGTAGGCCCATTCCCGGAAGCACCTGGAAAGCTGAAGTACATGGTGGTGGTAGTGGACTACTTCACAAAATGGATTGAAGCAGAACCGCTAGCGTGCATATCAGGAAGACACATGATAAAGTTTGTATGGAAAAATATCATGACAAGATTCGGAACACCCAAGGTGCTCGTCAGTGACAATGGCCTACAATTCGCTGAAAACCCTTTCAGAGAATGGTGCACCAGTAAAGGGATAAATCAGCGGTTCACATCAGTGGCGCACCCACATGCTAATGGGCAAACAGAAGTATCCAATCGAACCATTGTGAATGGCATCAAGAAACGGTTGGGTAAGGCAAAGGGGAATTGGGCAGAGGAAATACCGACAGTACTCTGGTCATACAGAACCACTCCACGAACAAGCACACGGGAGACCCCTTTCAGCCTAGCATATGGGACGGAGGCTGTACTCCCCATTGAAATAATGGTTGGCACGTTGAGAGTGGTCAACACGGATGAAGAAAGTAATGCCCAAGACCTAAGATTGAATCTGGACGTCCTGGAAGAGAGGCGCGAGAAGTCGGAGATACGCCAAGCTGCATACAAGCGCGTAACAGAAAGGTATTACAATCAGAGGGTGAAGGAAAAAGCGTTCAGGGTAGGCGAATATGTGTTGAGAAGGAACGAGGCAAGTCGAACCCAACCTCAAGGCAAGCTGGGCCCGGTATGGGAAGGCCCGTATAAGATGATAGGAGCAAATAGGAATGGCGCATATGTGTTGGAAACAGTGGAAGGGAGGCGGATACCAAGAACATGGAACGCCAGAAACTTGCAGAAGTTTTTCTTTTAAGGATGAAGTGGCAAATAGCCCCGGTTGCCCAACGGCGTACTTAGTATACCACATTTTTAAGTACTTAGTGTACTTGATTTCATGCTTAGCGACATGATTCTCATACTTAGTGTATTGGAGCCCACAGTCAATGTAATTGAATGGTTGATATGCCAAATTTTAATACTCAGTGTATTAAATTTTAAAATGTTTAAATACTTAGCACATTGAATTTTATTGATGGGTGCTTAGAGAACCCAGCCTTGACACATAGCGTGTCGATATTAATATGGGAAAAACAAAATGCTTAGTGCATCAAAATACTGTTAGAAGAGAGCAATGCTTAGAGCATGCATCTGGACACCCAATACACCAAACATCCTTACATACAATCAAAAGAGTAATTTTTTAGCAAAGCCCATACATTACATGCCCAGAGCGCAACACAACAAAAAAATAAAACTAAAGCAACCATAGAAGATATTTTCACGCCCCAGGAGGGGTAGCACACGATGCCGGAGCATCTTTGTTTTCATCACCATTGTGTCCATCGCCAACGACCATTACCACCACCGCACCCTCGCCACCAACTTCAACGTTGCGATCACCATCATCCTCAACGTCTTGCCCATCCTGACCAGCATCACCTTCGATCACCTGCATAATTTCATCCCCTCGAATCACCATACCCTCTGGGGTACCTTCTGAACCAGAGAAAGAACACAGCTCCCGGAGGCCCCCAATATCCAAATCTCCCAAACCCAATAAAGATGCATGATCCAGACTAGCAAACGATAACAGAGCATCATTCACACTAACCACCAGACCAGCGGAGGAACGAAAAGCACCAGCATCATCGACCCAGCTCCAGCGGTCGTTTTCTGAACGGATTCAATCCCAGCCACAAAAGCAGCGTGTCGAATGAGACTTATAGCATTCGTGAAATCCGGATGCTCAATCAACTTGTCCACAATACGAACGACACCCACACGTACTAACCAATCCAAATCCCGGCGAGAAGTACCCACATCCACTTGCAAAGAAGAGATCCACTTGTCACGATCAGCAGCATCGCGCTCAAGACTCTCAATTTGAATCATCAAACCTTCATTCACTTGAGTAAGGGAGTCAACTTTGGCCTCTAAAGCGACTCTAGCTTCGTCAAGGATAGCCTTCTCAGATACAAGGAGCTGCCACTTTTATTCAGAAAGTTGGAGGTCTTCACCAAGCTCGCCAACGCGACGCTCCAGCCCCACCACGCGCGACTCGCATGTGGCATGGGTGGCCTTCATTTCGCTAAGGGAGTGAATGCGTCGGGAGCCGACAACAAGGTAAAACATGGCTTGCGCGGCGGCGTAAGCCATATTATGGGCAAAAGCAGGGTTACCCATGGCCTCCATGTCACTAACTACAGCAGGAGGAAAAGCATGGCGAGAGAACTCCAGAGCATTGGCACGAACAGATAACCGAGAATCATTGTGAAGACTCCAAGAAGGGGCAAAGACAGGGGGCCTGACGGAACTCTCCCCAGTAACACCGCCCAGGGGGAGTGACGCCTGACCGGGATCGCCAAAGTCCTTGACGGGAGAAAGCTTCGAAGGAAGAAACAGAACACTTGGAACAGGTATAGGTGAGATAGACGAAACAACGGGCTGATCACGCGCCCCATGGATCCCCTCGGACTGTTGCGCGTCATCATCGGGAATCACAACCACGCCGGTCGGCATGGAAGCCATAGAACTCAACAGGCGGGAAAAGCTACGCCTGGTCTGAATTCTTTTGGCGACATTAGGCGCGCCGGTAAACGGTTCACCCATGGCCAAGACGGCTTTCCTTTTCGCCTGCATACGCCGAGCGTCAGCGATAATACCCTCTTTGCTATCCTCGCTACTCTCCATGGAAGAGGAGAGGGTACTTCCCAAAGGCATGACAGCAGAAATTGGGCGAACACGGAAGGGATTCGTCTCCGACGCCGACTCGCCTGTAGGAGAAGTAGAAGGAGCAACAGTCAAAGCAAGCTGGACCAACCGGCGATGCGGAGGGAGCCGGTTAACTAGATCCACCTCGCGATACTCCAGCTTGCCCCGGTAGCGTTTCCGTAGAACCTCATCCATAGACAAAGGGGATTCAGCACCTGGGAAGAACAGAACGCGAATTATCAGTCACCTAAAAAGAAAAAAGAGAGAAGAAGAGAAGACGGAGAAGGAAAGGAGGAAAGAAGAAAACCAAACAGAACACTTACCGTCAACGTTGCAAAAGAACGCCGCCATTTTTCCACGACGCCTCCAAGAGGGACTCATCCCTACACCAGAAAGGAGGGCCTCAGAGTAGTCCTCAGGGGATACTTGGACACTCTTCAAGTAATCAGCAACGCCCTGATTGTGGGGGAAAAGCTTGGGGATGGTATCAGCAAAAGTATTTGCACGATACCGACCGCTCCCAACCAGTTCTTGATTCACCCATAGCCACTTATCCTGCCAGTGGGGGTTTGCCCGTCGGGAACTAGAGCATGTCCTCCTCGCCGGACTGAAAAGGTGCATTTATCTCCGGTGACGCAGAATCTGAAGAAGTACTTAAAAACGAAATAACCGCGAAGATAGCCATTGGCCCTACAGATCATCTCGAATGCTACCACTTTGTTAACATCATTTGGGGTCAGCATCTGCAAGCTACAGCCATCCTTCTGGAGAACTTCTTCTTCAAAGTCCGTCAACGGGAAGCGAATGCCAGCATCTAGGGTTTTCAAATAAACCCCGATTTTGCCAGAAGGGGGGGATGAGATGCTAGAACCCAGAGAAGGAAATTCCACGCCCTCCACAGAAGATAAACCATATGAAATTTCAAGCAGGCGGTATTCAGCGGCAGAGGGAAGGATACCAGGAAGACTCGCCATAGAGGAGGAGAAAAAAAGAAAAACACAGAGAAAGGAAGACGAAGAAGGATAAGGGAAGAGTGAAGGCAAAAAGGAAACCCTATAAGCGTTTTTATAAAGGAACGGAAAGGGCGGGGCATTTAAAATGTCTGACACGATGACGTAACTGCCAGCCATCATGCGCAGTCACGTCGCCATTAAGAGCGGAACGACGGATAAAGAAAAAGCAACACGTGTAAGGTAATTAAGCCTGGAACGCCGTAACTAGCGCTGCAACGCTACGGCTACCGGACTGGGGGACTTGATGACGTGCCTAAGACGGCACGACAGAATCGCGCCTAGCCAGAGCGCCGAGCGTTCCAGCCGGGCTAAGCCCAGCGGGTTTCGGCGCCCTCCAGCGCCTATGGGGACAGAATGCCCAGGCGAGGGGCTCGCGCCCGCCAAAGAACGCTCCCAGCTCCAAGACAAAAAAGACAATCAGGGGACAAACAGTGGATCAGGCCATTACTGCCAGAGCCAATAAGAGCACTCTAACGGTTGAGGATGCACAATCCTCCAATCAGCGCCTCTGATCTTTTCTCCCCAAAAAGCGATCATGTCCAGTACGGACTGGGCAAGAGCACTAGGTATAAAAGTGTGACAACCGTCAAATTTCGGTCAATTCAAAGTCAACAAGTCAAACCGGTCAACTCCAATAACCCTTGTATGCTAGGGTTTACGTTATGTAATCACTATACAATTCGCTATTTTAATGAGAAATCATCATTTGGAAAGTTCATGTGTTTGATTTTCCTTAGCCTTAACAATGCTAAACAACAAACCAAAGCGATAAAACACTATTGCACAATCATCGGGATTGTGTAAGACACTAAATCATGGCTTAACGGGGTTTATGGACCTTTCGTTGCGAAGCCGGACACTCAAAAAGATCACAAACGAAACCTCTCACAATCTCTTTCACTCAACCTCTCTCTATTAAAATCTCTCCCAAATCTCTCTCAAAAGTTCCTTTAATTTTTTGTAATCATTCGGGCCATCCCGACCCTTAACTGGGTCAAAAACCACTTGAAACGGGGTAAAAACGGGTAAAATAGGCTTAAGGACCCAAAACTGAAGCTTCAGGACCGAAGTCCCTGTCATAAAGGAAGACGACACACATTTGTCTGTCGTAAACTTACGACTCGCGTGTTTAGGACACGCAATGAGTATCAAGGAAGCCCCTGTCATAAAAGAAGACGACATGCATGTTTGCGTGTCATAATTTTTCCGGTTTTTCGACTACGACTTCGTTTTAACTCCGTTTTTCATTATTTTAACGTGGGATTTTCACCCAAAACTTTATTTTATAAACTAAGGCCCCAAAATATATAAATCTCCAGGGTTTTTATAAAAATGTATTAAAAGAATTGGTGGTTGGACTAATTATTGAGGGAATATTTGCTTTTCCTTATTTTATGACAAAAGCAAGCCACCACCACCTCACTCTATGATCATCCACTCTTTCCCACTACTCCTTGTCTCCTTAGTGGACCTTTACAACCAATCTCCAGCTCTTCCCACGTTCTAAGAGCTGGAGGATTGATCCTCTCTCCTCATCCTCCATAAAAACTCTTTCATTCTACACTTAGCAACCAAGAACACTCTCCAAAATTCTCTCATCTTTTCTCTCAACTTCAAGAACTTCAAGGCTTTCTCCAGGGATTTCTTGCTTCAATTAGTAAGTATCTTCATCATTCACATAATTATTAAACTCCATTCTACTCAAATCATTGATATCTTACACAAGTTCCATCTTATTCGGTGTTAGATTTTCGAATCATCAAGACATCTTCTTAGTGTTCTTGAGTTGAACACTTCCTCTCTCTCACTTTCATCCACTGAAACCACATAAAGTGAGTTCATACCATACATTTACATGTTTTTCTTAAGTTTTAAGGGGGGAATACAAGTAAAATCATCAAGAACACAATTAAACTTTTTCTAACAGATTGCATCAGAAAAGATGGACGTTAATCACGGACTGTTTTGGCTAACTTAAAAATTTTAGTTTTCAAAACTGTTTCAGATGCAAGTAGTTCAAACTCTTAGCTTTAAAATGACTACTTGCACACCTCCAAATGATTTTTCTACAATTAATGGTGATTTTTACAAAACTGCCTGTCATTTCAGAGGCAAACCCCGACCAGTCTGTGATTATGAACATTTTCACCTCTGTTAGAGATCACTAAAAATCATGATAAAATTCACGAACAAACTAGACTCATATTCCAAACTCTCAAAATTTGCGGATTTGGATTTAGAGCTGTGATGATTTTTCTATAAATTTTCTAAGAACGGTAACAGAAACTGTTTTTAACGAAAAGTTGCTGTTAATTTCATTTCATCTTGTAACATGTTGAGCAAGGTGTATATCTTTATGTGACTATATGTTACTGCAATATATGACATTTTATCTTAATATTTAGACACACATCAGTTTACAAATGGATTTGGTCATATAAAATATAAAGAATAACAAGTGATTATAATCAAAGTACAATCGATACATTCAAACATTAAATAAACTATTTTGAATATAGTTTGCATACATTACCACGTACTACCCTTGGTTGATAAACTATAATAGGTATAGTTTATGATACATTACATAACACATACATTTAAAAAGGGTACATTTATACAAAGGATATTTTCATTAAGCAAGGTACGGCCATACGGTACCAAGTTTTCATAACACGAAATTCCGTTAATGACTTTGTGAGACAATTACTTCAAATTACCATTAAGTCCAGTATTGTAACCAGAGTCTTCTTGAGGGAAAGCGTGATACTTGTGTATAGATCTATATTGGGTTTGACAAACCCACACCTAAACTGCATGCAACAGTTAGACCGATAGGTCTGGGGTGACAAATGTCATAACATTTCCGACGCCTGAAGAACGTCGTTTTAGGCAACCTTGGTCATAGTATGGTTATAATAAACTCACATAAAGTATTAACAAACATTGGAATTTACGGGAACTTCATTAAAATTTAACGAGTTTATGTCGATTTAAACTTGCATTGTTTTACTATAAATATGACAAATTACTTGTACATTTCGGTCTTTGGGTTTTAAGACTACATTTACACATTAAGGAAAATATTGGATTTTTCTAACACAAATACTACTTTTACAAATGAAAAGCTTATGAACTCACCAACCTTTGTGTTGACACTTTTTCAAACAACTTGTATTCTCAGGAAATCATTAAATAGGTAATCAAGTGCTTTTGAGGATGGGACGCTAAGGCGTCTACTATTTCATATTTTATCAACATATTGTAATTGATTCGTAAACATGTAATTCATACAATGATGTAATATTTTTTCAATTATATATATGTTGGTTGTGTTTGCTTGAATTACTATTACAATTGCTGTTATGATACTATACATGAAGTCCTCCACCCCCGGACGTTTCCGCCATCCTTGGTTTGGGGGTGTGACAGATTGGTATCAGAGCGCAGTTTATAGTGAATTAAGTATATCAAACCACATAAGATATACAAACTATAAACACAATTGGGACTAATAGTCTCTGATTTGTGCATTTTTCAAATAAATATACTTTTAGAAAATAAATGATTCTTTTTATTAAAAAGTATAAATACATGCATACATGCTCACATAGTGTCATAACTACAACAACATAAAATAAAAGAAGAGGAGTTGTACATTATGGGTATGCCTTGGTATATGTAAATCAAGTCTGGGAAGGATATAGCCTGATCAACTATATCTGTCCGGGAATTGACTTGCATATACCGGGGGATGGTCAGGATGGACAACAAATCTAACAAACTCGTCTTACCGCTAGTACGCCTCATTCACGAAGCCGGTCTATAAGGGGGGTATAAGGTTGTTGCCTATAAAATGGCAACTTAATGGGTGTCCACTCTCACCCACCGCTTCCTTGATCGGTGGAGGGTTGTTAGCCGAACGGGTAAGACAAGGACTTATAAATTCTCATTAAAAGTATGATGAATATTATAAAGTAACTAAATGCTTTAAAAACTCAAAACTAAACATTTACAAATACTATAGGAGTATTTTGTGTTACTATAATAAAAATATTTTATACTTTCATTTTACCTCATAACCCAATGTATTGGGTCAATAAAAAGTATAAAATCGTATGTATCGTAAACATACCGGAAAACAACGTAATAATATACTTTATGTATAAAAGATTTCTCTCCCTATAAATACACTTTTACTAAAACTACATTGGTTTACGACTTATGACAGAACCATGCCGCCAAGAAGAAGACCAAGACCTTCCAGCAACACAGCAACACCTCCTCCGCCGCCGCCTCCACAGTTTGATCCCGCGATGTTCCAGGCTGCAGTAACAGCAGCCGTAGCGGCCGCAATGTCACATATAGGGACCAACGGAGCTGGTGGTTCGGGATCGGGAGCTACACACTCTATCCACGGAGACAGTACGTGGCGTGCAAAAGAGTGTTCATACAAGGACTTCACAAATGGCAAACCCGACAACTTCAATGGAAGCGGGGGAGTCATCACGTTGATGCAATGGTTTGAAAAGACCGAAGTAGTCTTTCAGGTGTGCTCCTGCCCCGAAGCGAGCAAAGTTAAGTTCGCAACCTTAACCTTCACCGGCCGGGCCCTTACTTGGTGGAACTGCCGGGTTAAGTCACTTACTCTCGAAGTGGCTAGCTCCATAACCTGGGCAGAACTAAAAACGTTGATGATGAAGGAGTACTGCCCGAGAGGTGAAATTCAAAAGCTGGAACAAGAACTCTGGAACCTCAGGATGACGGGCTCTGACCTTGAAACCTACACCACCCGATTCAATGAATTGGCTCTCCTCTGCCCAACAATGGTTACTCCGGAGGAGAAAAAGGTGGAGCGATACCTTTGGGGACTGTCTCTCCACGTGCAAAGTAGTGTCCTGGCTTCAAGGCCAACTACTTTTGACAGTGCCAGGGAGCTGGCACAACAACTTGTTGACCACCGAGCCGGTCATAATACTACAACCACCACCACTGATAAATCAAAAGGGGGAAACAACAAAAGGAAGTTCTGGAACGAAAAGAAGAGCCAACCAGCACAGGACCCCGCTAAGAAGCAACAAATTGTTGCTGTCCATGCTGCCACTAATGCTGCCACTACTGCTACCACTCCAGCACCACCGAAGCCATATGCGGGAAAACTACCTAAGTGCAACAAGTGCAACTTTCACCACAATGGTGCTTGTAGGGAGATGCACTGTAACAACTGCGACAGGAAGGGGCACACTGCTCGTTTCTGTAAAGCGCCGGCTCAACCAATCAACCAAGTCGCCAGTACGGGGGCAACCCGGACCTGCTACAACTGTGGAGACGCAGGTCACTTCAAAAGAGACTGCCCCAAAGCACAAGCCCCTAATGCTGGTGGAGTAGGAAGAGTCCTGGCAATAGGACACGGGGAAGCAGTCGAGGATCCCACGGTGGTTACCGGTACGTTTCTCCTCAATAACTCTTATGCATGTGTACTATTCGATAGTGGAGCGGAGAGGAGTTTCGTGAGCCACCAATATAAACATTTACTTGAACAAAATCCCCAATCACTAAAGGATACTTATGTAGTAGAAATGGCAAATGGGAAAATAGAAAGCACTAGCGATATATACTCAGAATGTAATCTCACTCTAGACAACCATACATTTAAAATTGACCTGATGCCAGTCACCATAAAAAGCTTCGACGTAATCATCGGGATGGATTGGTTAGTTCCTCACCGTGCCGACATTCTATGTTACGAAAGGGCCGTTCGCCTCAATCTACCAAATGACGAAACCCTTCTTATCTATGGTGACAAACCTAGTGCGAATTTACAAATCATCTCATGCATCAAAGCCCAAAAGTATCTCCGGAAGGAGTACCACGCCTTCTTAGCCCACATAGTAGACAAGAAACAAGACGTGAAAGACATCAAGGACATCCCCGAAGTGTGTAACTTCCCGGATGTGTTCCCAGAGGATCTTCCTGGTGTACCACTCGCACGACAAGTCGATTTCAGAATTGACTTAATACCCGGAGCTACCCCCGTAGCCAGAGCTCCATACCGCCTCGCACCATCAGAAATGCAGGAGTTGTCCAGTCAATTAACCGAGCTTTTGAACAAAGGGTTCATCAGACCAAGCTTCTCACCTTGGGGAGCACCAGTCCTTTTTGTAAAGAAGAAGGACGGATCCTTTCGCATGTGCATCGATTATCGGGAACTAAACAAGCTCACCATCAAAAACCGATATCCTCTGCCCCGAATCGACGACCTTTTCGACCAACTCCAAGGAGCAAATTTCTTCTCAAAGATCGACCTAAGGTCAGGCTACCATCAACTACGAGTTCAAGAAGAAGATATTCCCAAAACTGCATTCAGAACTCGCTATGGACACTACGAGTTTGTGGTGATGTCCTTCGGTTTAACAAACGCACCTGCGGTATTCATGGACCTAATGAATAGAGTGTGTCGACCCTACCTAGACAAGTTTGTAATCGTATTCATCGACGATATCTTGATCTACTCGCGAAGCGAGGAGGAGCATCGCCTACATCTACGCCAAGTGCTAGAGACGCTAAGAGCGGAGAAGCTTTATGCTAAGTTCTCTAAGTGTGAATTCTGGATTAGAGAAGTGGATTTCCTTGGACATGTGGTAAGTGAGAAAGGCATACATGTGGATCCCTCCAAGATCAAGGCAATCGAGAATTGGTCAGCACCCAAGACGCCAACCGAAATTCGACAATTCCTTGGGCTTGCTGGCTACTATCGAAGATTTATACAAAACTTCTCCAAGATTGCGAAACCACTCACCACTTTGACGCAGAAAGGTGTGATATTCAAGTGGGAAAATAAACAAGAAACTGCTTTCCAAACGTTAAAACAAGCCCTATGCAGCGCACCGATCTTGTCTCTCCCAGAGGGAACCGAGGACTTCGTAGTGTACTGTGATGCTTCGAATCAAGGCCTCGGATGTGTGCTCATGCAGAGAGGGAAGGTTATCGCGTATGCATCGAGACAGCTTAAGACGCACGAGGTTAATTATACTACGCACGACCTGGAATTAGGAGCAGTGGTATTCGCTTTGAAGATCTGGAGACACTACCTCTACGGCACGAAATGCACTATCTTCACTGATCACAAAAGTGTTCAGCATATCCTCAATCAGAAAGAGCTCAACATGCGACAGAGGAGATGGGTGGAGTTGCTGAATGACTACGAGTGCGAAATTCGTTATCATCCGGGCAAGGCCAATGTAGTGGCCGATGCTCTAAGCAGGAAGGAGTACTCGGGCCGCCGAGTAAAATCCTTAACAATGACAATCCATTCCCACCTGACCATACAAATCAAGGAAGCTCAACTGGAAGCTTTGAAACCAGAAAAGGTGGCAGGAGAGACATTAAGGGGAATGGATAAAAACTTAGAAGTCAAGGAGGATGGAGCACGTTATATCATGAACCGGATTTGGACACCGAAGTTCGGTGGACTCCGAGATGTCGTCATGAATGAAGCACACAAGACTCGATACTCCATCCATCCCGGGTCGGATAAGATGTATCTGGACCTCAAGAAATTATACTGGTGGCCGAACATGAAAGCTGAGATTGCTACCTATGTGAGCAAGTGCCTGACTTGCGCTAAGGTCAAAACCGAATACCAGAAACCATCCGGGCTATTACAACAGCCGGATATACCTGAGTGGAAGTGGGAACGAATAACAATGGACTTCATAACCAAGCTGCCTAAGACATCGGGCGGTCTTGACACAATATGGGTAATTGTAGACAGATTGACCAAATCAGCACACTTTCTTCCAATAAAAGAAACCGACAAGATGGAGAAGCTGACTAGAACGTACATCAGAGAGATTGTACGACTCCATGGTGTGCCGATATCCATTATCTCCGATAGAGATAGTAGATTTACCTCACGGTTTTGGCAGTCTCTACAAAAATCATTGGGAACTAGGCTTGACATGAGTACGGCCTACCACCCACAAACCGACGGACAGAGCGAGCGAACCATTCAAACGTTGGAAGACATGTTAAGAGCTTGTGTGATAGACTTCGGTAAAGCATGGGATACCCATCTACCGCTTATCGAATTCTCCTACAATAACAGCTATCATACTAGCATCAAAGTCGCTCCATTCGAAGCTCTTTACGGTCGCAAATGCAGATCACCCCTGTGTTGGGCTGAGGTGGGGGATACACAGCTAGCTAGAGGGCAAGTCTCTAATAGCACTCTCACCGGTCCAGAAATCATCCGCGAAACCACCGAAAAGATCGTACAAATCCGAGCACGACTTAAAGCCTCAAGAGACCGACAGAAAAGCTACGCGGACAAGCGGAGGAAACCCTTGGAATTCCAGGTGGGAGACCGAGTCCTTTTGAAAGTCTCACCCTGGAAAGGCTTGATACGCTTCGGAAAGCGTGGGAAGCTGAATCCAAGATACATAGGACCTTTTGAGATTCTCGCTAGAATCGGCCCCGTAGCTTACAAACTCAATCTACCCCGCGAACTTAGTAATGTGCATCCTACCTTCCACGTCTCGAACTTGAAAAAGTGCCTATCCGATGAGACTCTCATTATTCCACTCGAGGAAATCGAGATCAATGAGAGCCTCAACTTCGTGGAAGAACCTGTGGAGATCATGGACCGGGAAATCAAACGAACGAAACAAAGTCGTATTCCCATCGTGAAGGTACGTTGGAACGCTAAACGAGGACCCGAATTCACCTGGGAACGCGAGGATCAGATGAAACAAAAGTATCCACATCTCTTCCCAAACTCTTGAAATCCCAGTCAAAATGAAAATTTCGGGACGAAATTCCTTCTAACGGGGGGATGATGTGACAACCGTCAAATTTCGGTCAATTCAAAGTCAACAAGTCAAACCGGTCAACTCCAATAACCCTTGTATGCTAGGGTTTACGTTATGTAATCACTATACAATTCGCTATTTTAATGAGAAATCATCATTTGGAAAGTTCATGTGTTTGATTTTCCTTAGCCTTAACAATGCTAAACAACAAACCAAAGCGATAAAACACTATTGCACAATCATCGGGATTGTGTAAGACACTAAATCATGGCTTAACGGGGTTTATGGACCTTTCGTTGCGAAGCCGGACACTCAAAAAGATCACAAACGAAACCTCTCACAATCTCTTTCACTCAACCTCTCTCTATTAAAATCTCTCCCAAATCTCTCCCGAATCTCTCCCAAATCTCTCTCAAAAGTTCCTTTAATTTTTTGTAATCATTCGGGCCATCCCGACCCTTAACTGGGTCAAAAACCACTTGAAACGGGGTAAAAACGGGTAAAATAGGCTTAAGGACCCAAAACTGAAGCTTCAGGACCGAAGTCCCTGTCATAAAGGAAGACGACACACATTTGTCTGTCGTAAACTTACGACTCGCGTGTTTAGGACACGCAATGAGTATCAAGGAAGCCCCTGTCATAAAAGAAGACGACATGCATGTTTGCGTGTCATAATTTTTCCGGTTTTTCGACTACGACTTCGTTTTAACTCCGTTTTTCATTATTTTAACGTGGGATTTTCACCCAAAACTTTATTTTATAAACTAAGGCCCCAAAATATATAAATCTCCAGGGTTTTTATAAAAATGTATTAAAAGAATTGGTGGTTGGACTAATTATTGAGGGAATATTTGCTTTTCCTTATTTTATGACAAAAGCAAGCCACCACCACCTCACTCTATGATCATCCACTCTTTCCCACTACTCCTTGTCTCCTTAGTGGACCTTTACAACCAATCTCCAGCTCTTCCCACGTTCTAAGAGCTGGAGGATTGATCCTCTCTCTTCATCCTCCATAAAAACTCTTTCATTCTACACTTAGCAACCAAGAACACTCTCCAAAATTCTCTCATCTTTTCTCTCAACTTCAAGAACTTCAAGGCTTTCTCCAGGGATTTCTTGCTTCAATTAGTAAGTATCTTCATCATTCACATAATTATTAAACTCCATTCTACTCAAATCATTGATATCTTACACAAGTTCCATCTTATTCGGTGTTAGATTTTCGAATCATCAAGACATCTTCTTAGTGTTCTTGAGTTGAACACTTCCTCTCTCTCACTTTCATCCACTGAAACCACATAAAGTGAGTTCATACCATACATTTACATGTTTTTCTTAAGTTTTAAGGGGGGAATACAAGTAAAATCATCAAGAACACAATTAAACTTTTTCTAACAGATTGCATCAGAAAAGATGGACGTTAATCACGGACTGTTTTGGCTAACTTAAAAATTTTAGTTTTCAAAACTGTTTCAGATGCAAGTAGTTCAAACTCTTAGCTTTAAAATGACTACTTGCACACCTCCAAATGATTTTTCTACAATTAATGGTGATTTTTACAAAACTGCCTGTCATTTCAGAGGCAAACCCCGACCAGTCTGTGATTATGAACATTTTCACCTCTGTTAGAGATCACTAAAAATCATGATAAAATTCACGAACAAACTAGACTCATATTCCAAACTCTCAAAATTTGCGGATTTGGATTTAGAGCTGTGATGATTTTTCTATAAATTTTCTAAGAACGGTAACAGAAACTGTTTTTAACGAAAAGTTGCTGTTAATTTCATTTCATCTTGTAACATGTTGAGCAAGGTGTATATCTTTATGTGACTATATGTTACTGCAATATATGACATTTTATCTTAATATTTAGACACACATCAGTTTACAAATGGATTTGGTCATATAAAATATAAAGAATAACAAGTGATTATAATCAAAGTACAATCGATACATTCAAACATTAAATAAACTATTTTGAATATAGTTTGCATACATTACCACGTACTACCCTTGGTTGATAAACTATAATAGGTATAGTTTATGATACATTACATAACACATACATTTAAAAAGGGTACATTTATACAAAGGATATTTTCATTAAGCAAGGTACGGCCATACGGTACCAAGTTTTCATAACACGAAATTCCGTTAATGACTTTGTGAGACAATTACTTCAAATTACCATTAAGTCCAGTATTGTAACCAGAGTCTTCTTGAGGGAAAGCGTGATACTTGTGTATAGATCTATATTGGGTTTGACAAACCCACACCTAAACTGCATGCAACAGTTAGACCGATAGGTCTGGGGTGACAAATGTCATAACATTTCCGACGCCTGAAGAACGTCGTTTTAGGCAACCTTGGTCATAGTATGGTTATAATAAACTCACATAAAGTATTAACAAACATTGGAATTTACGGGAACTTCATTAAAATTTAACGAGTTTATGTCGATTTAAACTTGCATTGTTTTACTATAAATATGACAAATTACTTGTACATTTCGGTCTTTGGGTTTTAAGACTACATTTACACATTAAGGAAAATATTGGATTTTTCTAACACAAATACTACTTTTACAAATGAAAAGCTTATGAACTCACCAACCTTTGTGTTGACACTTTTTCAAACAACTTGTATTCTCAGGAAATCATTAAATAGGTAATCAAGTGCTTTTGAGGATGGGACGCTAAGGCGTCTACTATTTCATATTTTATCAACATATTGTAATTGATTCGTAAACATGTAATTCATACAATGATGTAATATTTTTTCAATTATATATATGTTGGTTGTGTTTGCTTGAATTACTATTACAATTGCTGTTATGATACTATACATGAAGTCCTCCACCCCCGGACGTTTCCGCCATCCTTGGTTTGGGGGTGTGACAGATTGGTATCAGAGCGCAGTTTATAGTGAATTAAGTATATCAAACCACATAAGATATACAAACTATAAACACAATTGGGACTAATAGTCTCTGATTTGTGCATTTTTCAAATAAATATACTTTTAGAAAATAAATGATTCTTTTTATTAAAAAGTATAAATACATGCATACATGCTCACATAGTGTCATAACTACAACAACATAAAATAAAAGAAGAGGAGTTGTACATTATGGGTATGCCTTGGTATATGTAAATCAAGTCTGGGAAGGATATAGCCTGATCAACTATATCTGTCCGGGAATTGACTTGCATATACCGGGGGATGGTCAGGATGGACAACAAATCTAACAAACTCGTCTTACCGCTAGTACGCCTCATTCACGAAGCCGGTCTATAAGGGGGGTATAAGGTTGTTGCCTATAAAATGGCAACTTAATGGGTGTCCACTCTCACCCACCGCTTCCTTGATCGGTGGAGGGTTGTTAGCCGAACGGGTAAGACAAGGACTTATAAATTCTCATTAAAAGTATGATGAATATTATAAAGTAACTAAATGCTTTAAAAACTCAAAACTAAACATTTACAAATACTATAGGAGTATTTTGTGTTACTATAATAAAAATATTTTATACTTTCATTTTACCTCATAACCCAATGTATTGGGTCAATAAAAAGTATAAAATCGTATGTATCGTAAACATACCGGAAAACAACGTAATAATATACTTTATGTATAAAAGATTTCTCTCCCTATAAATACACTTTTACTAAAACTACATTGGTTTACGACTTATGACAGAACCATGCCGCCAAGAAGAAGACCAAGACCTTCCAGCAACACAGCAACACCTCCTCCGCCGCCGCCTCCACAGTTTGATCCCGCGATGTTCCAGGCTGCAGTAACAGCAGCCGTAGCGGCCGCAATGTCACATATAGGGACCAACGGAGCTGGTGGTTCGGGATCGGGAGCTACACACTCTATCCACGGAGACAGTACGTGGCGTGCAAAAGAGTGTTCATACAAGGACTTCACAAATGGCAAACCCGACAACTTCAATGGAAGCGGGGGAGTCATCACGTTGATGCAATGGTTTGAAAAGACCGAAGTAGTCTTTCAGGTGTGCTCCTGCCCCGAAGCGAGCAAAGTTAAGTTCGCAACCTTAACCTTCACCGGCCGGGCCCTTACTTGGTGGAACTGCCGGGTTAAGTCACTTACTCTCGAAGTGGCTAGCTCCATAACCTGGGCAGAACTAAAAACGTTGATGATGAAGGAGTACTGCCCGAGAGGTGAAATTCAAAAGCTGGAACAAGAACTCTGGAACCTCAGGATGACGGGCTCTGACCTTGAAACCTACACCACCCGATTCAATGAATTGGCTCTCCTCTGCCCAACAATGGTTACTCCGGAGGAGAAAAAGGTGGAGCGATACCTTTGGGGACTGTCTCTCCACGTGCAAAGTAGTGTCCTGGCTTCAAGGCCAACTACTTTTGACAGTGCCAGGGAGCTGGCACAACAACTTGTTGACCACCGAGCCGGTCATAATACTACAACCACCACCACTGATAAATCAAAAGGGGGAAACAACAAAAGGAAGTTCTGGAACGAAAAGAAGAGCCAACCAGCACAGGACCCCGCTAAGAAGCAACAAATTGTTGCTGTCCATGCTGCCACTAATGCTGCCACTACTGCTACCACTCCAGCACCACCGAAGCCATATGCGGGAAAACTACCTAAGTGCAACAAGTGCAACTTTCACCACAATGGTGCTTGTAGGGAGATGCACTGTAACAACTGCGACAGGAAGGGGCACACTGCTCGTTTCTGTAAAGCGCCGGCTCAACCAATCAACCAAGTCGCCAGTACGGGGGCAACCCGGACCTGCTACAACTGTGGAGACGCAGGTCACTTCAAAAGAGACTGCCCCAAAGCACAAGCCCCTAATGCTGGTGGAGTAGGAAGAGTCCTGGCAATAGGACACGGGGAAGCAGTCGAGGATCCCACGGTGGTTACCGGTACGTTTCTCCTCAATAACTCTTATGCATGTGTACTATTCGATAGTGGAGCGGAGAGGAGTTTCGTGAGCCACCAATATAAACATTTACTTGAACAAAATCCCCAATCACTAAAGGATACTTATGTAGTAGAAATGGCAAATGGGAAAATAGAAAGCACTAGCGATATATACTCAGAATGTAATCTCACTCTAGACAACCATACATTTAAAATTGACCTGATGCCAGTCACCATAAAAAGCTTCGACGTAATCATCGGGATGGATTGGTTAGTTCCTCACCGTGCCGACATTCTATGTTACGAAAGGGCCGTTCGCCTCAATCTACCAAATGACGAAACCCTTCTTATCTATGGTGACAAACCTAGTGCGAATTTACAAATCATCTCATGCATCAAAGCCCAAAAGTATCTCCGGAAGGAGTACCACGCCTTCTTAGCCCACATAGTAGACAAGAAACAAGACGTGAAAGACATCAAGGACATCCCCGAAGTGTGTAACTTCCCGGATGTGTTCCCAGAGGATCTTCCTGGTGTACCACTCGCACGACAAGTCGATTTCAGAATTGACTTAATACCCGGAGCTACCCCCGTAGCCAGAGCTCCATACCGCCTCGCACCATCAGAAATGCAGGAGTTGTCCAGTCAATTAACCGAGCTTTTGAACAAAGGGTTCATCAGACCAAGCTTCTCACCTTGGGGAGCACCAGTCCTTTTTGTAAAGAAGAAGGACGGATCCTTTCGCATGTGCATCGATTATCGGGAACTAAACAAGCTCACCATCAAAAACCGATATCCTCTGCCCCGAATCGACGACCTTTTCGACCAACTCCAAGGAGCAAATTTCTTCTCAAAGATCGACCTAAGGTCAGGCTACCATCAACTACGAGTTCAAGAAGAAGATATTCCCAAAACTGCATTCAGAACTCGCTATGGACACTACGAGTTTGTGGTGATGTCCTTCGGTTTAACAAACGCACCTGCGGTATTCATGGACCTAATGAATAGAGTGTGTCGACCCTACCTAGACAAGTTTGTAATCGTATTCATCGACGATATCTTGATCTACTCGCGAAGCGAGGAGGAGCATCGCCTACATCTACGCCAAGTGCTAGAGACGCTAAGAGCGGAGAAGCTTTATGCTAAGTTCTCTAAGTGTGAATTCTGGATTAGAGAAGTGGATTTCCTTGGACATGTGGTAAGTGAGAAAGGCATACATGTGGATCCCTCCAAGATCAAGGCAATCGAGAATTGGTCAGCACCCAAGACGCCAACCGAAATTCGACAATTCCTTGGGCTTGCTGGCTACTATCGAAGATTTATACAAAACTTCTCCAAGATTGCGAAACCACTCACCACTTTGACGCAGAAAGGTGTGATATTCAAGTGGGAAAATAAACAAGAAACTGCTTTCCAAACGTTAAAACAAGCCCTATGCAGCGCACCGATCTTGTCTCTCCCAGAGGGAACCGAGGACTTCGTAGTGTACTGTGATGCTTCGAATCAAGGCCTCGGATGTGTGCTCATGCAGAGAGGGAAGGTTATCGCGTATGCATCGAGACAGCTTAAGACGCACGAGGTTAATTATACTACGCACGACCTGGAATTAGGAGCAGTGGTATTCGCTTTGAAGATCTGGAGACACTACCTCTACGGCACGAAATGCACTATCTTCACTGATCACAAAAGTGTTCAGCATATCCTCAATCAGAAAGAGCTCAACATGCGACAGAGGAGATGGGTGGAGTTGCTGAATGACTACGAGTGCGAAATTCGTTATCATCCGGGCAAGGCCAATGTAGTGGCCGATGCTCTAAGCAGGAAGGAGTACTCGGGCCGCCGAGTAAAATCCTTAACAATGACAATCCATTCCCACCTGACCATACAAATCAAGGAAGCTCAACTGGAAGCTTTGAAACCAGAAAAGGTGGCAGGAGAGACATTAAGGGGAATGGATAAAAACTTAGAAGTCAAGGAGGATGGAGCACGTTATATCATGAACCGGATTTGGACACCGAAGTTCGGTGGACTCCGAGATGTCGTCATGAATGAAGCACACAAGACTCGATACTCCATCCATCCCGGGTCGGATAAGATGTATCTGGACCTCAAGAAATTATACTGGTGGCCGAACATGAAAGCTGAGATTGCTACCTATGTGAGCAAGTGCCTGACTTGCGCTAAGGTCAAAACCGAATACCAGAAACCATCCGGGCTATTACAACAGCCGGATATACCTGAGTGGAAGTGGGAACGAATAACAATGGACTTCATAACCAAGCTGCCTAAGACATCGGGCGGTCTTGACACAATATGGGTAATTGTAGACAGATTGACCAAATCAGCACACTTTCTTCCAATAAAAGAAACCGACAAGATGGAGAAGCTGACTAGAACGTACATCAGAGAGATTGTACGACTCCATGGTGTGCCGATATCCATTATCTCCGATAGAGATAGTAGATTTACCTCACGGTTTTGGCAGTCTCTACAAAAATCATTGGGAACTAGGCTTGACATGAGTACGGCCTACCACCCACAAACCGACGGACAGAGCGAGCGAACCATTCAAACGTTGGAAGACATGTTAAGAGCTTGTGTGATAGACTTCGGTAAAGCATGGGATACCCATCTACCGCTTATCGAATTCTCCTACAATAACAGCTATCATACTAGCATCAAAGTCGCTCCATTCGAAGCTCTTTACGGTCGCAAATGCAGATCACCCCTGTGTTGGGCTGAGGTGGGGGATACACAGCTAGCTAGAGGGCAAGTCTCTAATAGCACTCTCACCGGTCCAGAAATCATCCGCGAAACCACCGAAAAGATCGTACAAATCCGAGCACGACTTAAAGCCTCAAGAGACCGACAGAAAAGCTACGCGGACAAGCGGAGGAAACCCTTGGAATTCCAGGTGGGAGACCGAGTCCTTTTGAAAGTCTCACCCTGGAAAGGCTTGATACGCTTCGGAAAGCGTGGGAAGCTGAATCCAAGATACATAGGACCTTTTGAGATTCTCGCTAGAATCGGCCCCGTAGCTTACAAACTCAATCTACCCCGCGAACTTAGTAATGTGCATCCTACCTTCCACGTCTCGAACTTGAAAAAGTGCCTATCCGATGAGACTCTCATTATTCCACTCGAGGAAATCGAGATCAATGAGAGCCTCAACTTCGTGGAAGAACCTGTGGAGATCATGGACCGGGAAATCAAACGAACGAAACAAAGTCGTATTCCCATCGTGAAGGTACGTTGGAACGCTAAACGAGGACCCGAATTCACCTGGGAACGCGAGGATCAGATGAAACAAAAGTATCCACATCTCTTCCCAAACTCTTGAAATCCCAGTCAAAATGAAAATTTCGGGACGAAATTCCTTCTAACGGGGGGATGATGTGACAACCGTCAAATTTCGGTCAATTCAAAGTCAACAAGTCAAACCGGTCAACTCCAATAACCCTTGTATGCTAGGGTTTACGTTATGTAATCACTATACAATTCGCTATTTTAATGAGAAATCATCATTTGGAAAGTTCATGTGTTTGATTTTCCTTAGCCTTAACAATGCTAAACAACAAACCAAAGCGATAAAACACTATTGCACAATCATCGGGATTGTGTAAGACACTAAATCATGGCTTAACGGGGTTTATGGACCTTTCGTTGCGAAGCCGGACACTCAAAAAGATCACAAACGAAACCTCTCACAATCTCTTTCACTCAACCTCTCTCTATTAAAATCTCTCCCAAATCTCTCCCGAATCTCTCCCAAATCTCTCTCAAAAGTTCCTTTAATTTTTTGTAATCATTCGGGCCATCCCGACCCTTAACTGGGTCAAAAACCACTTGAAACGGGGTAAAAACGGGTAAAATAGGCTTAAGGACCCAAAACTGAAGCTTCAGGACCGAAGTCCCTGTCATAAAGGAAGACGACACACATTTGTCTGTCGTAAACTTACGACTCGCGTGTTTAGGACACGCAATGAGTATCAAGGAAGCCCCTGTCATAAAAGAAGACGACATGCATGTTTGCGTGTCATAATTTTTCCGATTTTTCGACTACGACTTCGTTTTAACTCCGTTTTTCATTATTTTAACGTGGGATTTTCACCCAAAACTTTATTTTATAAACTAAGGCCCCAAAATATATAAATCTCCAGGGTTTTTATAAAAATGTATTAAAAGAATTGGTGGTTGGACTAATTATTGAGGGAATATTTGCTTTTCCTTATTTTATGACAAAAGCAAGCCACCACCACCTCACTCTATGATCATCCACTCTTTCCCACTACTCCTTGTCTCCTTAGTGGACCTTTACAACCAATCTCCAGCTCTTCCCACGTTCTAAGAGCTGGAGGATTGATCCTCTCTCTTCATCCTCCATAAAAACTCTTTCATTCTACACTTAGCAACCAAGAACACTCTCCAAAATTCTCTCATCTTTTCTCTCAACTTCAAGAACTTCAAGGCTTTCTCCAGGGATTTCTTGCTTCAATTAGTAAGTATCTTCATCATTCACATAATTATTAAACTCCATTCTACTCAAATCATTGATATCTTACACAAGTTCCATCTTATTCGGTGTTAGATTTTCGAATCATCAAGACATCTTCTTAGTGTTCTTGAGTTGAACACTTCCTCTCTCTCACTTTCATCCACTGAAACCACATAAAGTGAGTTCATACCATACATTTACATGTTTTTCTTAAGTTTTAAGGGGGGAATACAAGTAAAATCATCAAGAACACAATTAAACTTTTTCTAACAGATTGCATCAGAAAAGATGGACGTTAATCACGGACTGTTTTGGCTAACTTAAAAATTTTAGTTTTCAAAACTGTTTCAGATGCAAGTAGTTCAAACTCTTAGCTTTAAAATGACTACTTGCACACCTCCAAATGATTTTTCTACAATTAATGGTGATTTTTACAAAACTGCCTGTCATTTCAGAGGCAAACCCCGACCAGTCTGTGATTATGAACATTTTCACCTCTGTTAGAGATCACTAAAAATCATGATAAAATTCACGAACAAACTAGACTCATATTCCAAACTCTCAAAATTTGCGGATTTGGATTTAGAGCTGTGATGATTTTTCTATAAATTTTCTAAGAACGGTAACAGAAACTGTTTTTAACGAAAAGTTGCTGTTAATTTCATTTCATCTTGTAACATGTTGAGCAAGGTGTATATCTTTATGTGACTATATGTTACTGCAATATATGACATTTTATCTTAATATTTAGACACACATCAGTTTACAAATGGATTTGGTCATATAAAATATAAAGAATAACAAGTGATTATAATCAAAGTACAATCGATACATTCAAACATTAAATAAACTATTTTGAATATAGTTTGCATACATTACCACGTACTACCCTTGGTTGATAAACTATAATAGGTATAGTTTATGATACATTACATAACACATACATTTAAAAAGGGTACATTTATACAAAGGATATTTTCATTAAGCAAGGTACGGCCATACGGTACCAAGTTTTCATAACACGAAATTCCGTTATTGACTTTGTGAGACAATTACTTCAAATTACCATTAAGTCCTGTATTGTAACCAGAGTCTCCTTGAGGGAGAGCGTGATACTTGTGTATAGATCTATATTGGGTTTGACAAACCCACACCTAAACTGCATGCAACAGTTAGACCGATAGGTCTGGGGTGACAAATGTCATAACATTTCCGATGCCTGAAGAACGTCGTTTTAGGCAACCTTGGTCATAGTATGGTTATAATAAACTCACATAAAGTATTAACAAACATTGGAATTTACGGGAACTTCATTAAAATTTAACGAGTTTATGTCGATTTAAACTTGCATTGTTTTACTATAAATATGACAAATTACTTGTACATTTCGGTCTTTGGGTTTTAAGACTACATTTACACATTAAGGAAAATATTGGATTTTTCTAACACAAATACTACTTTTACAAATGAAAAGCTTATGAACTCACCAACCTTTGTGTTGACACTTTTTCAAACAACTTGTATTCTCAGGAAATCATTAAACAGGTAATCAAGTGCTTTTGAGGATGGGACGCTAAGGCGTCTACTATTTCATATTTTATCAACATATTGTAATTGATTCGTAAACATGTAATTCATACAATGATGTAATATTTTTTCAATTATATATATGTTGGTTGTGTTTGCTTGAATTACTATTACAATTGCTGTTATGATACTATACATGAAGTCCTCCACCCCCGGACGTTTCCGCCATCCTTGGTTTGGGGGTGTGACAAAAAGGATGCACCCTCGGACTCACAAGGTAAGCTCTTCTCGCTAAAATAAGACACCACAAACCCTAGATACCTTCTAACTTGACCGTCGGAGCGTTCTTCCGGGAGCACCCTCCCGGGAAACGGCTGACGGCCTTTTTTTCTTGTGATCTTGCAGAGGCAACGAGGAACCCGATTCACCAGTGTTAATCTGGCGGAAGCCCAGGTCGCATCACTGGGCAACTGGGGCTATTTTCCACTTCGTCTTTAAAAGAAAAACTTCTTCAAGTTTCTAGCGTTCCATGTTCTTGGTATCCGCCTCCCTTCCACTGTTTCCAACACATACGCGCCATTCCTATTTGCTTCTATGACCTTATACGGGCCCTCCCATACCGGGCCCAGATTGCCTTGAGGTTGGGTTCGACTTGCCTCGTTCCTTCTCAACACATACTCGCCTACCCTGAAAGCTTTCTCCTTCACCCTTTGATTGTAATACCTTTCTGTTACGCGCTTGTATGCAGCTTGGCGTATCTCCGACTTCTCGCGCCTCTCTTCGAGGACGTCCAGATTCAATCTTAGGTCTTGGGCATTGCTTTCTTTATCCGTGTTAACCGCTCTCAACATGCCAACCGTTATTTCATTGGGAAGTACAGCCTCCGTCCCATATGTTAGGCTGAACAGGGTCTCCCGTGTGCTCGTTCATGGAGTGGTTTTGTATGACCACAATACTGCCGGTATCTCCTCTGTCCAATTCCCCTTTGCCTTACCCAACCGTTTCTTGATGCCGTTCACAATGTTTCGATTGGACACTTCTGTTTGCCCATTAGCTTGTGGGTGCGCCACTGATGTGAACCGCTGATTTATCCCTTTACTGGCGTACCATTCTCTGAATCTTGTCATGATATTTTTCCATACAAACTTTATCATGTGTCTTCCTGATATACACGCTAGCGGTTCTGCTTCAATCCACTTTGTGAAGTAGTCTACTGCCACCACCATGTACTTCAGCTTTCCAGGTGCTCCTGGGAACGGGCCTACAATGTCTATGCCCCATTGGTAGAATGGCCATGGGCTGGATATGTTCTGCAGTGGTACTGGCGGGTTTGCTTGGACTGGAGCATAAGACTGGCATTCCCCACACTTCATAGTCACTCCCAGCGCGTCTTAGTGTACAGTGGGCCAATATATTCCCATTCGGAGCACTTTACCCGTTAAAGCTCTGGCCCCCTCGTGTGCTCCCGCCTGACCTGCGTGCGCCTCTTTTAGCGCCTCCATCCCTCTGGCCTGATCTACGCACTTCAACCATGGTGTCGTGAACCCTTTTCGATACAGCTCCCCGTTTATCAATGCATATGAGGGCGCCTTGATACGTATCTTCCTAGCTTCACTGTGGTCGTCTGGTAGTACTCCCCTTCGCAAATACTCCATAAATGGTGTCATCCATGTGGGCCCAGTTGTTGTCAAAGTATTTACTTGCTGTTCGTCTATACTCCTTTCCCTGAGCACTTCTACCAAAACCTTCTTCGATAGATGATCGAAACATGTAGATGCCAACTTGCTTAAAGCGTCTGCCCTTTTATTCTCGCTTCGAGGTATTTGCTTAATCGTGAACTGTCTGAAGGACTGGATCAGTTGTCTCACCATTCTCACATACCTCTCCATTATCTGATCTCTTGCCTCAAAACTTCCGTTATAATCTTAAATCCGTTAGAGCTGTCACAGCCTTCGCTCCCATTTGTTTGGCTAGGCGCAACCCTGCGAGCAAGGCTTCATACTCCGCCTCGTTATTTGAGGTGTGGAAGTCAAACCGAAGAGCGTAGGCCACTTCCTCTCCCTCTGGGCTAGTCAAGATTAAGCCTGCCCCCGAGCCTTCCCTGTTGGATGCCCCATCGGTATATAGCATCCATGAACAGTTGTTGGATGGGACTTCCTCTACCGCCCAGATTCTTTCCTTGGCTGAGCTTCCTTCGTCTGGAATTTCGAGCAAGAAATCAGCCAGTGCTTGCCCCTTAATGCTTGTCCTTGGACGATAGCTTATCTCATGCTCCCCCAACTCAATTGCCCACTTTGCTAACCGGCTCGACGTTTCCGGCTTAAGTAATATCTGTTTGATGGGGCAATTTGTCAGTACCTCTATTTGGTGTGCTTGGAAGTAGCGCCTCAAACGTCGTGCTGCGTAAATGAGCGTCAGGACTAGCTTTTCCAGGGTGGGGTAATTGAGTTCAGGAACCTGTAATGCCCTACTCATGAAGTATACCGACTTCTGCTCTCCTTCCCTTAGCGTGTCGTGGGCCAATATATTCCCATTCAGAGCACTTTACCCGTTAAATCTCTGGCCCCCTCGTGTGCTCCCGCCTGACCTGCGTGCGCCTCTTTTAGCGCCTCCATCCCTCTGGCCTGATCTACGCACTTCAACCATGGTGTCGTGAACCCTTTTCGATACAGCTCCCCGTTTATCAATGCATATGAGGGCGCCTTGATACGTATCTTCCTAGCTTCACTGTGGTCGTCTGGTAGTACTCCCCTTCGCAAATACTCCATAAATGGTGTCATCCATGTGGGCCCAGTTGTTGTCAAAGTATTTACTTGCTGTTCGTCTATACTCCTTTCCCTGAGCACTTCTACCAAAACCTTCTTCGATAGATGATCGAAACATGTAGATGCCAACTAGCTTAAAGCGTCTGCCCTTTTATTCTCGCTTCGAGGTATTTGCTTAATCGTGAACTGTCTGAAGGACTGGATCAGTTGTCTCACCATTCTCACATACCTCTCCATTATCTGATCTCTTGCCTCAAAACTTCCGTTATAATCTTAAATCCGTTAGAGCTGTCACAGCCTTCGCTCCCATTTGTTTGGCTAGGCGCAACCCTGCGAGCAAGGCTTCATACTCCGCCTCGTTATTTGAGGTGTGGAAGTCAAACCGAAGAGCGTAGGTCACTTCCTCTCCCTCCGGGCTAGTCAAGATTAAGCCTGCCCCCGAGCCTTCCCTACTGGATGCCCCATCGGTATATAGCGTCCATGAACAGTTGTTGGATGGGACTTCCTCTACCGCCCAGATTCTTTCCTTGGCTGAGCTTCCTTCGTCTGGAATTTCGAGCAAGAAATCAGCCAGTGCTTGCCCCTTAATGCTTGTCCTTGGACGATAGCTTATCTCATGCTCCCCCAACTCAATTGCCCACTTTGCTAACCGGCTCGACGTTTCCGGCTTAAGTAATATCTGTTTGATGGGGCAATTTGTCAGTACCTTTATTTGGTGTGCTTGGAAGTAGCGCCTCAAACGTCGCGCTGCGTAAATGAGCGCCAGGACTAGCTTTTCCAGGGTGGGGTAATTGAGTTCAGGAACCTGGAAAATAGCCCCAGTTGCCCAGTGATGCGACCTAAGCTTCAGCCGGATTAATACTGGTGAATCAGGTTCCTCGTTGCCTCTGCAAGATCACAAGAAAGAGAGGCCGTCAGCCGTTTCCCGGGAGGGTGCTCCCGGAAGAACGCTCCGACGGTCAAGTTAGAAGGTATCTAGGGTTTTTGGTGTCTTCTTTTGGAGAGAAGAGCTTACCTTGTGAGTCCGATGGTGCATCCTTTTATACCTAGCGCTCCTGCCCAGTCCGTACTGGACATGATGGCTTTTTGGGGAGACAAGATCAGAGGCGCTGATTGGAGGATCGTGCATCCTCAATCGTTAGAGCGCTCTTATTGGCTCTGGCGGTAATGGCCTGATCCATTGTTTGTCCCTCGCCTGGGCATTCTGTCCCCAGAGGCGCTGGCGGGCGCTGAGCCCGCTGGGCTTAGCCCGGCTGGAACGCTCGACGCTCTGGTTAGGCACGATTCTGTCGTGCCGTCTTAGGCATGTCATCACCAGCCTTGTTGGGGGCTCCCTTGCCATCCTTGCTGGGGACTCTCCTGCTGGCCCGGCTTGACGCTCCCTTGCCAGCCTGATGACACATGGTTTATATGACCGAGTCCAATCCAATGTCATTGGCCGCATACCAATAACATCGGACTGGGGGGACTTGATGATGTATGGTCTATTAGCATGAACTAGACCATTCTAGCGTGCCATCCCTGCCTGGTGCGCTCCTGCCAGCCTCGCCGGGGACTCCCTCGCCAGCCTTGCTGGGGACTCCCTGCCGGCCCGACCTGGCGCTCCCTGGCCTGACTCTCCCTTGCCAGCCTTGCCGGGGACTCCCTTGTCAGCCTCGTTGGGGACTCTCCTGCCGGTTCGACCTGGCGCTCCCTTACCAGCCATTCCTGGTGCGCGCCCGCCAGCCTTGCCTGGTGCGCGCTCGCCAGCCCCGCCCGACGCCTCCGGGCGGCCTCGCCCAGCTCCTTGCTAGTTGGGCCTGAATTGGGCTGGCCCAAGGCCTGACCTAATTCCCCTTGACCTAATTGTCCCCTATATAATGAATAGTATCTCCTCCATGGAGAGGGATCTTCCCCACGACTCAGCCGCCGCCCTATACTCTGGCCGGGTGGCTCAGCCGCCACCCGCCGCCGTCAGCCACCATACACCACCACCAACACCAAGATGGTCCTCTCTAGCTAAAGAGAGCCATCTCAGATCTACCAGATGATCTAACTTGACCGTCGGAGTCCGCTCCCGGGCACAGTCCCTGGGGCGGCTCTAACGACTTTGCTATGTGATGTCCAGATCTCCGCTACAGCAGAAGACCAGAAGAATCGCCGAAGGTCGATGTCGCATCATAAACTAAACCCACAAATCAAATTGTAGAAAATCAAATCAATATATATAGTAAACCCAGAAGTCAGTAACATGTTTGCTTTGTTTAAACCAAAAACAATCTCAAAAACTTTCAGAAACTTAGAACACACCCTCAACGAGTTTGATTCAAAAACTCTAAATCAGTACCGAAAACTAAGAATACGTTTCTTCAGGCGTGCGATGGTGACTAACAATCGAACGTCGGAGATGGACACATGGCGTATGAGCGGGTTTTTTTTATCTCACCAAAAATTCCCCCTAATCTGATGTATGTTACAGGTGTGTGGTGGTGACTAACAATCGGAGGACTAATTTTAGTGGTGACAGTGTGAGTTGAAGAATATGAGAAGGAGAAGTTGAACTGTTTCTTGAGGTTTTTAAGATCGGCGGTGAAGGTGAGGTTTTTCAGATCGACAGTGAAGGTGAGGTTTTTCTGATCGGCAACAAAGGTTTTGGGTTTTTTGATCGACGACTGTAAAGGTTCTTTGGGTAGGTGATGACGCCGGTGAAAGAGATATGCTTCAGATCTGGCGATGGAGAGGGATGTTTTTGAGTGGCAGAAAAATCTAGTTGGAGATAGAGGTGGCACACGGTGGTGGGGACGAACGGCGGTCAAAATCGATGGTTATGGGGTATGTGTTTTAAAGATCGAACCGTGAAGATGTTCTTCAGTTATTGAGTATTTATCAAACACAACGAGAGAGAGAGAGAGAGAGAGAGAGAGAGAGAGAGAGAGAGAGAGAGAGAGAGAGAGAGAGAGAGAGAGAGAGAGAGAGAGAGAGAGAGAGAGAGAGAGGTGGGTCCCGTATTTTTTATTAATAAAACTTTAAATTAAATAGAAAAAATATTTAAAAAAATGTATCGTAAGTGCATTTTAGTGTTTTCAGTTTTATAAGGGACCAAATCCATAAACAAACATGGTCAAAAGAACCATGAAGCCAAAAAAGTCACAGTTTGAATTAAACTTCAGAGAAAATGCATATCGTGGACATTTTTGCAATTTTGTCTTTTAATCTTTTAAATTTCAAAACTTCAAGAAGATGAAACATAAGAGTTTAAGTTGTTTAAAACTTTGAGATAAAACAAGTTTTTAATGATAAAATTACCACCAATAAATAATAGATTATGAGAACCATAAATTATGATAAGATTGATGGATAGTAGAAATAAATGAGTCTAATTGTACAAGGGAAAGATGGAAGATTATATGGTCATGTGAAGCAAAGTCGAGAAAGAAAAAAATTTCAGATTAATATGATTAAAGATATATTAGTTATCTTGAACCATATTATTTTGAACAATCTCCCTTATTAAAGATAAATTAATAATTACTTTTGAAACATTTCTACATACTAATTAAATGTTTTGTCATTGACGTAACGTATACAACTATACACCTCAAAAAGAATTGAAGAAATTAAGACTGATTGTCGGTCTAAAACTATTATGAAGCATGCAATAGGGCTGTGAGCTCAAAAAAATGATCTTCTTCGCATGAAATAGTTAGGCCTCCCATTGGATGATCAAACCCAAATTCTTCCTCCGACAGACGCAACAAGTCCTGAAATAACGGTTGTTCCAAGTATGATACCGGGACGACAAACCGCCTCTTTTGGTTTTCACCAACATACACTGCCAGGTGACCTCTCGGCACATCCCTTTGATAATTGCTGTTGCGAATGGAGTTCAATCTGGTAAAACATTTTACACTGGAAACCAACGAAGAAGACAACCGCATAAGACCCATGCGTAGGAATTTGAGAAAAAAATAGAGATGTAAATATGTTCCTTAAAGAACACGATTGCAAAGTAGCTTTAGATCTCAAGTCGGGATTGGATATGAAACTTGTAGTTTGAAAATGGTTAAGGCATGTATTTATAGCTAGCTTGGCAACTTGTCTAGAAGAGAGAGCCTCACATGGCTTTCCTCCCCAGCATCTTTTCCGAGAAAGTGCTTAATTAAAGAGGCGCGTATAAGTCGGATACAGAAGCAACTATTTAAATTTTAATGTAAACTTCCTCCGTCACTAGAAAACGTTTTGTACACATTTCTTTTTTGTTTATTACTTATAATTATAAAAAATTATAATTATAAAATATTTACATGTAAACATATAACCAGAACACCAATGATTAAATGTTATAGCGAAGAAAACTATTTTTTGTAATTTTTCTACTTATGGATTTCTAAAATGTGGATTTTAAACAATTACTATATAACTGAAACTGGTAGCATTTAATAATAATAAATCACAATCAAGATGGCTTAGTATTTATCCCAAGGAAATTAAACATCCCAAAAAAAAATTGTCCCGGGTATAAATCTCAAAGACTTTAACTTAAGGGTGACTTTAAAAAAAAAATCATTTCAAGATATCATAATTAAAATTAGATACTTTCTTAGATAACATGAGGACCATGTGATGCAGCATTTCTAGTGTGCTAAGTTCACGTGTTTAATGGTCCGTTATAGTATCGAATGTGTGATGTGAAAAATGAAATAATTGTAGTGATTTTGCTGCCAAAGTCATTGAATGGATTCTAAAATGGTGCGGTTCTCCGCGTGATGGAGCTTGTTGATTTCACTGCTAAGTGGGGCAATCACGCTAGGAAACGCAAAATATTCACATCAATAACTTCTCTACCAAGATTACGGATAATGTAACTTCTCTTTCATTCATTTGGTTTAAGCATAGGAGAGGTAATGAGTTTGGTAATTGGCAATACAGTGGTGCTGTTCCCCTTTCCTTTGTATATAAGAGTACCTTGTGTTTTTTGTCCTACACTCTAATTGCCCTTTCAAAAAAAAAAGAAAAAAAAAAAAAATGTAGTGAATACTAGAAAAATGAGAAGTCGATATTTGGATTCAGAAGCTCACATGCAAGGAATTTGAATCAGAGGCATCTTTCTCGTTCCATATATATTAGCCACTATCTTTGCAGTGCAATAATTAAGTGTTCAACCACTTGACTTGACTTTCAAAAGCATAAAAAAGTTAACTATTGTTTTTTGATTAGTGACGGTGTAAAGTATTGACAATGGTGAAGTAGGCAAATGCTGTCTCCAGACTATTCCAACCACACTTTATTTTTATAATTGTACGGTAAATTACTGAAAACGTCCGTACGCGTTTGGTCCCTAACATGTTTTTTTTACTTGGACCGTCCCCATAATTTCTTTTTGCTGTACGTTTCGTCCCTAACAGGCATAAAAATCTTTTTATACCCTTATTATATATATATATATATATATATATATATATATATATATATATAGAGAGAGAGAGAGAGAGAGAGAGAAGTTCAAGTGTTCAAAGTAATTATTATATGATTGTATGCATAAATGTGAACCAATCATTCTTAAAGGGTATTAGTGTAATCTTACCATATAATTAATATTATACTGAGTTAATTAAAATTTGATTGATTTCAATCAAATTCGTAAATATCATGCTATTAAATATAGATCTTATCAACGAAAATAATATATATATATATATATATATATATATATATATATATATATATATATATATATATATATATATGCATCATATACGTTTTATTCTATTGCAGACTGATCGTTCATCATCTTCATATCATATTTTTTATTCTAATATTTCGTTAATGGAGGTATGTTGTTCATACAATATTTATTTTGTTATTGTTGACTAATTGTTCATCATATGCATATAATTTTTGTTCTCTTGATAGTGCAGATTAATTGTTCATCAGATTCATATCATATTTGTTCTTATGATATTTCATTGATGAAATTCATATTTTGAATTATATTTGTGTGATTTTCAGAATAAAGATAATGTTGATAACAATAACAATGACTTTTCTGATAACAATGGTCGGAATGTCAAGCAATCCAAAGTGAATCAAGATTTGAAGAAAAAAAAAGATGTGAATTTGTTTTGGTGTTGGTCATGATAGGAGGAACTGTCCTCAAACATTGGTCAAGAGAGAGTAGATGTTTATTTCGTCAAGATATATTAGAAATTGAATAATGTTTTCAATTTAGTCTTATCAGATGTTATGGAGTTTTATTTCAGTCTAATAATGATATGGATTCATGAATTTTAGGGGTTTATCCTTGTAAGTTTATGTTTTCATTAAATTAATATTAATAATTTTCATTTTGAGTTTGATTAAAATTTCATACATTTTGTTACTTATCATATGCTTACAGATATGTTGTTGTAAATGTATTTTGTTTTCATATTCGTATAGAATAATTCAGAATAATTCTTCGTAATTGTGTTATACATGATGTTTTATGCAAACATTCTGTTAGAATGATTGTTAATAAGATTTGTAGAATGTTAATGTGTATTACAAAATACAGAATAAACAAAAACACAATTTAATGTATGTTTTTAAATGCATTTTGTTTTTCTATTCGTATAGAATAAGTATTCCCAACATGCGTTTTAATTAATGATTATGCAAAGATTTTTTTAGAATTGTTCTTATCAAATTTTTGCAGATGTTAATTTGTATTAGAATATACAGAACAAACATGAGCAAAATAAATTTATTGTAATTCTTGTTTCACCTATTCTGACAGAATAAGAGTCTGGTAGAATTCTGTTAATTTGTATTAGAATATACAGAACAAACATGAACAAAATAAATTTATTGTAATTCTTGTTTCACCTATTCTGACAGAATAAGAGTCTGGTATCTTCATTGTTTTCTTATTATATGCGTTTATGCCGTAATTAATCAGAAATCATATGTAAATTCATACGAATTAATTTTTTTTTAAAGTTGGATGAATAAATTAATTAAAAGTCAATTTTACGCAGGATGATAAGTTGTGAAGTCTTATCTATGGAATGTATTATCTTTGGAATATGAATATGTCAAATATTTACAATATCATGATGAATAATAGGATTTTGTGTTGATTCTTATCTTTACAATGTTTCTAAAAATTCAAAAAATTAAATAATTGATAACAATGAATGCAGATATCACGCCTTTTTAGTTACATATCAATTACACGGTTTTTCCTTTTTTTTAATATATACTTAATTGGCTCAAAGTTTGTAAGATTGAATTTATTTTGCTTTCTCCAATCATCTGGTGTTCAATCGTGCTGTAAATTATCTTATGGATGATACAGTATCAGCTGGTGACGATCATATTCATGATCAACATGAATATTCTAATGATTATGCACATGATTATGAAGATTTCGGGTTAGCTGATCATGATTCTCTACATAATATCGATTTTCAAATAGTCGAGAATAGCAATCTAAATATAGGTGAAGTATCTTTATAAGTTTTTATACTTGTTAATTTTTATAAAAATTATGTTGAACTTGTATATTGTTTTTTGCAATATGGCGAAACATGCACTTGAAAAGATGAGGATCCATTAGAACACATTTAAAATCATATATATGGCAATTCCGAATATCACTTCGGTGATTGTAGTAATCATAACCCAGGTGATGTATTTTAATTATTTATTTGTTTTTTTATATATTTACGTATCCATTACACATATTCTACTTAAAAGATACAGAAAATGAAATCGAGTTCATTGATCATGAGGCAGATTATACTATAGCCGATGATAACATTGATTTACAGAAAGGTTAGTATACGAATAAGAAAATATTTTACTAAACTAAATTAATTCTTTGCGATTTTTTTCAAGTTGCATAAAGGTTAATCTTTTTTTTTGATGCTGAACAATCTCATGTTACACATGATTATCTTTCTCCTGGTGGATCATCTTATTGGATTCTTGTTGTTTCGGACCACATCAAACCTAAAATCAATTCAATTGTTGAATCATATAGTGCAACATTATCAATGTATAACAATTATGCATCGTTAGTAGGTTTTGATGTCAGGCATGGATCAATTAGAACAACCGAATCCGGTATTATCACACAACGACATTTGCTATGCAATCGGGAAGGTAAACCAAGAACCGCTAAAGTGGATACTCTAGACCCTCAACATAATAAGATTCAGAGAAGGAAAGACTCATTTAGGTGCGAATGCAAAGCGAAAATTGTTTTTATTCTAGTACATGGTACTAATAAATATATTGTTGCTGAATTTGTCGAACAACATAATCATGAGTTGTTTGGTAAGGACATGTTTTTGTCTCGTACAAAGAGGAAACTTGATTATTCTCAGGAGATGTTTATTCATAACTTGTCAAAGCAAAATATTGGTGCCTCAAGAGCACATAGATTGTATATCAGACTTCAGGGTGGGTCTGATATTCGAGGTGGGTTGGTTTCTGATTTCAAGAACAGTACGGAAAATCTCAATTCTTACATAGGTTCCAGGGACGCAAAATGCCTTGTAGTGAAGATGCTGGAAAGGAAAAAAAATATCCCAACTTTTTCTTTCGAGTTTAAAGTCGTGCAGAAAAAATTGAATGCGATTTTTTGGGCTGACGAAACCGCAAAGTACAACTATAATGCTTTTAGAGACGTTGTATCCCTTGATGCCACATTCATCATGAATAAGTATTTTTTAATTTTGCAATGTTATCACAATATTTTTTTTACTTCCAATAGCGCTAACTAATTTTTATATTTTAAAACAGATATGATATGGTTTTCGTACCGTTCACTGGGATAGATAACCATAAGAAATGTGTGACTTTTGGTGCTAGACTTTTGAGTAGAGAAGATGGTAGTTCTTATTCTTGGCTGCTTAGAGCATTTTTGAAAGCATTCAAGAAACAACCTACGCTTGTTCTTACAGATCAAGATCCAGCTTTAAACAAAGCTGTTACTGAAGTATTTACAATGTCATCACATAGGTTTTGTATGTGGCATATTACAAAAAAACTGCCAAACAAGGTGAATATTTTTTTATAATCAAAATACTGTAAATATGTTTATCTTGTTAGTACATATCGTTCTATCAGAATATAATTCTGTCAGAACAAAGGATCTGACAGAATTATACTGAAGTTATATAACGTAATTCGGCAAGAATATTTTACAAAATTCTATCAGAATTTACGTTTCATACCATTCATCTCCTTCATTCGACGTACGCCACCATTTTATATTTTACTCCAATATCTATTTTGTATTTTTATTCAGATAACATCCCAACTAGCCACAAACTCAACTTTTCGGAAGCGTTTTCACTCTATAATATCGAATTCTAAGCTAGAACCACATGAGTTTGAAAAGGCATGGCAATCTTGTTTACATGAGTTTAACATTTCAAATAACAAGTGGATGCAAGAGATGTATGGGTTGCGTAGACGTTGGGTACCTGCATTATTCAAGGACATACCGATGCCTGGACTTATGAGAACTACATCATTGTCTGAAGGCTAAAATTGGTCGTTTCAGAACAACACCCTTACCGGTTCTTATCTTTTAATGTTTATCATGACATTTGAGGGTGTTATGGAACGTCAAAGACGTAATCAATTTGTCAATGACTTTAACACTGCTACAACACTTCCTAGATTCATCACATCTAGTCCAATTGAACCACATGCTTCAAAGGTCTACACTCGTAAAATATTTTATCAGGTGCAGAAAGAGATTTCAGATTATGATAATACTTGTTTCCAAATGAGTGTGACTTCTAATAATGGTGTTGACACTATTATTGTATTGGAGAAGCAAAATGATCTAAGCACAATGTAACCATCAAGTCAGTTATTGGTGACAAACTTGAGTAATACCATTACGATTGTCTTATAGAGGATACCCAATACACGGTATGTTATTACTTCATTATATAATCATTTATTTTTAATCACATAATAAGACTTTATAACAAATACTCATATATTATCATACATATTCCAGGTTACACACTCAAAAATAGATGGTTCATACAAGTGTACCTGCATGCATTTTGAACATGTCGGTCTTTTGTGTAGGCACATATTCTGTGTCTTTAAATTCTACAGTATTGAACAGATTCCCGAAGAATACATTATGAGACAGTGGCGTTGGGATGTTATTCCAATAGAATTGCTTAAGAGGCGTTTCTTTAATTCTTTGCTATACTCAAATTCTAACATGACTGCTATTGAAATTTTTTCAAATGTAGATCGTTGCGTTTCATTTTTGAGCCATGATGCAGCAAAGTTAAGGTCATACCTTGAAGCGTTGAATAAGCTGAAGAAAAAAATTTGTAGATGATTGTCCAGCCCATGAGATGCCATCAAGAGAATCATTCTACAACCAGATTATATGTGTAGAATTAACTAATGATGTTCCAGATATTGAGAATCCATATGATATTCGTAATAAGGGAACTGGCAGTTGTGGTAAGATATTAAAATCAAAAAAAGAAATGTTGGAAAAAGTAAGTTCGAAGCCTAAGCGAAAGTGTGATTTATGTAAACAGATGGCTAACCATGATAAACAAAATTGTCCTCTTAAAAAACGTGTCTAAGCAGTATGCTTTATATATAGGTTTTTTTTAATGTTATATTACAGTAAAACTTTTTGTTTCACATTTAGTAGTGATATTGATTACAATTTTGCGAGTCTTTAATATAATTATCATATATGGTTATACACCATTGCACACTTTGTTGTCATTCTATATCCAAGCGTATTACCCCAACTTTTTCACTATGTACAATCACTGTTTTCCATTACGTTTTTTTATGCCCCAAAAACACAATTTTTCCAAATCACATTAAACCAATTTAAATTTAAACCATTTACGTCAATTCTGACAAAACAATGTAATATCTATAAAATAAACAAATCATAACATAATTTTATAGATATTCCAAATTATATTCATTCTTTCAGAAGACTGGCAAACCATTTGGATATTTTATAATTTTAAGACCCTTCAAAAACACTACTACGTAACACACAAAAAAAAACCCCAATATTTTTTAATTAAAGAAATACTGAAATATAAACTTTGCTCAAACGTGGAAGAACACAAAAAAAAACCCAATATTTTTTCATTACAGAAATACTGAAATATAACCTTTCCTCAAACATGGAAGAACATAATCTTTAAACATTCTACCACTTGTATTCAAGTTATTTCGTTCTTTCAGAACATGATAGAGAGATAATTCTAACAATTCATAACCACGATTAATGTGTATTACAACTTTTATCAAACTTCCATAACAAAGGCATATCATAATTACATACTTGAAAACCATAACTTACCTATACATTACCAACCATCTTTCATCTCAATCATTACTGGTAACATTATGTCAACACATGAACTGCAAACATTTTAAACTTCAACACATTGCATATTTTCATAATTTTCATATCAATATACACATTCCAACATCTATCAAATTCTAACGCTTCCCAAAAAAACAACTAGAACAAATATCATTCACATTCGTCTGTTTCCCCAAAACAAACACTCCTAGAACAAAATAAAACACCCCAACATAGTTCCCCAAACAAAAAACCTTGACCAAAACAAAACATGTTACCAAAAGTCTTTCAACACAAACCATCCTACCATGATAAAATGCCCATCTTAAAATCGAAGCCTTCCACGTCTCTGCTTCTCCCTAATTTCCTTCACTTCATTCATCAGAGCCATTTTCTCCAATGGATCAAGCTTGTCATACGCTTCTGCATCTCTCTCCAACATACTTTTATACTTGTTGTACTCCGATTTCATAAGCTTTGTCATGTATTTGATTCTTAAATTATTTAAAGCAAGTACATCACTTTGTTTTTTACCTGTAAAACCGCAATCCCAACGCCCTTCATTTTCTCCCATATATGACTCCATATGCCTCATAAGATACACTCCACAGTCTGATCCTTCTTTTTCTACTTTCCATGTGAATTTCATTACACGAGCTTTAATTTTGTTGAAAGCTGTTGACTTTTGGTAGTTCTCTGTTTTTAAATAGTTCCCAAGCAAATTTTATTGCGATACAATACAATCAATATATTTGTCACACCCCCAAACCAGAACGGCGGAAACGTTCGGGGGCGGAGGACGTCATGTACAGTATCACAACAATGCATAATAGTAAAACAAGCAACAACATCATCCATTGTATTAATAATATAATTTTAATGCAAGTGTGTTCTGTAGTTTATAAGACACCAAAATATGAATCAAAATAAAAGACGAGTCTTGAACGTGCTCCGTCTTCTCAAAACTTGGTCATCGGTACCTGTCTACTGGTGACCTGAGAATACAAGTTATTTTGAAAGCGTAGATCAGCATTAAAGCTGGTGAGTTCATAAGTATTTAATGTCATTGTTTGTATAGGTTTGAATGAAATGGTTGTAAATGTTTGATGTAAAAGTTTGTAAGTGTTGTTTGTAAATGTTTGAATACTTCCAAGAAAATCCTATATTTTCTACTAAAGTAGTCTTCTACCAAGACTCGACTGTTTTGTAAGTTTGTTCTTTTGTAAAAGTGATTGTTTTCCCAAAGTATGACTATTATTACCAAAATATAGTTTTCATTACCGTTTATGTGAGAAGATCACAATATGAATGAAAAAGGAAAATAAAGTTGTACCGTAGTTTTTTCTTAGTAACTACCAATGTACTAACTACCTTAAACCGGTTTGTTTAATTAAGGTAAAATGTGATAAGATTATAACCATACTTGATTGACTAGTAAGACACGACGTTCGAGACGCCGAAATGGTATGATATTCGTCACCCGTAGACCTGCAGGTCCCACTGTAGCTAGCAGCAAGGTGTAGGATGGTCAATCCCGTATAGATCTATACACAAATTCACGCTCTCCTTCCAGGAGACTCTGGTTACAAAACGTGACACGACAGTATATTGTCGCGCCATGAAGTAGAAGCTCACATAAATGTTATCTTGTTATTGTATTAGTGTAGTATGTTCTCTCTGTCTCTAGTATATAGTATGTTTTCTCTGTTCTAGTATGTAGTATGTTCTCTCTGTTTCTCATTATAGTATTTTTGAACTGAATCATGTATGAACCGACTCTTGTATGTTTCGTTGTTCTAGAAATGGTAAGTAGTGACTTCCTAACCTATACCTATTATAGTTTACTAGAAAAGTTGTTTGAATGACTGATTACGTTTGAACACCCTTGCTATTCAAAGGTATTTAACTGAAAGAAAGAACTTTTATATCTATATACATATACATAATATATAACTAAGATTCAAACGACATTCGGGCAAACAACCGATACCCTAAGTCCACAACCAAACAAGGAACATGAAATAAGGCGAGTTATCAGTCCTAAGCCCTTTCAATCTTACGTATATAACTATATCCATATAGACATGATTTGAACAATATATAAGTTTAAAAGAATTTATATAAGGAATTTAACATGTAAAAGAGTTTATAAAACGATTTGAAGCCGTTTGTTTGATAACACAGTTTTGAAATATAAGAAATCCACTTGCTTGATAGTTATTAATCACATGTGATTGATATAATAACTATAATGTTTCTACTTGTATTCCCCCCCCCCCCCCATAAAAGCATTTAAAATCATTTAAAGGATAAGTTAATGGGTATGAACTCACCTGAAGTGAGTGATATGAATGTAAGTTCGATATAGGATGCTAAGTGTCAAGTGAAGCCTCGAGAACTACGGATCCTAATAAGCATATAATGATACATATATGGATATAATTAGTGTTTATACAACTAATCATATAATTGGCATCAACCTGCATGACTCGGTTGATGGCTGTCCTACCCTACTCTTCATTACGAGCGACCCTGCGAACCAGAATAGGCAGGATTCTGTCCGCTGAGCCACCCTCGCTGAGGTTGTAGAAGCTTCGGTCTCCATTGTATGGCATGGGTTGACCCTGTTCTTGACTCCAAGTTCCCAAGTTTTCCGACCATAGAGGCGTCGGGCCTTGAAAAGTCGGACGAGGGTTAGGATTTGGAATTTGAGCTACCAGGGGTAGATCATTGACTTCTGGCTCGGAGTAAGAATCCTCCGGGAAGCTCTCTGCGAAGTCATCATCCAATGGAATTGCAGCTTCCTCTTCTGGCTCATCATCGATCCATCCACCGTTACCTTGGTTGGGGAAGTACGGGTCGCCGTGGGGATGGAATCCAGCCATGTTATCTATGCGAGAATGGGGGTAAAAGAAATAAATAATAAACGTATTAATTAAGATAATTATAAGATGATCCTTACCAGTTACTCCAACATTTGCGTGGTGCAAACCAGTCATATGTAACCAAAACATGATAGACCTTCGAATAAGTGATCCTAACTCTAAGTCCACAACCAAACAAGGAACAGAAAGTAAAGCAAAGATCACATATTCTAAGTCTATGACACCTTAGTCACATATAACCTTAGCGTATCCACTCAGCAACTATTGACATACTAGTAAAGACCTTTTTAGTTTGCAGATAAGTAATTATAGCAACACAAAATACTCCTATAGTATTTTAAGTTTATGTTCTGTTCTAATGTTTTCATTGTAGTAGTGTTGATAAGTTTTTAGACTTGTTGCAACACCACAACCATTCCTAGGCACATGCTAATCACTTCTTGGAAAGATATATTTGATCAGGCTATATCACTCCTAGATCTGATTATATGTCCCCAAGCCTACTTGTGCTGTCCAACAATCGCAATACTTTTGTTCTATCCTAGTGACACTGATTTTAGTATGAATGCAGGTGTGTATACTTTGGTTAAATATATTATTATTTAAAAGTATAAACTCTTGGTCAGAGTATTTTAATCCCGATGTGTTTATAGTTGTATATCTTTTATGGGTTGATATACTCAATTCACTATAAACAGTGCTCTGATACCAATCTGTCACACCCCCAAACCAGAACGGCGGAAACGTTCGGGGGCGGAGGACATCATGTACAGTATCACAACAATGCATAATAGTAAAACAAGCAACAACATCATCCATTGTATTAATAATATAATTTTAATACAAGTGTGTTCTGTAGTTTATAATACACCAAAATATGAATCAAAATAAAAGATGAGTCTTGAACGTGCTCCGTCTTCTCAAAACCTGGTCATCGGTACCTGTCTACTGGTGACCTGAGAATACAAGTTATTTTGAAAGCGTAGATCAGCATTATAGCTGGTGAGTTCATAAGTATTTAATGTCATTGTTTGTATAAGTTTGAATGAAATGGTTGTAAATGTTTGATGTAAAAGTTTGTAAGTATTTTTTGTAAATGTTTGAATACCTCCTAGAAAATCCTATATTTTCTACTAAAGTAGTCTTCTACCAAGAGTCGACTGTTTTGTAAGTTTGTTCTTTTGTAAAAGTGATTGTTTTCCCAAAGTATGACTATTATTACCAAAATATAGTTTTCATTACCATTTATGTGAGAAGATCACAATATGAATGAAAAGGGAAAATAAAGTTGTACCGTAGTTTTATCTAAGTAACTACCAATGTACTAACTAACTTAAACCGGTTTGTTTAATTAAGGTAAAATGTGATAAGATTATAACCATACTTGATTGACTAGTAAGACACGACGTTCGAGACGCCGAAATTGTATGACATTCGTCACCTAGTAGACCTGCAGGTCCCACTGTAGCTAGCAGCAAGGTGTAGGATGGTCAATCCCGTATAGATCTATACACAAATTCACGCTCTCCTTCCAGGAGACTCTGGTTACAAAACGTGAAACGACAGTATATTGCCGCGCCATGAAATAGAAGCTCACATAAATGTTATCTTGTTATTGTATTAGTGTAGTATGTTCTCTCTGTCTCTAGTATATAGTATGTTTTCTCTGTTCTAGTATGTAGTATGTTCTCTCTGTTTCTCATTATAGTATGTTTGAACTGACTCGTGTATGAACTGACTCTTGTATGTTTCATTGTTCTAGAAATAGTAAGTAGTGACTTCCTAAACTATACCTATTATACTTTAGTAGAAAAGTTGTTTGAATGACTGATTATGTTTGAACACCCTTGCTACTCAAAGGTATTTAACTGAAAGAAAGAACTTTTATATCTATATACATATACATAATATATAACCAAGATTCAAACGACATTCGGACAAACAACCGATACCGTAAGTCCACAACCAAACAAGGAATAGGAAATAAGGCGATTTATTAGTCCTAAGCCCTTTCAATCTTACTTATATAAATATATCCATATAGACATGATTTGAACAATATATAAGTTTAAAAGAATTTAAATAAGGAATTTAACATGTAAAAGAGTTTATAAAACGATTTGAAGCAGTTTGTTTGATAACACAGTTTTGAAATATAAGAAATCCACTTGCTTGATAGTTATTAATCACATGTGATTGATATAATAACTATAATGTTTCTACTTGTATCCCCCCCCATAAAAGCATTTAAAATCATTTAAAGTATAAGTTAATGGGTATGAACTCACCTGAAGTGAGTGATACGAATGTAAGTTCGATATAGGATGCTAAGTGTCAAGTGAAGCCTCGAGCACTACGGATCCTAATAAGCATATAATGATACATATATGGATATAATTAGTGTTTATACAACTAATCATATAATTGGCATCAACCTGCATGACTCGGTTGATGGCTGTCCTACCCTACTCTTCATTACGAGCGATCCTGCGAACCAGAATAGGCAGGATTCTGTCCGCTGAGCCTCCCTCGATCAGGTTGTAGAAGCTTCGGTCTCCATTGTATGGCATGGGTTGACCCTGTTCTTGACTCCAAGTTCCCAAGTTTTCCGACCACAGAGGCGTCGGGCCTTGAAAAGTCGGACGAGGGTTAGGATTTGGGATTTTGAGCTACCAGGGGTAGATCATTGACTTCTGGCTCGGAGTAAGAATCCTCCGGGAAGCTCTCTGCGAAGTCATCATCCAATGGAATTGCAACTTCCTCTTCTGGCTCATCATCGAGCCATCCACCGTTACCTTGGTTGGGGAAGTACGGGTCGCCGTGGGGATGGAATCCAGCCATGTTATCTATGCGAGAATGGGGGTAAAAGAAATAATTAATAAACGCATTAATTAAGATAATTATATGATGATCCTTACCAGTTACTCCAACATTTGTGTGGTGCAAACCAGTCATATGTAACCAAAACATGATAGACCTTCGAATAAGTGATCCTAACTCTAAGTCCACAACCAAACAAGGAACAGGAAGTAAAGCAAAGATCACAGATTCTAAGTCTATGAAACCTTAGTCACATATAACCTTAGCGTATCCACTCAGCAACTATTGACATACTATTAAAGACCTTTTTAGTTTGCAGATAAGTAATTATAGCAACACAAAATACTCCTATAGTATTTTAAGTTTATGTTCTGTTCTAATGTTTTCATTGTAGTAGTGTTGATAAGTTTTTAGACTTGTTGCAACACCACAACCATTCCTAGGCACATGCTAATCACTTCTTGGAAAGATATATTTGATCAGGCTATATCACTCCTAGATCTGATTATATGTCCCCAAGCCTACTTGTGTTGTCCAACAATCGCAATACTTTTGTTCTGTCCTAGTGACACTGATTTTAGTATGAATGCAGGTGTGTATACTTTGGTTAAATATATTATTATTTAAAAGTATAAACTCTTGGTCAGAGTATTTTAATCCCGATGTGTTTATAGTTGTATATCTTTTATGGGTTGATATACTCAATTCACTATAAACAGTGCTCTGATACCAATCTGTTACACCCCCAAACCAGAACGGCGGAAACGTTCGGGGGCGGAGGACATCATGTACAGTATCACAACAATGCATAATAGTAAAACAAGCAACAACATCATCCATTGTATTAATAATATAATTTTAATACAAGTGTGTTCTGTAGTTTATAATACACCAAAATATGAATCAAAATAAAAGACGAGTCTTGAACGTGCTCCGTCTTCTCAAAACCTGGTCATCGGTACCTGTCTACTGGTGACCTGAGAATACAAGTTATTTTGAAAGCGTAGATCAGCATTAAAGCTGGTGAGTTCATAAGTATTTAATGTCATTATTTGTATGTGTTTGAATGAAATGGTTGTAAATGTTTGATGTAAAAGTTTGTAAGTATTTTTTGTAAATGTTTGAATACCTCCTAGAAAATCCTATATTTTCTACTAAAGTAGTCTTCTACCAAGAGTCGACTGTTTTGTAAGTTTGTTCTTTTGTAAAAGTGATTGTTTTCCCAAAGTATGACTATTATTACCAAAATATAGTTTTCATTACTGTTTATGTGAGAAGATCACAATATGAATGAAAAGGGAAAATAAAGTTGTACCGTAGTTTTATCTAAGTAACTACCAATGTACTAACTAACTTAAACCGGTTTGTTTAAGGCTCCTTGAAGAACAAGCCAAAAAGGTGGTTTAAGGCTCTATCTAGCATCCTCCAAGTGTCAATGATCTTATGTTGGAAATTAACATGAGTTTGAGGCCAAACATGCACTATACAAGGGGGTGTACGACCATATGAAGGGTGTACGGCCGTACACTCCTGGTGTTCATGCATTAGATGTCGATTTAAGGCTAAGAATCATGTGTTTCACAAGCTTTAACTAGTAGATGGAAGAGGTACTCACACTTTTGAAGGTTTCTATGGAGTTCACGACCCAAGAACTAGTAGGTGTTCTTGGTGAAAGTGTTGAACACTTGAAGATCTAACCAAAACAGGAAATTTCACGGATGAAATCAAAGGCTGATACTAGATCAAGCTATGTATCAAGTAATCCACGGAAGAAATACTTACATTCTTGAATATCGGGGTGAAAAAGTCAATGATAGTTGAGAGAGAAATCTGATTTCTTGGCTTGGATGTGTGAGGAATGAGGAATAATGAAGGAATAACTCACTTAAGGACATGAGTTTACGGCCCAAATGGGTTTACGTCCGTACACCCATGTATACACCATGTGTACGGCCGTACACTCCTCTTGAAGGAGTGTTTGGCTTGAATGAAACTTGGTGAACTTAAGTAACTCTTTTCTAAACCCTAACTTTGAAGGTACTAGGCTTAGAACACTCAAACAGACTCTAAACAATGCTAAAAGATAGTAGAAACGAGTCCGACTTTGATTGAATTGAATAGTTGTACAAGGTAGAAATTTCGGGTTGTCACAATATTACAATTCTTTTTTAACAATAAAAAATTCATGTTATATAAAACTTATAAAAAATAATTCTTAATCATACCACAAGAACTGGTTTCCTTCCATATATATCTTCAACAGTACCATTTCGGTTGACATGGTCTATAATGTAGTACGTTGGTACACTTAGATCAAAGCATATCAAATAATATTTACTCTTTTCAACTACTGGAAGGAAAACCTGGTATAAAACAAATTTTAGAACAATAAGCTACATTTGTATGTTAGGGTTGTAAGTGATAAAACACAATTATTAATTAAATTACCAGTCCAACATCCTTGAGCTTTTCCTGTTTTGGTAGACTATTAATGTGGAGTTTCAACAATGAATCAAATAATGTTTGGGTTCTATCGTGTGCAATCGATGCATCCAGTATCTCATCTGCCTGTATAGATAAATGAATCAATCAAGACAACACGTATCATTATTTACAACTACATTTAAATTGAATACTTACCAAAAAAATTGTGTCAAAGAAAACTCTCGCAATTGATCCTACATCCCTTAGTTCCTCCATTCTGTTGAGTAATGATGTCCAACAGTCAATGATTATCGCATGAATAGACGTGTTGCTTTTAAAATGATATGCGAATCCTTGATGCAACACATGACCGCTCCCAATGTTCCATATCTCTTCCATGCTCAACAATTTTAATCTAATCGATTTTACAACACCACATTTTAAAAGCAAACCACTAATTTATATTATTTCAATTACCCATAATCTCTTTTTGATGCAAAAACTAAACTGTATAACGCCATCTCATCTTTCTTCACCTTGTCACCCATTCTAACAATCCTTTCAACAAACGGTGATTTTCCATATGCAGGTAACTTTTGCCCTCTTTTCCCCCTTTTTCCATTGTCATCATCTTCCTCACCTACCTCAAATGTTTCCAAGATTTATTTTCCTTTTTTTCTTTTTTATAACTGTCCAACACAACATCATCTGTCATTTTAATTGTTGTTGCCAACACTTCAGGATGCTCCAAGAATTGTGAACAGGTTAGATGGTCTGTATTATCTACCTTTTCCACATTACGTGTATTGAAACCTCCACCATCATCCTTTTTATCCTCATGAAGTACCAATCCTCTAACTGGAGAGAATCCATCTTCATTACCACCATCTTCCTTTCCTTTGTTACTATCACCATCAAAACCATGTTCATTATATTTCATTCCTCCAGTCTCTGCATTCTTCACTTCGTTGAACAATTCTTTAATTTTTTTCGTACCACTCCTTCTACAGCAAGCTGTCTGGGAATTTCTCAATTCCACCTTTCAGAGCCTTTTCAATATTCTTCTTTTCGGACAAGATTATTTCATAGTTATGCTCGATAACAGCCACGTATGCCTATAAAGGGTATATCAATATATGATTACTAAAATTCTGACAGAATTAATGTTCCACATACCTACTACTTCACTAACTTTTAGCATTAAAGAATACAATTTAACACTACTTTCCAGGAAATTGTAATAGAATTTATGTCTTATCCCCATAGTCTCTCATCAGCCCGTCCAACATTTCATCTTCATCAATCATTTCATCATCAACATCAATATCTTCAAAGTTTTCCTGTAGCTGCCTACCAAACCCCCCAACACTAATCTCCAAATTCTCTATTTTTTCAAGGAGAGCACCCGTAACATTTCTGACAAACGGTAACCTTTTCACTATCTTCAAACTTAAGAACTTCATGTTATACCCATACACCAGCTACATAAAAAAAATTACATTAATTAGTTCAATATACATATTCCATTGTAAATTAAAGTAAATATCTAATCGAGACTACAATATTACCATCAAAACGAGTATAGGTCCGTTGTAATAGCATGTCTTATCATCCCTTCTCTACAGCTGTTTTCTGCTGACCAAACAATCTAGAATGTACTTACACTAATCAATTTTAGAGAAGTCTCTTGCCAAGACCAACTTATTAACAACATTTATTTGATTGGTACCACTCAAAGTTGATTCCACAAACGTGTTAATGAAAAGAGTAAGGAAATTCGGCCTAAACATAAGATTGTCTTGATTTGTGTTTTTGATCCTTTTCAGGTATTCTTCACCATTAATCCCTTTTTTCTCATATTGATTTTTCCATTCTTGTAGAACTTCATTATTTTTCTCACAACTACTCATGTTCAAGAAGTCTTCCCCTACATTTGTTAACCCCAACATGGCATGCACTGTGTCTTTTGTAATTTATATCACCATATTCTCCAGAACTAGACGGTTACTCTCTGGATCATAGTGATCTAAGAGATAGTAGTTAAGTAACCCCGGAGTAGTGTCCATGTCAATATTCAGAAGTGATCTAAAACCCATAGACACAATCCCATTTTTCTGTGCAGGGATATTACTTTCACAGTTGCACTAACCCTTCCAGGAGTCATCCTAGTTGCAAGTCTTCTATAACCTTCTGGATGGTCCTTGCTTACATTTCTAACCTTCCCCTCCATCGTTTTGATTTTAACATTCTCATGTTCTATTTTTCCCTTCTTTCTCTTTGGAGATTTCTTTGAATGTGCATCATTCACTACCTTTTTTTACAAAATTTTCCTTATCTTCCATATCCATACCAATTTCTGCATTTTCATTGTATCTCTTTTACCCACTCATACTCTCCATAAGTAACTCATTTAAACTTCTTGGTTTTTTCCCTTCAGCACTTGCTTCTGCCGATTTCTTATTATCCTTAACAGGTGTCGTTATCGCAGAACCTTTCCTTTTCATCCTTCCTACACTTATGCTATCAATAGGTATTGTCTCTTGTTTATCTTTGTTATCAGTTGTTGAATCACACAAACATTATTACTCATTGTCTACTCATTTGCATTACACACACATTATTTAATAACCCAATAACACTAATTTAAAAATATATTCGAAATTTAATAATTAAGTTTGTTATAATATTTAAATTAAAACCATTTATCATAGAGTTATATTGTATACATTTACAAGTTCTACTAGAACTTGAATACAATAATTAATTTTACACTAGCCATATCATAATTATATACTATAAATCAGTAATTAGAAACACTTATGATCTTACCTGATTTTCCAGATTCTACATTTTTCTTTCCATGTTCTGATCTTGAAGTTTTTTTTTTCTGTGCTTCTTTGTTTTGCTTGATCCAACAATATTTATATGAATTGGTTCACTTCCTACACCTTCTGCTTCATCAAGTAACATAAGATACATATTGGCTATCAACATGTTCTAAAATTATTGTTATTTTTTTTCATGAAATGATATTCTCTTTCATGGATGTTGATCTGGTACGATAGTTCCTTCTCACATTTGTTTGCCTTCTAGTATCAACATTAATTGGCTCCGACTCAGGTTCTGCAACAACTAATGAATAAAATGATTACAGTTCATTAATAATATTTTTCAAAATAACCAGCCATACTTCAATCTCTATAACTGCTATCTATACCATTTATGTTTTCATTCTTTAAGAATGCAACACATGTACATACACTGATTCTGTGAGAATTAAATGCAAATAGTAAATACAAATAAAGTAAAGCCGCCAAAATCACAGTCTTAAAAAACTAAACAGTTACTTACTAGCATTTTCCAGATTAACCACTCATACTTTAATCTCTATAACCGCTATCTATACTTTTTATGTTTCCATTCTTTAAGAATGTAAACACATGTTCATACACTGATTCTTTGAGAATTAAAGTCAAATAGTATATACAGATAAAGTAAACCCTCAAAATCACAGGAATAAAACAAAAAAAAAAAAAACTCATAATACAAAAAAAAAATACAAAACAAGACAACAATATCATCACATATAGTCACAGAACATCAAGCACTTACAAGATTTTGGCAAGGTTTAAAAAACCTAACTCACTATACTAAAAAAAATACAAAAACAAACAACACTATCAGCCCCTAAACTCACACAACAACAACCACATACAAGAATTTAAGTATAATGATTCTGGTAGAATGCATTACACATAAACATCACCATACAACATTGTATTCTAACAGAATATCATCCATAATACTTCTAACATAATCGACAAAATAATGAAAAAAAAACAAAGACAAAATCTTTTTACTCTTCCAAAACACAAAACAAAAACAACAATCACATACCCTTTTTTTAGGGGTGAACATAATAACCGAAAACCGAACCAAAACCAAATTAACTGATATAACCGAACCATAATAACCGAACCATTTTAAAAACCGTTGGTTCGGTTTCTAATTTTTGTTAACCGATAACTAACGGTTCGGTTATGGTTTTATAGGTTAACCGGACCATTATTAACCGAACCGCTAACTTTATATTTTAATATATAAAAATTATAGATTATATATAAAATAATATAGTAAAAATTATTGAAGACCCATTAAAATTACAAAAAATAATTCATTAATCCTCACTTATCAGGAGACGAACGAACAATCAAACCATCAAAGGCTGATCACGCACACACACACAATCTTCCAATCATGCCAATAGTTAGATTATTCATTAATGTTGTAATTCCTAATTGGCTAATTCTACAATTTGTAAACATTATTCACAATTAGTTTAATCTTCACACTCATAATCTTAAATGTATGCTTCTCACACCGTTAATCATAAACAAAGATTGTTTTAACTTTATAAACCTATTCGAAGGATTTTTTTGACTTAATCACATTGAATGTATATGAGTGATTGGATTTTTTTTATTCAGATAACACATAATATAAATGTTTGACTATTTTATTTTATAGTTTTTGATTTAATCGCATTGAACGTATATGAATGTATGACTTTATTTTAGTGTTAATATCAATTATCAATATATGAAATTATTAATGTCAATTTTTTTAAAAGTTTTATATTTTTATTGAATGTTTTTTATTTTGAATGTGACTATGTGTTATCTCACTTCTAGTATCAAAGGTACACATTTTATTTTATTACTATAAGCTAGGTTACAAACATTGGCATTGGGGACTTTTTTGTATTCCGTTTTCATTTTTTATGTCAATAAACTTTCGTCATTTATATTATTTTGAACATTATGGTTAACCAATATTAACCATTAACTAAAACCGTTAACCAACAAAAACCATTAACCATAACGAATATTAACCATACCCAATGGCTACCAAAATGCATTAACAAATCATAATGGTTATGGTTCAGTTTTGACCAAGGTTCTAAAAAGCTCGCCATGGCTCCAAGGCTTATATGTGCCGCCAGGCTTTACCAAAACGCCACCATGACTCATATATGTGTATAAAAATGAATAATTGTAGAAAATACATATAAAATATGAATTATATACAAAATTGCCGCCTTAAGTCACGCCTTACAAACGACGTGGCTCGCCAAGCCTCGGAAAAGCTTGAGGCTTGACATTGTCGCCAAGTCACGCATTACGTTATTTAGAACCTTGGTTTTGACCAATAACCGAACCAAACCGCCCCATACACACCCCTACTTTTTTTGCAAAACAACAGTCACATATCTGCCAAATCCAAAATTTTAATCGAATTTTAAATCCCCAATTTTCAGAAAACCCTAATAAAAAAATACCCCCTTTTTACACTATTTCGGTCTATTTTACTTAAACCAACTTTAAAACCACATGCAAATACTTAATTGTTCAAACATTCCAACAAAATGTTGTGTATTCAAAAGATTAAGTTTAGAAAAAAATATAAAAAAATATTTACCTATAGGCGGAGAAACGAAATCATCATCGTCTTCATCTAGATTCAACACCGTTTCTTGTGTGTTCTTAAATTTCGATTTGAAAGAAGTCGACCTTGTACTCCTCATTATACTGCAATTTCTTTTACTTCGAACGATTACAATGCAACTTCTGTGAACAATCTTCAAGAATCGATCAGTATATATAAAAAACGACAACAGAATCTAACGATTTTTTGGTTTGATTAGAGAAGATATACTTTGATTTTGTGTTCCGATACAAAGGGGAGTGGAATCCGGGTTCATGCGATGTTATAGGGATTATGCGGGAAGTTGTGATAAATAGAGTCAGTTACCTATTTTAATGGAGACGACAAATATACACAAATACCCTTATTCATCCGTTTTCTTTAAATGTGGGGCTTTTTTCATTTTTTTAATATCAAATTAATATTAATCATTTTCTATTAAAATTTAAATATTTGATTGGCCGACATTTATGCATACAATCACACAATAATTACTTTGAATAAAATAATATATATATATATATATATATATATATATATATATATATATATATATATATTATTTTATTTTATTTTATTTTATTTTATTTTTTTCTTTATTTCTTTACTATCATAACTTTAGTAAAAATTATGTAAAGTATAACCAAGGTTCTAAATAACGTAAGGCGTGACTTGGCGGCAATGTCAAGCCTCAAGCTTTTCCGAGCCTTGGCGAGTCACGTCGTTTGTAAGGCGTGACTTAAGGCGGCAATTTTGTATATAATTCATATTTTTATATGTATTTTCTACTATTATTCATTTTTATACACATATATGGGTCAATGCGGCGTTTTGGTAAAGCTTGGCGGCACATACAAGCCTTGGAGTCATGGCGTGCCATGGCGAGCTTTTTAGAACCTTGAGTATAACAATTTATGCTTATTTACAACAATCATCATCTCGTCTTCAATCTCATCTTCTTTTTTAAACACCACCAACCTCGTCTATAAAACACCACCAACCTCCGCCATCAAACACCACCTCCACCACCACCATTGCCATCAACTTCCATCATCCAACAAAAATAAGAAACAAACCACTTTAAGATGCTCAAATCCAAAAAATTAACCAAAAATTAGACACAAACCAATTTCAGATGCTTAACCCCCGCCGACGACCACCACACCTCCGCCATCGACCACCACCACCACTAGAAAAATAATCCAATAAAAAACAAAATTTAGATGGAAGCTCTGATGCAAACAATCCAGAAAAAATACAAACCCTAAATAATTGTGGCAAAATCAGTTTGCTTCAATAAAAAAAACCCGAAAATCAGTTTGCTCAAATCTAATAGAAAGATTTAAAATGTAACTTCCAACATCACTTTTTTACACTTTATTTTATATAGAAGAAAATACCTTAAAAATATTTTCCATATATATATATATATATATATATATATATATATATATATATATATATATATATATATATATATATATATATATATGTATTTTTATAAATACATCTTTAAGTTATAAGGTTTTACAAAGACAAAACTGCGAAAATGGTCCCTCTAGTATGCATTTTTTCTAAGGTTTAGTCAAAACCTCGATTTTTTTTGGCTTCGTGGTCCTTTTGAGCTAGTTTCGTTGCAGATTTCGTCCCTTAGAAACTGAAATAACTGTAATACCCATGTGGTATTATTTTTTATTTTTTAATATTGATAGTTATTTATTTATTTTAATAATTAAAACAAGAGGGGAATCTCTCTCTACATTGTATACCCACCTTTCTTTCCTCTTTCCTATAAACCACATTGAAACCTACAAAACCATTATTGTTGGCAACATGATTTCTTGACATTGGCAACATGAATTCTTGTTGTTGCCAACATGATTTCTTGTAGTATATTTGACCATTTTGGATATATACTATCAATATATAATAGCCCATATTGGATTATTTCACTTAAATTTTGCCTTGAAACAACTTTAAGAAGAAAATAAGATATTTTTATAAGATGTAAACTAAATATTGGATCCTAACATTAGGGCATACCACAGGGATCATTTTCGCAGTTTTGTCTTTTTAAAACCTTATATATATATATATATATATATATATATATATATATATATATATATATATATATATATATATATATATATATATATATATATAAGGTTGAGATCGGTTGAGAACTCAAAGTTTCCCGAGAACCCGAGAACTAAAAGTGGAGTGTTGGATCAAAAATAATTCGTTAAGGACATGATCGTCATCTTACCAATCTCATTTAATGTTTAATTTTTTTTGTGTTATTTAATATATTAATATAAATGTCTAAAAATTAACAAAATAACTAAAAATTTCGGATTTATTTTTAAAATAATAATAATAATTTTCGATTCTTTTAACAAATTGAGGATTTTTTAATTTTTTTCAAAAAACTTGAATTTTTAAAAAAAATGAAAAAATATTTTTTAAAAAACTGCATTTTTTTTTCAAAAAAAACTGCATTTTTTTTTCAAAAAAGCTGCATTTTTTTTAAAAAAAAAACTGCATTTTGTCTATAAAAAAAACTGCATTTTTTCTAGAAAAAAAGTGTATTTTTTTTTTCAAAAAAACTGCATTTTTTTTTAGAAAAACTGCATTTTTTTCAAAAAAAAAAAAAAAAAAACAACACTGCGATTTTTATAAAAAAGTGCAATTTTTTTCAAAACTGTATTTTTTAACAAAAAAATCAACGTTTTAGGTGCATATATGCATATTTTTTCAAATGTATATATGCATATTTCTTATACTATAATATTCGTAAGTAAATTATAAAAAAACTCATTTTTATTAATCAATCTATAAACATAATACAAGTATTTTATTCGATACAAAATAAAATATAAAAAAATACAAAGATTCACAGTGTTATCATTTCTTCATATCAAGATTTCCATATTTTCTTCAATTTATCACTTTTCACCTCTTCAATATTTTCCAAAAATTCTTTAAAATCTACAGGAAAATAAAAAAAATGATTAATGCAAGAACACGCACATGTATATATCATGTAAGATTCACATGTTATTATATAATGTGATATTCACATGTGATTGTATCTTTTAAGATTTAACTGTGAAATTCACAAGAAAATTTTAAAAAATAATTAATGAAGAACACTTACACAAAATGCATGTGTGCATAGAGACATAATTCATATGTGATTCACTTGTGATTTACATGTGAATCATATGTAATTCACTTGTGATTTACATGTGAATCACATGTAATTGATATGTGATTCACTTGTGATTTACATGTGATTAATATGTGAAATATATGTGATTTACATGTGAATCACATATAACACATATGTGATTTACATGTGAATCACATGTAATTCATATGTGATTTACATGTGAATCACATGTAATTCATATGTGAATTATGTGAATCAAATCTAATTCATATATGAATTACATGTGATTCATATGTGAATAACATGTGAGTAATAATACACAGTATCATAACGATTCACATTACTAATAACATGTGATTAGTAATGTGAATAACCGTAGATTCATAACGATTTTTTTGTTAATAAAAGGGGAAATGATTTTTTATTACCTGTTTTGTTTTGTAGCCAGATGTTACAGCTCCAGGGTTAAATATCCTTGCAGCATGGTCACCTGCAATTGGAAAAATGAAATTTAACGAATACTTCATCAAATCACATGTAATTCACTTGTGATTTACATCTGAATCACATGTAATTGATATGTGATTCACTTGTGATTTACATGTGAATTACATGTGATTAATATGTGAATTACATGTGATTTACATAAGAATCACATATAACACATATGTGATTTACATGTGAATCACATGTAATTCATATGTGATTTACATGTGAATCAGATATAATTCATATGTGAATTACATGTGATTCATATGTGAATAACATGTGATTAATAATACACAGAACCATAACGATTCACATTACTAATAACATGTGATTAGTAATGTAAGTAACTGTAGATTCATAACGATTTTTTTTAAATAAAAGGGGAAATGATTTTTTATTACCTGTCTTGTTTTGTAGCCTGATGTTACAGCTCCAGGGTTAAATAACCTTGCAGCATGGTCACCTGCAATTAGAAAAATGAAATTTAACGAATGCTTCATCAACTCTTTGGCAAGAATGCTTCAATAACGAAGAACACTTACACAAAATGCATGTGTGCATATAGACGTAATTCATATGTGATTCACTTGTGATTTACATGTGAATCACATATAACACATATGTGATTTACATGTGAATCACATGTAATTCATATGTGATTTACATGTGAATCACATGTAATTCATATGTAAATTACATGTGAATCAAATCTAATTCATATATGAATTACATGTGATTCATATGTGAATAACATATGAATAACATGTGATTAATAATACACAGTACCATAACGATTCACAATACTAATAACATGTGATTAGTAATGTGAATAACTATAGATTTATAACGATTTTTTTAAATAAAAGGGGAAATGATTTTTTATTACTTGTTTTGTTTTGTAGCCTGATGTTACAGCTCCAGGGTTAAATATCCTTGCAGCATGGTCACCTGCAATTGGAAAAATGAAATTTAACATCTTTTTCACACCTTCTTGTTGGGGAAAATTTGTATTTTTTGTCTCATCTGAGTCAACAAGCAATAATCTACAATTTTGCCACTTGTAAAAATAAAAAACTTTACCATTTTATCCATGTCTGAGGGGTAGAAATTAGCACCAGATGGTTTCTTCATGGGAAAGGCAGCCTTGTATTCAATTCCATTCCAACCTGGAATCGGCTTTGTTGATTCCGGAAGTAATCTAATTGCAGAGTCTGCAGTCGTCAAAAATGCTTCATTTTCATCAAGGCAAGACCTACAAAACCAAATAACCTTAATTTACATAAATACCAAAGATATGATGAGTGGTCTTATAAGGTATTTGCAGAAGAGGGTCTTACCATGGGCTTTTGTTTACTGAATAATAACTCCATTTCAATTTGTCAAAATGAGACTTATGAGCATTCCCCTTTAACCAATCTCTTAGAGATGGATTGCTGAACAAAACCTGCTGGTGGAAAATATCATCCATCATTCGTGCAGCATGAATGAGTAACACTAATGCTTCCTTGTCCTCCTTGGTCAAACCGGTCAACTGTGGAAAAAGAATAAAGATTCATATTAAAAAAATAATTCATATTGTAGTAAAGTTGATGTTAAAGTGAGAATACAATTATGAAACCTATGCAGTAAGTGAGATAGGAGCATAACAATTGAGCTTCTTTTGAAGATCCAAACTCGATGCTTCCACATTGCAGTGTTACCTTTTCATAATTATGTCAAAAAGTTGACCATATTGCCCCTCTAGACTGTAGGGAACATACTTAGGATCTTCTTTAGCAAGGGCCTGCTTATACTCCTCAATGGAGATATACTTAACAGCAGAAACTTCAGATTTCTGAAAGAAAAAGAACAAGCACGTGTTTAGATTTCAAATTTTCAATAACAACTTTATAAAAGTTTGGTATATATTCTCAAAATAAAATATGATTGAATTATACATCACCAGAAGATTAAAAGCCTCCAAGGGAATTGAGGATACTGTTGTAACGAGATAAATATCATCGAATTCATTATTAATGAAATTACCATTATTTGTGACACTGCAATTACAAATTTACAATAATAGCAAGTCATGGAATGGAAATCAGAACATTTAATCGTTGTAGCTTAATGAAAAACCTGTTAATAAGAAAGTAAAGTCTACCTCTGTTGCAGGAAAACAAAAAGTAATTCAAAGGCATCATTTGGGAGTGTCAGACCAAGCTCTTCTTGAAGCTCTCTCCTACAAACAATAAACATATAACAATGAATTAGTTACTTATATCCATGATTAGATCCAAAATTTGCTTCCATGAGAGTTCAATAATTTACCTAACAGTGATAAGGGATGAATCCCCAGCAGATATATGACCACCACTAGAGATATCCCATAATCGAGGCCATGAATCCTTGCAATCAGCTCGTCGTTGTAGATGTAGTTCTTGTGTGCTTTCAGCAAAATTCCACACATGAACAGCTCGGTGATAATCCCCATCTCTGTGAACAGCTCCTCTGTACAAGGTAGATTAAACAGTAATTTGTGGCTTAGAGGGATGGCTGGGTGATTTCAAATTAATCTCAACATCTGATTATTTTGACCTTAGCTAATCAACAATCGGAAACATAATCAGTTTCACGAACACTCTAACATTGATATTGAACTTCAAATCACAATAATAAGTTTAGAGTTTTGACACGTATCCAAACACCCCTTGGGAGTTCTAGTATGATCAGGAAAGCCCTAGAAACATATATTAAAGAAGCCTTTCAAATGTAGTCCAACTAGAAGATGAAAACGGTTATGAAATCAAACAACCGTAGAAAAGAAATATGTAATCGGACCTAGGTTTGGATACGACGCGGTGTTTGCATACGACGGTTCTGCAACTGTGAAGCAAACACCAGTAGCATTAGTGATTGTAGAACATGAAATGGCTTTGAACATGAAATAGAATAGCACAAGTGTGTATCAAGATTAGATTTAGGTCACAATCTCAATGACCACGAACAACTTTTGAAGATATGCTTCAAATTAAGAAGCACTATATGTGGTCATCAAATGATAATGAAAAAGTCAACCTCCCAACATAATTGGGAACTAGATTATACTTTTGAACACCATTTAGTGATAGAATCAATATCAGAAGTATTCAATTTTACCACCGAAGTCAAAATTAGATCCATATCAGATGCATAAACACTTAAAAGAATTAGACATTGTTGTGTAGATGATGCAAAAAAACAGATTGCAAACAATCGATCGATTAGTGGAGATCTAGTAGAGAATAGAGATGACTTACTTTGGTATCGAGCATAACTGCACAGAGAATACCGGCGTTATCCATGGCAGTTTGGAGATTATCAAGCGTTTCCTGATGATACTCATAAGATCCATGCGAGGAATCGATTCCAATTGTCAGATCAACGGCGACAAAAGATAACGAAGATGAGGAAGAACATGAGCGAGGGTCGTCTTTGGAGGCGATGTGACGGTAGGAGGTGGGATGAGAGAGAGAGAGAGAGAGAGAGAGAGAGAGAGATGGACGGGGTTTACCTGATTCAGGGTAATTCATCACTAAAATGCCCCTGAATCATTTAATTATCAATGCTCCCGTGTTATTTTTTTCAAGTATTTACAAAAATGTCACAAATGATCCTAGCCTTCTATTATTTTGATCTAACGACTCTGGTTTGGTTCTTGGGTTCTCGGAAAACTTTGAGTTCTCAAATGATCATTCCTCTCTCTCTCTCTCTCTATATATATATATATATATATATATATATATATATATATATATATATATATATATATATATATATATATATATATATATATATATATATATATATGGCTAAAACTATGCATTAACGTTCATCTGTAAGGAAATTCTACCTTAGTAATTAAAGAATAAAATCTTCTTAATAAAGCAAAGAAGACAACTTCCTATTTAAGGACTTTTGTAGACATGTTTTTCAACGATCTCCACCCTGACTCCTAAATTCGAACAACACCAACCGATACTCAACAATTTTTTAATCCATTCCAAATATTTAAATAAAATATAATAATAGAAATGACCTTCTTATGAAAAATAATGAAAAATACATTCCCCACCAAGATCCTCTTGGCTCACTAGTGTTTTAGAACACCATTTAAGTTCAAAGATATGTCAAAGTTAGATATTGGAAGACTTTAGTAAACATACGAGCTATATTTTTATTTGCCTTGATCTTGCTTACAATGCACTTGCTTTTAGAAATTATTTCTCTTATGAAATAAAAGTGTACAAAAATATGTTTTGCTCTTTGACTTTTCTAAAACATTGTCTTGACCATTAGTGTGTGATTAAGCTCTTTAATTTCCCCTTTCAACCAAATAGCTGCTTTAAGTTCTTATATCACAGCCATATATTCGGCTTTAATGGTGGATACCGCGATGGTAGATTGTAATTATGCTTTCCAGCTAATAGCACAAACCATGAAAGTGAAACGTATCCCGTAATATATATTTTCTTTTCTAAATCATTTGCATAATCAGAATACACATATGCAACCAGTTTTTTTTCCATAACGTAAACACATAAAGGATGTACAACGCAGATATGAAAAACCCATTTGATAACATTCACAGGTTTCTTTCATCAGTTTGCCATGTGTCTACTCACCATTATTACAACATATGAGAAATATGGACATGTACATATCATAGCATACATCAAAGATCCTATTATTAGATTAAGGTGTCTATGCTCATAACTAAATTGTTATAAACTTGCAAATAGAAGCGAAGTCCTTTTTGGGTTGCCCTCATAATAAGACATAGCTAGAAATGATATTAAGAGAGAGAATGATAATTTTTTAGATTATTATGTGATTATAAACTAATTGGAAATTATGGGCAAATAGTTTGTTAATATATTATGTGATTAATATATTAATTGAAATAGATAGTTGATACATTAATATATTATGTGATTAATAAATTAATGTGTGATCAATTGATAGATAATCGATTGTTTTAGGAAATCAGACGAAATTTGTCAAGACTAGGAGCAGATTTGATGCCACTTGCCAAGCTCTGATACCACTTGTTAGGAAGTAAAGCAGATAAATAGCAAAACTAAAAGCACACAAGACACAATATGTTCGTGGTTCGGTCAAGATGACCTACGTCCACATGCAGGAGGGGGTATTCTTTATTTCAAAGCTCTCAAACAGAGGTTACAAGTACAATTTTCATAGAGATTGGCCTAACACTCTATAACTCAAGATATAAAATGACCAAGCATGCATCCATATTTATAGTTGAGGGATCATACCTAAGACCCAAATAGGCCAACGCCATTGGCCCATAGGCCCAAGAATGGTGAAAACCAATCATATTCCAACATGAAACATCTTCTAAAACATTCTTCCATGTCATACAACACATGTATATCAGCAACACACATGATGGAGCAACTTATACCATAGTGGATCATCATGATACATAAGTGGCGTATCATGAACACTGACGGTTCAACATTCATCATGGTGGCACAACATGGTGTATTCCTTGAGCATTACCAACTTCTGGGCATCATAGGGAACTTCATAGAATGTGTGGCTCATTAGGTATATCATGACACATCAAAGGAATCAAGATGGTGCATCATGTACCAAGATCTCCCATGATAGTGTAACATCTCATTAAGATGGCACAACTTCTCCTTCATGGCGCAAATTCCTTTCTTGATGGCGCAACATGACTACAAGATGGAACAACATCGTCTTCATGGCTCAACATCCTTTCCTTTGGCTTAACTCCTTTCCTCTTGGCCCAACAACTTAATGGATGGAGCAAGATACAACCCCATGGTGCAAAATCCTCTATACTAAGCACAACATCCATATTCATGGAAGAACATGATGGTCCATGTTGCTCCAAGTTGCTCCAAGTTCTACAAGTTGCTCCAAGTTACTCCAAGTTGCTCCAAGTTGATCCAAGTTGCTCCAAGCCACTCCAATTTGCTCAAAATACCCTTCTGGAAGACCCGTTCCTTTATCACTTGATCCATTCTTTTGTTTGATAAACCATTCCCTTCTCAGATGATTCATTCCTTTGTCACATGCTCTATGAACCTCAAGTGCTCTTTTGTGTTCTAAGTGCTGCAAATGCTCCAAATGCTTGAGTGACATTTAACAATTTGTTAATTTATATGATTAATAAGTTAATTTGAAATCAATTAGAATTGATTAATTATTAACCAGAATGAATCTGAAATTAATATGAGATTAATTGGAATTAATTAAAGGTGCAAGGGGTGAATTGTAATTGTTCAGTAGTTGAACAAAGGAAGCAATTTGAACCATTGTAACATCCCAAAAATTCAACAAATTTAAAACTTTTCAAAACAACCTTTTTATCTAATAGAAGTCTTACAAAATCATTGTTTCAAAACATTATTTAAAACCAGAGTCTCCTAAGATCCAATTAGTTGTAAAACCAAGGATGTGTACGGTCATGCCTTCGCCTTGCCACGGTTCACTGAAGTACCTGAAACCATAAACTGAAATTGTAAGCACGAAGCTTAGTGAGTTCCCCTAAAATACCACCACATGAACATATAACATCTACTAACTAACAGCATGCATACAAGGCCTTCAGTCCGACTGGAATGCCCCACCGGCCTACAGTCTATTTGGTACGCCCACAAAGCCTTCAATCTGACTTGAACGCCCCACCGGCCTACAATCCATCCGGTACGCCCAAAGAACCTTCATCATGACTAATACGCCTTACCGGGCCTTCATCCTACCTCAACCGTTCTCCGGGTCTTCCGCCTGATTGGTACTATCGGGGACACCCTAGGTCTGTTGGCCTTCAGCACATAGCATGACCGCCTCAACCCAACCACACACCACATGTCATCATGTACATATCCAAAACACATATAAGCCCAATAAACCATAACATCATATCAGTATAAACATTACCAGGTTTGTTGACTGACAACACAAAGCAGTACAGTCTCAATCCACCCACACTACGACGACATATACACATCTAAACATATAACCAACAAACACACAAACAGGAAGATCTTACAGATCACTAAGCATAGCATCATCCTAAATACCAGGGTACGGATCTAACAGATCACTATATCACACAATCATGTGTCAAACCAGGATAACAATCCAAAGGGCCGGCCTTGGTGCCTTCGACCCGTAAGTACAGTAAGGAAAACTCACCTCTCTATCTGATCCATAGATGATGAGGACTAACTCCGAATCTCAGCTCTTTAACCGATACATGTTTCTATCGAGCAACCAATTCCATCAAAATCCCAAAATACCCAAATACCCTCAAGATCCAACTTAGTCAAAGTCAAAGTCAACAGCCCATGTTGACCAAACACGCCGTGTTGCCCCTTGGACACGTTGTGTTCTTCCATCATTCAGATAATCGGGAAAACCCTTGCCAACAAGCTGTGTTGGCATGCAAACATGTCGTGTTTGCCCGAGATTCAACAACTTAATACAATAAGTTGTTTTGTCCGATACCAAGAGCTCCAAAGCTCCGATGTAGCCTCTCATTTGTTCCAGAGGGATAAAGTTTCCAACTTTATCCACTGGGACTATCCAAAAGGGTTCAAAACTCCATCCATAAGCTTAATAGTGCAAGGGCTTAACCAATAAGCACTTAATCCATAAAGACATAGTCCCACAACATAGATCTGACTTCCTTGAGCTGGAAAACTATGTAAAGTTGCCAACTTTACGTTCATGCATGTCTAAATGAAGCTCTTAAGCTTAAAAAGGACTTAATAATTGACTTAATGCATGAATGACACCAAAACTATCATAAATCTTGCACCTTTATGCTCAAGGACACCAAAACAACTCAGATATGAAAGAACAAGCCTTAAAACGACCTAACGCATCCATTAAGCGAAAAGAGACCAAAAGCACAACAAACAAACTATGAAGAGATCTAAACATATACAAGACAAGATGCAAACTTGATACCTCAGAAAGCTTCCCCACAAGATGATGATTCTGGATCCAAAGCCTTTTCCTCAAGCAAAGCAACTTCAAGATCTCCTCTTTCTTCACAAAGACCATAAATGAGCACCAAGAATTTCTTAGTAGCCCAAGAACACCACTAATAGACTTAAATATCGATTTCTGGGTTTTAGTGGAAAAGGAGGTCGGTAAGGAGGCCACCCATGAGGAGTTAAGGACTTTATATATGGTGCAACACCCTAAAAATTAGGGTTTTCTCCACCAGCCGCCAACACGCCGTGTTATGGCACAAACACGCCGTGTTGACCTTAATGAAAGTCATATTTTTTCTTATCTAGACACGGCGTGTTGGTGTCTCCAACACGCCGTGTCGAAATCTATGAAGGTGATTATTCCCAAAGTTGCTCTTCAAATTTCCGGGTGTTACAACTCTCCTCCACTTAAATTAGATTTCGTCCTCGAAATCATTCCTTACAACCTCCTCCACTGAACTGATGATCCTGACTTACATCCCAGAATTCCAAGAATTACTAGGGAAGTCACCCCGCTTTGATGACTGCCCACCCTTACTGATGTCGAATCCAAAATAGAAGATACCCAACCGCTATACCTGAAACTGAAAACCATGAACAGTGTCAGACTCCATGAAAGACAATGCCAATCAAAACTACCCCCAAGGACTCAACTTCACAACCTGAACCGAACAACCTATCCAACCTGAACGAATTTACAGATACCAAAAAACATATACCCCCGACCACCTACCAGATACCTGATAAAAGTCACCATCACTGTTAGATGCCATTTCATGCATCTTATAGGGTAGTTTTTATTATCATTTTAGCATCATATTTTGTACATTTTCATGTTATTTATCTAAATAATGTTCATCTCATGTCTTTCATTAGAATTCCAATACCGCTCATGTTTTTATGTCAATTTTAGATAGTTCGAGTGGAGCAGTGCTTTAGGAGTAGTTGGATGTGAGTTTGGAGCTTTAAATGGAGCTTGGAACTTATGAAGGATTATGAGGAATGCTTGGAAGATGTTTTGGTCAAGAAACATTCGATCGAATCGATCTACGAAGATAGAATCTTTAATTTGACGCTAAAGGATGTTGCTGCCAACTTTGACCCACTGTCAGTATTTTTACCATATCTCATGAATCGTAACTCCGATTTATACGATACAAAATGATCTAAAAAGTAGACGAAATTTCGGACGTCGTAGGCAAAACATCCGATCGCAAATCTGGTCCATGTGATATCATGGAGCCTTTATGCGATCGTATCTTTGGTTGCAGCTTGGATTCGAGGTTTTTCAGTGCCAAAAATTCATCCAGAAGTAAAAAATGAAAACATGCGATCACAGGTATCCCAAAAAGTGCCAAAATAGCATCCTACTTCATTAAAAAGGCCCGTGACATGTTTTCTTCAAAACCTGCGATCGCAACATTGATACATGCAATCGCATGGGCGTCGTTTTTGCTGCTGGACGTATAAATAGACCCTTATAACCTTCCAGTAACCTAGGTTGGCGATTCCAGAGGTACCAGACGACGAAAATACGATTTTGGAGGAGTTTCTTCTCAGATTTCAACGATTTCTGAAGATCTGAAGACTGTGGATCATCTCCTTCAAGTAGATTAGTAAGATTAGTTGTTTGATGTTTCTTTTCATTTGTTTTTATCAAATTTTAGCCATGTCTGGCTAAAACCTTAGTTTTTAGTTCTGCAAAGACAAGTACTTTTCATGTGATTGATCATTAGATCTGGTTTTTGACTTGTGTTTCTATCTAGATTCTTCAGTTTTGTTCTTAATGAATGTTTGATTTTAAATTCTTGTTAATCTGATCACCTAGCTAGGGTTTTATCATTCTAGTTAATCAGTTAATAGAATCTGTAATTGTTCTTGTCAACCGGTAAAAGTAACAAGTATCAGATTGGTTCCGTTTTGGGATTTAACTCTAGTATAAACTGGAAAATCATATCTTTTTGCTTCCGAGCTTGTGAGAAGTATTGGGTATTGTTGGGAATTTTACAAAGAACATAATGCAATTTTTCTGATTTAATTAAGAGCTTGTATAATTGTACATTAAAAAGTTAGGGTTAATTCAAAGAGCTTGTTTTGATTAACTAGTTTAGGTAAAATGGATTAGACTAGAGCTTGTTAGTTTTTCTGAGTACCAGCTTAGATAGAACGCATCTCACATAATCAGATATGGGTTAGTTGCATGATTAGGAAAGTCGCAGCAAAGCTGAAACCGTTTTTTATATTGATTTTCGTTTAGTTTAATATCACTGCATTTTTCGTTTTTAGTTTAATCGAAATCCCCCTTCTTAATTATTTCTGTCTTGACTAGATTGTGCATGACGCAAAAATGTATTGACCATTAGGCCGTGTCCCTGATAATTCGACCCTGCTTCCCTGTGCTATATTTTTAGTGCAAGCAGCAATGATAAATTTTATTTGCTTAATACGCGCACGACAATGTATTAACAAATTGACGTCGTTGCCAGGGACACGATACTCCTAATTGTTTTGTGCCAAAATCTTTACTTACAGGTAATCTTGTCTCCAGGCAGTGTCGAGCCAATGACCTTAAAAAAGGGCGGCTTTCCGGGAGGCAACCCGATGAGTAGTTTTTAGTTTTTATGCTTTCAATAAAAGATGATCGTAGTTCCAAGCAAGCTTGGGGAAATCAGAGGATCGACAGAGTTGCTAAAATTCAGATTTTTTTCGCCACATCTTTGTCAAAATCAGAATTCTGCAATTTTATCAGCTACCTTCTTTCCTAGCTGGACATTTTTGTTTTTTTATTTGCTTTATTGAGCTGTTCATTCCTCTCTGAGCATTGAGGACAATGCATCATTTTAAGCTTAGGGAGGAGGTTAGTGTAAATAATTTTCATTTTTGTTAAAAAATTTAATTTTTCAGTGTTTCATTTAAAATTTTCAAATTTTATTTTTCTTTTTTGCATTTTATTATATTGCATTTGCATATTAAAATTTTGAAAATCCAAAAAAATATTTTATTTTCCGTTTTTATATTCTGCATTCATAAAAAAAACACCGAAAAAGATTTTTATTTCTAACTATTTTTTATTTTCTTCATATCAAAATAAAAAAAATAATAAAAAAATTAAAAATTTACATGAGATGAGGATATTATTTATATTGGATAGCTCTGTTAAGATGAAGTGTGATAGTTATCGAAAACAACGGTCTCATTACAATCAATTTTAAGAATTATCTTTTCAAGTGCTTTAAATGTTTTCAATATGAACCAACATAAGAGCCAAATATTTTTTACAATGGAAGTGTGGGATGGAAAAACGAACAGTGTTTTGAAAATAATTTCCTTAAATGCCTTAAGAAGATGTGTGGTATAATGAGATTGGATAACCATTATCATTCCTTGAAGTACTGAACCCTATAGTTTCTGTGCCTTTTGAGGTTAGGAGGGAACTCTTGTTATACCCACAATTTATTATCATTTTTGAAGTATTGAATATATGGTGGGCCTCAAAGTAAAATTCACGCCCAGTCAATATATATATGTTAGAAATGGTATATCAAGCAACTTGAAGAAATTTGCAAGTCAAAGTTAAATCCAAGTCAAGTTCAAGTCGAAATCAATAAGCAAGCTAGTTAAATCTGAAGAGTTGATCAAGACAAAGAAGACGTGTGGTATAATGAGATTGATCCCTCGATAGTGGAATCATAGGGGTAAGCTTGGATTTTCTGTCCATAATGGAGCTTACCGCGTTTATTGGATGAGTTCGGAAAAAAGGAGGGGTTGGTCAAACTAAGTTTTTATAAAAGAATTTTCGTGAAATTATTTTTAAAAATACCCTGTTTTCACAAATTTAATTCGGCGTAAAAATTATTTGCTCAAGCTTGGTTTAACTTATTAAATATGAAATCTGAATCGTTAATACAAAGTATTGAGACTGTTGTCTAGGTAGTGATTTCATTTGAGCTTCCTCATGAAATCTGATCATGTGAAAAAAAAAGTGAAGTATTTTAGTTTAAGTTTTTATTTTCTTTTATTTTATTCTAAATTTCTTTTTAGGTTATCTACATCTTTCCATTTGTTTATAATGTTTTAATATTTTTCTTACTTGAGGGCAAGTAAGGTTTAAGCTTGGGAAGATTTGTTAGATGTCATTTCATGCATCTTATAGGGTAGTTTTTATTATCATTTTAGAATCATATCTTGTATATTTGCATGTCATTTATCTAAATAATGTTCAGCTCATGTCTTTCGTTAGAATTCTCGTACTGCTCATGTTTTTATGTCAATTTCAGATAGTTCGAGTGGAGCAGTGCTTTGGGAGCAGTTGGATGCGCGTTTGGAGCTTTAAATGGAGCTTGGAACTTTTGAAAGATTCCGAGGAATGCTTGTAAGATGTTTTGGTCAAGAAACATTCGATCGAATTGATCATACGAAGATAGAATCTGCAATCTGAAGCTAAAGGATGTTGCTGCCAGCTTTGACCCCCTGTCAGTATTTTGACCATATCTCATGAGCCGTAACTCCGATTAACGCGATTCAAAATGATCTGAAAAGTAGACAAAATTTCGGACGTCTTAGGCAAAACATGTGATCGAAAATCTGGTCCATGCGATCGCATGGAGCCTTTTATGCGATCGCATAATTGGTCGCAGCTTGGATTCGAGGTTTTTTAGTGCCAAAAATTAATCCGAAAGTAAAAAACAAAAAAATGCGATCGCAACATATCTACATGCGATCGCAGGTATCCCAAGAAGTGCCAAAATAACATCCTACTTCATTAAAAAGGCCCGTGACACGTTTTCTTCAAAACCTGCGATCGCAACTTTGATACATGTGATCGCATGCACGTCGTTTTTGCTGCTGGACGTATAAATAGACCCTTATAACCTTCCAGTAACCTAAGTTGGCGATTCTAGAGGTACCAGATGATGAAAATACGATTTTGGAGGCGTTTCTTCTCTGATTTCAACGATTTTCGAAGATCTTAAGACTGTGGATCATCTCCTTCAAGTAGATTAGTAAGATTAGTTGTTTGATGTTTCTTTTCATTTGTTTTTATCAAACTTTAGCCATGTCTGGCTAAAACCTTAGTTTTCAGTTCTACAAAGACAAGTACTTTTCATGTGATTGATCATTAGATCTGGTTTTTGACTTTTGTTTCTATCTAGATTCTTCATTTTTGTTCTTAATGAATGTTTGATTTTAAATTCTTGTTAGTTTTATCACCTAGCTAGGGTTTTATCATTCCAGTTAATCAGTTAACAGAATCCATAATTTTTCTTGTCAACCGGTAAAAGTAACAAGTATCAGAGTGGTTCCGTTTTGGGATTTAACTCTGGTATAAACTAAAAAATCATATCTTTACGCTTTTGAGCTTGTGAGATGTATTGGGTATTGTTGGGAATTTTACAAAGAACTTAATGCAATTTTTCTGATTTAATTAAGAGCTTGTATAATTGAACAGTAAAATGTTAGGGTTAATTCAAAGAAGATGTTTTGATTAACTAGTTTAGGTAAAAGAGATTATACTAGAGCTTGTTAGTTTTTCTCAGTACCAGCTTAAATAGAACGCATCTCAAATAATAAGATCTGGGTTAGTTGCATGATTAGGAAAGTCGCAGCAGAGCTGAAACCGTTTTTTTATTTTGATTTTCGTTTAGTTTAATACCACTGCATTTTTCGTTTTTAGTTTAATCAAAATCCCCCTTCTTAGTAATTTATGTCTTGACTAGATTGTGCCTGACGTAAAAAGGAATTGACCATTAGGCTGTGTCCCTGAGGATTCGACCCTGATTCCCTATGCTATATTTTTAGTGTAACCAGTAGTGATAAATTTTATTTGCTTAATACGCGCACGACAACGTGTTAACAATCACTGCCCAACTTAAAACAAGGAGTTCAATACGTTATCTGAAAAGACCCCAAACACATAAATCACGAATTTACCCTAATCCCAAGTCCATACGATGCACCAAAATCCTTTATTTAATTCGTGACTCCCTAACACGCCACTCCAACCACTGCTCCTATAAGCAAAGATGAGAATTCTAGGAATCCCGCATTTACCTCCAATCCTTAACAATTCAGATGTACCCCCATCAAGCAAAACACCCGATATCTTAATGAAGAACTTTGATGTGAGACTTCATAATCGGTTCCCAACCTTGATAATCAACCACTCATAACAACTTGCGAGCAAACGCAATTATAATGCAAACATTCCCAGAGACTTTCTGATACACGACTGATACTCCCAACAACCTTTAATTGTTCCCTATATCCAAACCAACTAATTCTGATCATCCCGACTTCCGTCAATGCACCAATATCGAAAGCACCATAGTCAGAAGAAATCTATCAATCAATCAATCAATCACTGAGCCTACAACCTATACTTGGAACTCGCGACTCACACCACGGAAAAAGGGCTCTTAACTCTTTCCACTGCCTCACAGAGACCTAAACAATGCCCCTCTCAACACTAACCGCACAATAAGGCCACATCCAATCCCTTTCACAGAACTAGTTGCAACCAATTCAGATCCCTACGAAATCATGGTTGCCCACGACCCGAGAACAGGATAATGGTTGCACCCTTGATCCAATCCAAATGCTACCACCTAAATGAACCATGCGCATAATTCGAACCAAGCCCCAAATCTATGTTGTCCTGCCCACATACACACACTGAATTACCACAATGCACATCCTCAGGGAACCCATAACCTCATCCAAAAGAGTAGAAGTACCAAAGTACTATCGAATGACGAACCTCAAACATTAACAGAAGGCATCCTCCTGATCGATCGAAACAAGATTCCATACTTGATTGAGACTGAACAAGTTCCACCAATACACAACCAACTCGAGAATACTTCTAAAGTGATCATGAATTCCACCCAATCCAACCCTGCTATGAATCAAAATTCCACACCACAGTTGAGGGTAAGCATACCCAGAGACCAAAGGAGCATAAAACATAGTAAATTTGGTGGTAGGTGGACACATGCATAGAACTTCAACTGCCACTACTCCAATCCTTTAGAGAACCTTTGCTAAAAGACAAACAATGCGACCTATAACCGTGAACGTACCATTTTCCAAAACTAATTCCTTAATTGATCTCTGCCCAAGCTAGAATATAATTAGAAATCCATACAACCATATCAGGATTTCCTTTCGTCACCACTTTTCAGCCCGAGTAATCCCAATTACTCCTTATCTATTCATTAGCACCCCCAAAAAGACCAATAGCTGCAACGAGCTCCTAGATTAACCACCTCTATGTTGGATTAGATGTCTAAGCCTATAACTATAATTGGTATGTACTTGACCCGAGAGTAGCATGGTCCACATGGGTGTAATGGCATCGGAACAATTGGATATACAAATGAGAAAAAGGATATTTATGATTTGTTAATATATTATAAGTTCTAATATATTAATATGAAATCATATTATTTAATTAGTATGGATCAAGAATTAGTTTGGAATTAATTTTGTGATCAAAAGAGACTAATTAAATAAATAGAGATTGATTATGTAAATCATGCCTTCTTATATAGTGGGCTTATGATTCATAGTTCTTCATGTTGGGCTAAACCCATGGAGTGATCGATGGATACTCCATGGAGGTTAAAACCCATGGATCATGAAGAATATGAAAAGACATGCACATTAGGGTTTGCATGGTGTAACCCTACATGTGGCACACTATATAAAGACCCCATAGGCTAGCAAAATCGTCACTAAGACTTATCTAGAGGGCTAGCCGAATTTTGGAGCACAAGTATCTTCTTCTCAAGTTATTCCAATTGTTGGTGGTGTTGTGTGAACCATTTGAGGTGCAACACTTGGGGCACTAAGCTCTTAAAGATTCAAGACTTCAAGCTCCATCAAAAGGTAAGTCATCTAACTAGAATTTTATAGCATAGCTACTTCATAACATGCTAGTTAGGATGATGCTTTGTAATTTTGAATGTATACATGTATAATAGAGAAAACATAGATCCAAAGCACATAAGGTTGAATGTACACCATAGGAGTGTTAGAATGCTCAAAACTCATCGGTTGTATCAGAGCCTAGGGTTGTTTTCAATTATACTTGATGCTACTTGTTTTTCCAAACTTAAAAATGTGCCATTTTCGTTTCTGCATGCCCACCACGACGTGGCAATAATTACCACGACGTGGTGATGCCCCTGTGAGCAGAATTTCGAGTTTTGGCTTGCAATTGGATTAGGATCATTACCCTAAACTGTTTTTTGAACCTAGAAACTTGTTTTCAAGAGGGTAATGTTCCTGTTTGTCCAATGCAAAAGATAATTGTCAAAAGTTTCATGTTTTGTATTAGTTTAATGGTTAGGCTAATTACATGAAAATTGTTTGATTTGTATTGTCTTGTTCATATGAGTTTAATCTAGATTATGAATACTGCTAGACATGTTTTTTAGTTTATTAGATGATCTAAATGGCCTTTAATGGATTCCTTAACTTGTCCTCAAGTTATGGAAAACCAATGTTTTTCCTTTAATGAGATTATTAAAAACCATAGGTTATGAACTTGAAAAGTTTTTTTTTCATAAATTGTTTTATGACCTCCATAACTTGTCCTCAAGTTATGGATTTTCAAGAGTCTTGCCATTAAAACCCATATTAAACTCATATGGTATGGATTCCAAAAGTTTTTTGAATTGTTCAAAACTTGCCCTCAAGTTTTGGAATTTGTAAAGTTACCCCTCATGTACACTTTAGTTCCAAACACTAGAATTTTAATAGTTTAAAATTCAACCCTTATACTATTATAATATTATAGGTTTAATATTTATATATATGTATAAGAGTAAAAGTCAGTCTTACCGTTAGTAGGCCTCATTCACGAAGCCAGACTATAAGGGGGTATAAGGTTACTGCCTATAAAATGGTAGTTTAATGGGTGTCCACTCTCACCCACTGCTTCCTTGACTGATGGAGGGTCGTTAGCCGAACGGGTAGGACATGACTCTAATCTCCCTCCATTAAAAGTATAATGATAAATACTAAGTAACTAAACAATTAGAAATTCCCAATCTTAGATACTTAGGAAAATGTGAATTTGATGCTAACCCATGAAATTGCACTCTACACCCTTGTTAAGTCGTTAGTGGAGCGTGTGTGGTTAACCGGCGCACTAACATGGGACTGACAATGCATGGAAAAGGGTAGTTTGATGTTAATCATAGATCAATGGAGCATGTGTGGTTAACCGACACATTGATTAGGTGGTTGTAACATTGGGTGTACCAAGTTAATTTGCATGGTTATTCACTCCTTGTTTGTGATCCTCAGCATCCCAGTCACAAACTTGAAGGGCACAATCGCGATATAAACATGCCATTGAATAGTTCAATGAATCTCAAAGGATCTAGGAGTTTCAATCCAATTAAAACTTAATGAACAATTTTGTTTTTCATGGTGGAAATTGGTAAATCGTCATTTACATACCTTCAAATATTTTGTAGCTTGGATTACGGCATCCCTCTTCCATGTTATAAAATATTGTGTTGGGTCCTAGCCTTAATATTTCATTTGGGTGTTATATTAAGGACTTAAATCAACTAACTTGAATTTCTCCCTTGTAGATGTCTAGTTCAGACAACTATGGTCTTCCCAAATCTTTAGGTACAAGGTTTTCCAATGAAGATGATATCCCACATGACAATCAAGGTGAAAGATTAATCCCTTTGTTGTACATTAGTGGGACTAGAAATCATGCTTCACTTCCTCCACCTTATCCAATAGTTCTCCCTAACGCACAAGTTCTAGGTCACTCAAAGCCCTATTGGTAGGAAGGAAAGTCTGTATGTACTCGCGTCTTGGAGATGAAGTTACATATTAACAGGCTGGGAGAGTTGGGTGTCGAAGTTTCAAGGAAGTTGGCTGTTGACTGGGTTCTTCTGTCACTTCTTGAGTCATATAGTGAGTTCATTAAGGACTACTATGTGACAGACCACAACATGACCCTTATTGGTCTTACCTATTTGCTTGTTGCTGCTGAATCAGCAATGATGTGGTGCACTGGAACAACAAATTTGATGGGAAGATCTACTCCCCAAACTTCCATGGACATTGACAATGGTAACATCGGAAGTCCAGAAAAGCTTTCTCTTCCCAATGGAAAGGGATTGGCCATGGTCAAGTCATTTGACCAAATGGTAAAGAGAAATACTAAGTCTGAGATACTCCTGTGTACCATTCCCAAAGAGTCCATATGTTTCTATTTCCAAGAGAAGGGGCACTAGTTGCGAAGCTGCCATATTTACCTGAAAGATCGCAAGGATGGTAAAGTCAAAACTTTTGACTCTACTTCAGGTAAAGTCCACTGTCTAACTCTATTAAGTTCCTATTTGGAGATTCTTAATACATGATGTAATGTAATTACATTTTGAAGTTTTGAAGAATCGAAGAAGAGAAAGGAAGCTTAAAGGAAGAGTATGTTGAATCTGGTCGCGAAGATGGATTTCAATCGCATGGTTCGATGATCAGATTCTTGAGCTTATGCTTAAAGAGTTATGATAGATTGCTTAGGAATAGATAACAACATAGTTTTCATATGTATTTGCATTGTAAGGATAAGTTTTCCGCAATTTTTTATAAACAATGAAATTTTTGAAATTTATTTTATTTTAAGTTTCCTTACAATGACATTTGTGAAAATTGTTGCTTATATGTTTCCATTGATAGCAATATTTGAAAAATGGATTTGATTCTTTCGTTTGTGGTAGTGTCATAATTTGCCAAATAAGGAAATATTCTCATCACCCAAGTTTCAGTTGGATAGAAACTTGGAATCATGCAACTTGTATTGTGTGATGAATGAGAACCTTCGTCCTTCGGAAATTAAGACTAATTCCTTGTTCACATGTATATCTAAGTCAAGTGAAGGACTAGGGGATTGAGTACACTGGGTGTGCGCTGGTCAGGTCCACCACTAAGAATGATAAGACTATTCGTCATGATTTACTAAAGTTTAGTAAATATGGTTATGCTTACATGTTTAAGTATAATTCTGAAACATTGGAAAAGTTTCAATGTATGGCAGGACGAATGAAAAGAATCAAATTAGGCAGAAAGATAAAAGTTTCTCCATTCTAAAAAGATGGAAGAGTACTTTAGTATCGTGTTTTATGATCATCTTAATGATTATGGAAACCATATCACAATTGATCCTCTAAGGACATCTTAGTGCATTTGTTTGGCTCAGAGGAGGAATCGTAAATTGTTGAAATGGTTAAATCAAGAAGATAAATCATACTTCGTTCCAAAATCGAGTCTTAGAGTAACACTCCAAGATCGAGCCTTGAGTGACATAATCTTAAGAAAGGTTTCTTACTTGTGTACATTTGAAATTGGTAAGTTGTGATGTTTTGGATAAAACAAAGACCAACTAAGACAAATTGTGTGAAGCGGCTATCTTGATAAGAATCCGCACTAACTCTTGAATATTTGTTGTCAAGTAATGGTACTTGACAAGAGAATCTTATATGTCAAGAGGACAGTGGGAGTCTTAAATATCTTGGAAAAGTTTCAAGAACTAATCAAGAATAAAACCTATTGTTAATCACTTGCACATGACTTAAGGTTTGTAACCTATCATGTTGACATATTCTTGTTTCTATTCCCATTCCTATTGAAGTTGACTATGCATGTGAGTTCTATGAGTTCTAAATTGTTTGCATAACAACCCAACAACTCGGAAGCAATGGTAGAGCCTTGTGCAGCCAAGTAGCAAGAAATTAAGATTGAACAAGTTCAGTCCATATGAGTTTGGATTTGTCACTAACCTTGTCTTGTGATCATGGTTTTGACAAATTCACATGGATAGGAACACATACACCATAAAATCTAAGTGTCATAAGGTTTCTCTCCGATTCATGAAAATGATGGTGAGGAAACGCTTTCACTAAGTAGATTTTAAGTAGATAGCAATTATGATATTTGCATTCTCAAAGTCGTTAGTGGTGCGTGTGTGGTTAACCGGCACACTAACATGGACTAGTGAGAATGGCAAAAGGTCTAAACATTATGATTACAGAATCCCTCTTCATAACTGTTTAGACACACATGTGAGCTATCTAAGGAAAGGTGTATGATTTTGATAAAGCCTTATCGAAGCATCTAGTATCAGAAATCTGAACTTTGGAAAGAAAGACAATAAGTATTGATTTCTAGAACTCCAGATGATTTCTGGATACATGTCAAAGCTAGTGGCAGCATAAGTGTTATGCTAGTAAAATAATAATTATTATGCTAGTGGGAGCATAATCAATTATGGTGAGTATTGCAAGTTAGCAATGTTAATTATAGAAAACAAAAGTTTCGATTCGCTTTGAAAAGTTGTTTTGCTATAATTAAGGGAGAGGAATTTATACTTCATTCCAATTCTAAAAGATTAGATTGAGATTTTAATCAACTTTAGTGAAGGATACATATGAATGTTATGTTGGAATGGTTCAACATAAGGAAATTCTATATATGTTGCGTTCTCAAAATTGGATTATGATTACGGCATCCCTCTTCATAGTTCGAATCATGAGAACATGGCAAATAAAAATTATTGTACCAAAAGACTGGTCACTGGTCAAGTATCTCGTCTTTATGTAAGACATCATGAATCGTGTCCCATATGTTTCGGGTATAGGATCGATTACATGTGCTATAATATTAATCCGTTCTAAAAGTTTCCAAATGCCTAGGGCATTAAGAGGGAAAAAGGACTACAACTGGATATGACTAAAATGATTAAGCAATTGTCAAGGACAATTTGAGGTTTTCAAAAGATTAGTTGCTCATGGACAGTTGGAAGTATAGAGTAAGGACCATATTGACATATTCTGAAAAGAGGAAACTCTTGTTCAGAAGTGATAGTCAAAATGGGAATATGGAAATGTTTCATAGGTGGAAGTTATTCTTTAAATCTGTGTAAGATTAGAGAACTTAATGCAATAAGGATATTCAAAGGAATGTACTTTGAATGTGATACTTCATTTCCATGGAATTGATCTCCATTCGAATACTCTGTAATGTATGTTGCCAAGTCTTTGTGACTTGTACATAGCCATTACAAAGGGATCATTGCATATAAGTTTAGAATCTAACAGATTTCGGTAAATGGCAAGAATTTGGAATTCTTACATTTATCATAAGGATTTGGGATTGTGAAATGAGCATCATTAGAATCATGTTCAATTGATCTATTTCACAAAGAAAGGACCATAGGTAAACATAGTCTGCATGCTTGGAGCATGGCATGGCCATTGCTTTAATTCAAGTATTAAGTTGATTATTCGAAAAATGAATAATGAGTAATCAATATGGCTCAAAGTTTAGGGGCCATATAGGATTAGTATTATTCTTGTGTTTCACTTTGCATGTTTTGACTTCCCGAATAACTAGGTTATTCAAACCATCCACAGTCGATCATACTTTGGAAGTAGGTATTGAAGAAAGACTGTCATGAACGGCTCTGTAGTTTGTCTAGGTGTTCTTGGACATAGCTGCAGTATTCATGAATGTTCCTGGAATAAGATTCGAGTATTGGATTCAACCCACGCTTATTTGAATCACTTCATGGATTTTATCACGAGTGAATCATAAGACGATAATATCTTATATTCTTCAAACCAAGACATGTGAGTTGTAATTTACAAGTCGGTTGCACATTGACATATGTAAACGCACCAGTAACCTAGTTGTTATAAAACATATCGTTGTGTGTAATTTTATGAGTAAGTACAAGCGAGCATCTGGGTTAAAGTTTATCCATTTCTTTTACCACATGTGGATAAAAGCGATATATGTGGGCCCCTCGATGATTTAGTTATGACACCCCTAAAGTGCCTGGCCAAGCATGAACTGATTTGATTTGTTCAATTAGTCGGTCGTCATAAATCGGAAATCGGGAAACAACAGATGGACAGAGAGAATGACTATAATCCATGTCTCAGTCCATATGATATCTAGAATGGAGGAATATATGATCCCTTAGCTAATGGACACGTCATTGACTGGGTCAGAGTTCGGCAGCGACTTTAAGAGCTACGATTGCTAGTCGGGTTGCAGAGTCATACTTGCAATAATAGTTATTAGACTTATCCAAGTGGGAGACTGTTGGATTAGATGTCTAAGCCCATAACTATAATTGGTATGTACTTGACCCGAGAGTAGCATGGTCCATTTGGGTTGAATGGCATCGAAACAATTGAATAGAAAATGAGAAAAAGGATACTTATGATTTGTTAATATATTATAAGTTCTAATATATTAATATGATCAAGTTATTTAATTAGTATTGATCAAGAATTAGTTTGGAATTAATTTTGTAATCAAAAGAGACTAATTAAATAAATGGGGATTGATTATGTAAATCATTCATTCTTATATAGTGGGCTTATGATTCATAGTTCTTCATGTTGGGCTAAACCCATGGAGTGATCCATGGATACTCCATGGAGGTTAAAACCCATGGATAATGAAGAATATGAAAATCCATGCACATTAGGGTTTGCATGGTGTAACCCTACATGTGGCACACTATAAAAAGACCCCATAGGCTAGCAAAATCGGCACTAAGACTTATCTAGAGGGCTAGCCGAATTTTGGAGCACAAGTATCTTCTTCTCAAGTTATTCCAATTGTTGGTGGTGTTGTGTGAACTATTTGAGGTGCAAAACTTGGGGTACTAAGCTCTTAAAGGTTCAAGACTTCAAGTTCCATCTAAAGGTATGTCATCTAACTAGAATTTTATAGCATAGCTACTTCATAACATGCTAGTTAGGATGATGCTTTGGAATTTTGAATGTATGCATGTATAATAGAGAAAACATAGATCCAAAGAACATAGGGTTTCATGTACACCATAGGAGTGTTAGAATGCTCAAAACCCATCACTCTATTTACCTCTTCCTTGTCTAAACCCTGAATCGAGATCCCACACACTCGCACCGCAGAACCCAAAAAGATATTATTCAATACCACGAATCCGAAGAGATCGATGATTCGCTAAGCAGAATACCCAGTTCTCCCCCACTTAGGGTTTGAACTACCACCCCACGGGTGTTGAAACCAAACCATAACTCAAAACGGATCAACCAGGTACCACCATCCCTGACCCTGGGAATAAATAATACACACAAGATGATCTTCCAGATAAGGACCAAACAAATCCAAAGAGAATCCGGAATTTCAGCTGAAGGCCCCTGAAATTCCCAATCATGACCACTTAACATTGAGGTTCCCTTACAAGAGCATAACCCATTACCGACTTATGATCCAGAACATACATTCCTTACTTGCAATTCCAACCGCCAAACCGGTACCTGGCCTACCTATCACCCAAGAACACGGACCCTTGATCACGTCACTAACATGCATATCACATTAACCCACATGCACACTACCGCGCTGACAACCTGCCTCCAAACAACGCGACCAACAGTCCCCATATTGGGTTACATCCCAACATTGCAATTCACAAGTCTGATTACTCCTTCTCTGATTTTGGAAGACTGAAAGGGAAAAATTGATGCTAATTATAGCGACATACCAAACCATCAATAAACCATTCCACTTCCACTGTAATCCCCGAACATATCATAACGGTCGACCCATCCTTGAGTCTTGCGACTCGAATGCACGGTCTTGAGCAAAACCCTCGAGACCCCCAAACCAACAAGCTCATCTATGTCTACACCAAACAACCCAAACCAAAATCGCTACTGCGACCGAACCATTACCAGACCCAACCTCATGCCCGAGCAACCATAACCAAGATCGATAGATACGAAGCTACTGTGACGAATCAGGGTAGACAGCCATGTTGTTTTCTCCCGACCAGTCCTTAGAATCCCTAAAACTTTCCTTAATTCGAGTATGGATCATGTGCTTCCAGTAGTACGGGTCCAATACTAGCTTCCACACTTATCCATACTTTCCTCAAGGATTATTTGGGGTCCTCTAAGACCTACTCATAATAATACTCCCAATATATACTCAACAGCGAACAACCGCACAAATACTACCTAGGCTCTCCTAGGATCCCCCCACCTCCCCTGCCATCACTCTGAGATTATTCAAGCTTGATTGCATGTGACTTAACATATTCACTTAACAACTAACTCACATCACTTAAGAGTACCACAAAGCACAAAGCAAGCAACATTCCGAATCCTTATCTCCCAACATCTCGGATACACATTAGCATACACATGTACTCTATCCTCACTCCTTAGAGCAAGGCTAAACATATCGCAACTGGCCGGCTAACCCCACATAACTAATCCTACCACCAACTGCCCCACGACCCTCAATTGGTGCCAGATAACTATCACATGAACACTATCACATATTGCACAACCTAAACAATCTTAGGCTAAAAGATTCAATCCTATAATGGTTGGACTCATACAAGAGTTGTGCAACAGGAGCAAATCCCTTAAACTAAGGCCATTTAACTAATATAGTATGTGACTTAGCGCATTCACTCAATAGTTAATTCACACACGAAAGAGTCATACAACAATCAATAAGGCATTCTATAGCAAATAAGGCATAATATAATCAAGCAATTCTATCATGCAAATTCATGAAGATTCCTACCCTGTCACTAGCATGCTTTACTAACGTATCACAACATAATCTCAAATAATTGTGTGGTAATTTGGGGTGTACTTACTGGCTCCAGCTGATCGTACACATCGCATCCTCCTTGTTTATTTAGTTTGAGACTAGATTCACACAAGTGTACTTACTAACATACCGTTTTTTATAAATCTTTTTCCTTAGTTTGAGACTAGATTCACACAAGTGTTCCCCCAATTCACTCAAAACAAGGCTCTGATACCTACTTGTAACATCCCAAAAATTCAACAAATTTAAAATTTTTCAAAGAAACCCTTTTGTATAATAGAAGTGTTACAAAACCATTGTTTCAAAACATTATTTAGAACCAGAGTCTCCCAAGATCCAATTGGTTATAAACCCAAGGATGTGTATGGTCACACCTTCTCCTTGCCATTGTCCACTGAAGTACCTAAAACCATAAACCAAAACTATAAGGACGAAGCTTAGTGAGTTCCCCCAAAATACCACCACACGAACATATAACATATACTAACAAACATCATGCATATAAGGCCTTCAGTCTGACTGGAACGCCCCACCGACCTATAGTCTATCCAGTACGCCCACAGATCCTTCAGTCTGACTGGAACGCCGCACCGGCCTACAGTCTATGTGGTACACCCACAGAACCTTCGGCCTAGCTGGTACTCTCCACTGGCCTTCAGTCTATCCTCACTCCTTAGCATACACATGTACTCTATCCTCACTCCTTAGAGCAAGGCTAAACATATCGCAACTGGCCGGCTAACCCCACATAACTAATCCTACCACCAACTGCCCCACGACCCTCAATTGGTGTCAGATAACTATCACATGAACACTATCACATATTGCATAACCTAAACAATCTTAGGCTAAAAGATTCAATCTTATAATGGTTGGACTCAGACAAGAGTTGTGCAACAGGATCAAATCCCTTAAACTAAGGCCATTTAACTAATGTAGTATGTGACTTAGCGCATTCACTCAATAGTTAGTTCACACACGAAAGAGTCATACAACAATCAATAAGGCATTCTATAGCAAATAAGGCATAATATAATCAAGCAATTCTATCATGCAAATTCATGAAGATTCCTACCCTGTCACTAGCATGCTTTACTAACATATCACAACATAATCTCAAATAATTGTGTGGTAATTTGGGGTGTACTTACTGGCTCCAACTGATCGTACACATCGCACCCTCCTTGTTTATTTTTGAAAACCGTTTTTTATAAATCTTTTTCCTTAGTTTGAGACTAGATTCACACAAGTGTTCCCCCAATTCACTCAAACCAAGGCTCTGATACCTACTTGTAACATCCCAAAAATTCAACAAATTTAAAACTTTTCAAAGCAACCCTTTTGTATAATAGAAGTGTTACAAAACCATTGTTTCAAAACATTATTTAGAACCAGAGTCTCCCAAGATCCAATTGGTTATAAACCCAAGGATGTGTACGGTCACACCTTCTCCTTGCCATTGTCCACTGAAGTACCTAAAACCATAAACCAAAACTATAAGGACGAAGCTTAGTGAGTTCCTTCAAAATACCACCACACGACCATATAACATATACTAACAAACATCATGCATCTAGGGCCTTCAGTCTGACTGGAACGCCCCACCGACCTATAGTCTATCCAGTACGCCCACAGATCCTTCAGTCTGACTGGAACGCCGCACCGGCCTACAGTCTATGTGGTACACCCACAGAACCTTCGGCCTAGCTGGTACTCTCCACTGGCCTTCAGTCTATCTGAGATGTCTTGGGTCTGTTGGCCTTCAGCATATAGCAGGACTGCCTCAAACCAACCACACACCACATGTCAACATATACATATCCAAAACAAATATAAGCCCAATAAAGCATAACATCATATTGATATAAACATTACCGGGTTTATTGACTGATAGCACAAAGTAGTACAGTCTCAACCCACCAACACTACGACGACATATACACATCTTAACATATAACCAGCCAACAGACAAACATGCAGATCTTACAGATCACTAAGCATAGCATCATCCTAAATACCAGGATACAGATCTAACAGATCACTACATCATACAACCATGTGACAAACCAGGATAACAATCCAAAGGGTCCGCCTTGGTGCCTTCGACCCGTAATTACAGTGAGGATGTAAAGGGATCGGCCAAGGTCAAACACTTTAATATTATGGTAAAGAGAAAGGCTCGTTCTAAAATCATTCCATATGTTGACCCCAATTAGTCCATTTATTTTTATTTTCAATTGAAGGGACATTGGAAACGAAACTGCCCAAAATACCTAAAAGATCTTAAAGTTAGTGAAGTCAATTCGTGTGACTCTACTTCAGGTACATCCATTATCTAACTCCACTGTTCTATAAGTTCCTATTCATAGACCCTTAATATATGATGTGATTATCACGCTTTGATGGTATTACTGTTGGGTTATGAGCATTCTAACACTCCTAAGTGTACATGCAACCCTAAATACCTTGGATCTATGTTTTCTCTATTATACATACAATTATGAACATCCAAGGTATTATCCTAATCTAGTATACAAAATAATAAATATAACAAGATAGAATACATACCTCTTTGATGTAGAATGTCTTCATGAAGCTTGAGTGCCTAGTGCCCCAAGTGTGACACCTCAAATGGTTCACACAACACCAAATACACTTGGAATAACTTGAGAGAAACTTGAACACTCCTTGAAATCGTCTAGCCCTCACACTCACACATTAGTGCACGATTTCTTGAGCCATGGGATTCTTTTATATGGTGGCTATTAGGGTTACACCATGTAACTCATAACTTTACCCATTCCTTATGCTCCATGGATTTTAACCTCCATGGAGTATCCATGGGTCACCCTATGGACTTAGTCCAACATAAGGAATCTTGGATCACAAGCCCACATATATAAGAATGAATGATTTACACAATCAACCCATATATTTAATTAGTCTCCTTTTGATCACTTAATTAATTCCAAATTAATTCTTGATCAATACTAATTAAATAACCTTATTAATATATTAGAACTTATAATATATTAACCAACCTTAAGTGTTATTTCTCTCATTATAGTCTATCCAAATGCATGATGCCATGCAACCCAAATGGACCATGCCGGGTCGGGTCAAGTCTTACCAATTATAGTTATGGACTTAGACATTAATCCAACAGTCTCCCACTTGGATAAGTCTAAAACTATTATTGCGTATGACTTCAGGAACCGATCAGCAATCGTAGCTCTCAAAAGCTTCTGTCGAACTCTGACCTTGTCGATGAACTCTGACCTTTGTCAATGACTTGTCCATTAGATAAGGGATCATATATTCCTCCATTCTAGATATCATATGGACTGAGACATGGATTATCAATCATTCTCTCTGTCCATTTGTTGTTTCCCGATTTCCGATTCATGATGACTGACTGATTGAACAAATCAAATCAGTCCTGGCTTGGCCAAGCACTCACATGTATCATCTTTAAATCATCGAGGGGCCCACAGATATCGCTTTTATCCCGAAGGTAAAAGGAATGGATAAACTTCGACTCATATGGCTTGTTCTACTACTTGTTGAATCATACACAAAGGCACGTTTTATAACATCGAGTTACCAATGCGTTTTCGTGCAATCAATGTATAACCAACTCATAGTAACAACTCATATCTCTAGGTTTGAAGAATATAAGATATTATCGTCTCATGATCACTCGTGATAAAATCCATGAAGTGATTCAAATGAGCGCGGGTTGAATCCAATACTCAGAACTTATGAGCACTCATGAGTGTTGTAGCACCACTTTGTCCACCAACTTGGACCTCTACAAACCAACCCATGACAGTCTTGATTCATATCTACTTCCAACATATGACCGACTGTGGATGGTTTGAATTACTTAATCATTCAGGAAGAGCGACTTAGTTATTCTGGAAGTCAAAACATGCAAAGTGAAACACAAGAATAAATGAATTAAATATGGTATCAAACCCTATGAATATAATAAAACACTTTTATTTATCACCATACTGATTACTCATTATTCATTGTTTCGGTTTTATCAAATTTATACTTGAATTTAAAACAATAGTTGTCCCATGCTCCAAGCATGTACACTATGTTTTCTAAACACTAGTCATGCCATACACCAAGTATGCATACTATGTTTGTCTATGATCTTTACTTTGTAAAATAGATCAATTGAACATCACTCCAATGATCCTCTTTTCACAGTCCCAAATCCTTACTGCAAATGCAAGAATTCCAAATTCATGACATTTACTGAAATCTGTTAGATTCTAAACTTATATGCATTGATCCTCTTAATGATTATGCACGAAGTCAGAAAGACTTGACAACAATCATTACAGGGCATTCCAAAGGAGATCAGCTCCTTGGAAACATCCTTCTTTCATTAAGTTTCCTAATCTTACACAGATTGAATAATTTCTAACTTTGAAACATTTCCATATTCCATTTTGACTATCACTTCTGAACAAGAGTTGCCTCCTTACAGATTATGTCAATATGGTCCTTCCAGAATTAACATTATACTTCCAACTGTCCTTGAGCAACCAATCTTTGGTAAACCTTAGATTGTCCTCGACAATTGCTTAATCATTTTAGTCATATCCAATTCTAGACCTTTTCCCTTCATAATGCCCCAGGCATTTGGAAAATTTTAGAAAGGATGAATATAGCACATGTAATCGATCCTATATCCGAAGCATATGGGACACGATTCATGATGTCTCACATAAAGACTAAACCAGTCTTTTGCTATAATATTTCCATTTCAATTTGCCAAGTTCTCAAAATTCAGATTATGAAAAGGGATGCCGTAATCATAATCGAATTTTAGAACGCAAATAATGGACCCATATATAGAATTTCCTTATGTTGAGCCATTCCAACATGAAATTAATATATATATCCTTGATTAAATACGATTAAAATCTCAATCTAAGCTTTTAGAATTGAAATGAAGTATAATTTCCTCTCCCTTAATTATAGCAAAACAACTTTTTCAACCCCTGCAACCTCACGAATTGAAACTTTTGTTTTTCTATAATTAACATTGCTAACTTGCAACCTTTGTCATAATTATCCTGCTCCCACTAACATGATGATTATTAGCATAACACTTATGCTCCCACTAGCTTTGACATGTACTCAGAAATCAGCTGACTTTCTTACCAAAGTTCAGATTTCTGATACTAGATTGTTTTGATAAAACTTTATCAAAATCATACACCTCTCTTAGATAGCTCACATGTGTGTCTAAACAATTTTAGAACTATGAAAAGGGATGCCGTAATCATAGTCTCAATTGTTTAGACCTTTGCCACTTCTCACAAGTCCATGTTAGTGTGCCGGTAAACCACACACGCTCCACTAACGACTTTGAGAATGCAAATATCACAATTGCTATCTAGCTAAAATCTACTTAGTGAAAGTGTTTCCTCACCATCATTTTCATGAATCGGAGAGAAACCTTATGACACTTAGATTTAATAGTGTATGTGTTCTTATCCATGTGAATTTGTCAAAACCATAATCACAAGACAAGGTTAGTGACAAATCCCAACTCATATTGATTAAACTTGTGCAATCTTAAATTCTTGCCATTTGGCAGCTCAGGTGCTTGCCATTCCTTCCAAGTAGTTGTGCAACCAATTGAGAACTCTCAGAACTCCTATGCAAAGCCAACTTGAATAGGCACACAAATTTCAACACGATAGGTTATAAACCTCAAGTCGTGTGCTAGTGAAGGACTTTAGGTTTTATTCTTGATTAAGTCTTGAAACTTTCAAGAGCTTTAAGACTCCCACTGTCCTCTTGACATATAAGACTCCCTTGTCAAATATTCAAGAGATAGTGCAGATTCTTTATCAAGACTAACACTTTACACAATTGGCCTAAGTTGGTCTCTGTTTTATCCAAAACATCACAACTTACCAATTTCAAATGTACAAGAGTAGATAACCTTTTACTCTTACATTTGACTAGTGTTAACAAACCCTCTTTAAGATATGTCACTCAAGTTACAATCTTGGAGTATGACTCTAAGAATTGTTTTGGAACGAAGTATGACTCATCTTTTTGATTTAACCATTTCAACAATTCATGACTCCTCTTCTTAGTCATAAGAATGCACTAAGATGACTTTAGAGGACCAATTGTGATATGGTATTTTAAAAATCAAGATGATCATAAACATGATACTAAAGTACTCTCCCATCTTTTCAGATTTGAGAAACTTTTATCTTTCTGCCATACTTTGATTCTTCTTATTCGTTCTGTCTCACATTGAAACTTCTCCAATGCTACAGACTTATACTTAAACTTATAAGTATAACCATATTTACTGAACTTAAGTAAATCATGACAAATAGTCTTCTTGATCTTTTGTGGTGGACTTGACCAGTTGTCACACCCCGCTAAAGCGGAAACACAGGGCGTGGCAGTACAAAGGGTTTCATCGCAAAAGTTAAAAGACAACACCAACCATAGTATTAAAAATCATTACAAATTCACAATGGGTTTGAACAACTTTTAAAAGAAATTACAATGTAAATTGAAATACAACACATGTGAATGCTCCTAAAAGTGAAGTGTCCCTAAGTGCCACTTACTCGATGATTCCTGAAAAAACATGTAAAACGAGCGTCAACTATAAAAATAGTTGGTGAGTACTCACAGATAAACAAAATAATATTGGTTCCATGAATTGAATCAAAGTTTTGATAAAAGTTTCCAATAATAAAAGTATATTGTTAAAATGAGTAAATAAGTTTGTAAAAACAAAGTTCTTTGTCATCGTGAGAGATAAAGTATGTTGCCCAAATAAGATGCAACATTCATATCCTCATGGAAGATAAAGTTCGTTACTCAAACGAGTAAACAAGTTTCATTGCTAAAATGAGCAATCAATTTCGTTGCTACAAGGAGGAAACAATTTCATTACTAAAACACGTATATAAGTTCTCAGTAATAAAAGTTTGTTGTTGTAATGAGAAACAAAGTTCATTGCTATAATTAATAAACAAGTTTATTGCTATAATAAGTAACGAGTGTGTATGTGTATGAGCAAACAATGAGTTCTCAACCAAACCTATGACTGAAGCCCTATCAAGATCTATGCTTATCGTTCCATAGATTAATATGGTATCATGCACTCCAGCAATAGGGCGAGTGAGGAGTTGTCAATTCCTAATAGCGCTATCCATAATGACCATTGACTCAAAGAGTTAATGGTTAGAGATAAGGGAAGGGCTTTAATACGATAAGTTCTCATGTTCCGTGTTGCATAGACATACATAGAGAGATATAGCAATAAAATAGCAATCATGTTTGATACAAATCAATTTAAATACAACGAACAAATAGTAGTTTTTCGGGACATGCTTTTCCACCCCAAAACATAAAAACTGAAAATTGGGGAGTGCGTGAATACTCACAATATGCAAAATATAGCAACCAAGTTTATACGAGTCAAATAAATACAATGAGCATAAATAGTTTAGGACATGCTTTTCCACCCCAAAACATTTAAAAACGGACAATAGGGGAGTGGTGAATACTCACAATATGCAAAATATAGCAACCAAGTTTATACGAGTCAAATAAATACAATGAGCATAAATAGTTTAGGACCTGCTTTTCCACCCCAAAACATTTAAAAACGGAAAATAGGGGAGTGGTGAATACTCACAATGCATTGAGATGATGCAAATGATGCCTTGATCTACGCTCCACTCGTACCACTATCGTTTTCCTACAACGATGTTACACACTAATGAGTCTCTAATTGAAATCTAATACTAGTATACTTACTACTACAATAGAATTATGCCAATATTGTGTCAAAATTTAATATTGATAAGTTACAAACATTTTTCTGTGGAAATTAAGTTTCAAAGAATCAATTGTTATATAACAATTTAAGTGGAAAATTTCCAATATTGAAATGTTAATATTTAACATTTTAGAGGTGTTCCAATGATTAAATATTCAAAACGAAATCAATTTAGTTCTAAACTTTCCCAAACTTTGTATTTCATTTTTAATTGAAGTCAAACACCTTAAGATAAATTTTCTTGAATTTTTGATTTGTCTAACTATTTTTCACCATTTAATTCCATGAATAATCATAAAATCATGGAAAAATAGTAAATTATCATGAAAAATTCTTGTAATTTTTGTGTAACTATTTTACAGTGTACATAATCTAGGAAAAATATTAATATGTGTTTTCAAAAAGTTTAACACAATTTTTCTGATTTTTTGTACATTTAAGTGTATTAAATCTTGGGAAAATAGAAGAAAAATAGCATACAGAAGATAAAAATCATCAAAATTTTTATGTATCATCCTAACATATTATAAGAGTTTCTGGTAAATTTTCATGAATTTTGGATGAGTATAACTATTTTTCCTGTTTTTAGTCCTTTATAAACACAAAAATTCAAGAAAAATAGATATACATTTTCAAAAATTCCCAAAATATTTTTCGGAGTCTTAAATATAAGGTACAAGCTGCGAAAAATAAGAAATAATATTTTCACATTCCCTAAAGTGGTTTTATGATTTATTAGAGCTAAATAAAAAGAAAATTAAAAACCATACTCAACAGTAACAAAAATCGATGAAACTTCATGAGAGATGTTTATTAACTTAAAGGGTCATCCACAAATATTTCCAGAATTTATTTACAAGTTTAAGTATTTTATATGCTTTAACACTCTATTTTATTATTATTTTCATGTAAAAATAAAGAAAATATATATTGAGTTGAAAATTTCCAGAATGCAACTTCAAACAATTTAATAACAATGAAAAATTGTTTTCTTATTTTTGATGTCGAAAAACATGCCTAAAGGCTCAAACAATTATAGAGAAAACTTGATTCTTGTGATTTTGGTAAAAATTATTGATGTTACTTTGAGAATTTTTGCAACATGTTCCAAAGGCTTTTGAATCAAGATATTTTTTTACCTCTTAATACATGCTGTTAAGTGCTCAAGTTAATTTTTCCTTGATTTTTAGTGATGAATAAGATCTTTGAACATGCAATACAAAACTAATATTCACAAAAAGGTGCTGATTGAGCAACAGTTTTGTAAAAATTGCTAAAAATCGAAATATTTGAATTTTCCAGTGAGGTCAGACGGGTTTGAAAGCTAACTCAAAATATTATATTTCAGAAAAAGAATCCCGAATTTTGGTTAAGAAATGAGTGAGATATGACAGTTTAAAGTCAGGTAAAGAAATCTAGCAGATTGCATGCATGGTGATTGGTTAGAAAAATGAGTTTTCATCATTTCTTTGAGTAAATCTTTTGAAATATTTTAAAAGATATCATGATAAACTTATATTCTAGTCATGTTTCCAGAGATCAAAAGATTAAAACTTATCAAAATGTATACATTCATTTATGAACAAAATTTTGTTTCTCAAAAACTCTTAACTTGAGTTTGATGTTTTAATCCTTAAAATCGATTTTTGCACTAAGATCATGAACATGCAACCTTGTTTATCATACATGCATGGTGTTAAAACACATCCATCATGTTCTAAAAAACCATTTTAACAAAAATAAAACAAGTTTGAAGAAGATGAAGAATGAGAAAGTGTAAGAAAAAGAGCAAAACTTGAAGGAAAAGCGAAGTAGAAATCGATTTTACCTTCAAGAATACCACAAGATGATGAAAATTTCGAGTTTGAGGAGTGTTCTTGCGTTTGTTTTCTGGAAAATTTCATGGTTCTTAGAGGGAGGAAGAGAGAATGGAGTGGTGTTTGGAGAGAAAAATTAGAGAGAAGGTAGAGAGAGTTTTCTAGAGAGAGAAAGAAGAGAGATGTGTGTGTGTTGGAGAATGAGAGTGTGAGAGAGAGATATGGGGAGAGAGGGATCCGAATTTTTTAGTATAATACCCCTTTCTCATTCATTTTCTTTTATAAAATTTAAGTTCTTTTATAAAATATCTCAATTGTTATATAAAATGTGCACTAAAATCAAGTTTTTATTCATAAAACCTTGATTTTTGATTTATAAATTAAGGGTAAATGTTAATGAGTTAAATTTTATTTTCCTTGATTATATTTCCCTGAATTTAATTGTTTTAGGATAATATTATGAGTTTCATAACTATTTTTATAGAATTCTTGATGTCAAATTTTATAAAATTTAGGTTTTAGGGTTTTTAGGGTGTTGAGAATTAATAAATCTTTAGATATCAAAATCAATAGAATCTTTGAGACTTCAATTTATCTTATGGTATTATAACTCTTTTATAATTATAAATAATATTTGTAACTTATTTTATCGGTTTATTGGCATTCTATGTAGTGGTTTCGAGATTCAAACGAAATTGAGGAATCAAGTATACTAGTCATAGTTTTCAACTCTGACTTAAGTTTCTATGAGGCTCCAACCTAATTTCTACTGCTAGGTCAAGTGCATAATGTGTGTATATGATTCATGAAAAGGTGTTTGAGTCAAAGAGTGACCCAAATATGGATAGTCACTACAGTTAAGTAGTAGTAGAATTCACATATCAATGTGAAATCTAAGTACACTATCATCCGATCCTACTTGTTTCCAAGTTTCTAGTAGGTTATAACTTAGCTTCTAGTTACTAAGTCTATTATGTGTCGTGCCTATATGTGCAACTAAGTTTATTCAAATCTAGAACCGACTCGAATTTTGACGGTTGTCACACCAGTGCACAAGAATGTGTACTCGATCCCTTAGTCCTTTCCTTATTAACATAAGGAATTAGTCTTAATTTTCCAAGCTGAAAGTTCTCATTCATCATACTATACAACTTGCATGATTCCAAGTTTCGGTCCAATTGAACCTTGGGTGATGAGAATCTTTCCTTATTTGGTAATATTAGACACTACCACAACCGAAAGAATCAAATCCATTTTTCCAATATTGCTATCAATGGAATCTTATAAGCAACAACTTTTCACAAATGCCATTGTAAGGACACTTAAAATAAATAAAATCAAAACCTTTTTCTTTTATTTTAAAATTTTGCGGAAAAACTTATCCTTACAATCCATATGAAAACCTTGTTGTTATCTATTCCTAAGCAATATAAATATCATAACTCTTAAGTAATAGCCCAAAATTCTGATCACCGAACCATGCGATTGAAATCCATCTTCGCGATCAGAATCAGCATGTACTTAATAGAGTTAGACAATGGACTTTACCTGAAGTAGAGCCAAACTTATTGACTTTAACATCCTTAGGTAAATTTGGCAGCTTCGTAACCAATGCCCCTTCCTTTGGCAATAGTTACCTATGGACCCTTGATAATGGGACTATCTCAGACTTCGCCTCTCTCTTTACCATTGGGTCAACCGAGTTGACTATGGCCGATCCCTTTCCATTGGGAAGAGAGAGCTTTACTGGATATCCAATGTCATCATTGTCAATGTCCATAGCGTTTTAGGAAGTTGATCTTAGCAAATAGATAAGATCATTAAGGGTCTTGTCTTAGTCTGTTTCATAGGATTCCCAAAAGAACTCACTATGTGACTTAGAAAGTAGTTGAGCCACCAACTTTCTCAAGACTTTGACACCCAACTCTCCCGGCTTGTCAATATGTGACTACATCTCCAAGATATGATCACACCTAGACCTTGCCTTGCCAATAGGGCTTGAGTGACCTTAAACTTTTTAGGAACTTGTGCGTTAGGGAGAATAATTGGAGGAGGTGAAAGAAGTATGATATCCATGGGACATCATCTTCATTTAGGAAAGCTTGTTTCAAGAGATTTGGGAAGATCATAAATGTCTAGACCAGACATCTTTTTGGGAGATATTCAAGATAGTTGATTTAAAGTCCTTAATATGACACCCAATATGAAATATTAAGGCTAGGACCCAACAAACTATTTTATAACTTAGAAGAGGGATGCCGTAATCCAAGCTATAAAATATTTGAAGGTAGGTGAATGACGATTCAACAATTTCCACCATGAAAAACGAAATAATTTGTTAGGTTTTAATTGGATTTGAAAGTCCTAGATCTTTGAGATTCATTGAACTGTTCAAAGGCATGTTTCAATCTCGAGTGTGCCCTTCAGGTTTTGTGACTGGGATGCCGAGGATCACAAAACAAGGTGTGAATAACCATGTAAATATACTTGGTACCCTTAATATTTACCCCTTAATCAGTGTGCCGGTTAACCACACACGCTCCACCGATACTATGATAAATATTAAGTTACCCTTTGCCTACCTTGTTAAGTCCAGGTTAGTGTGCCGGTTAACCACACACGCTCCACTAACGACTTAAGCAAAGTGCAAAGTGTAATTTCATAGGTTAGCACCAAATTCACATTTTCCTAAGTAACTAAGATTGGGTATTAATAAGAGTTTAGTTACTTAGTATTTATCATTAATACTTTTAATGAAAGGAGAATTATAGTCCTTGTCCTACCCGTTCGGCTAACGACCCTCCACCAGTCAAGGAAGCGGTGGGTGAGAGTGGACACCCATTAAACTGTCATTTTATAGGCAGTAACCTTATACCCCCCTTATAGACCGGCTTCGTGAATGAGGCCTACTAACGGTAAGACTGACTTTACTCTTATACATATATATAAATATTATTAACTTATAATATTATAAAGTATAAGGGTTGAATTTTAACTTTTAAAATTCTAAAGGCTAACTTGGAATTAAAGTATTCATAAGTGAAAACTTTTTCAAATTCCAAAACTTGAGGGCAAGTTTTGAAACTATTCAAAACTAATTAATTCAATAACTTATGAGTTTAAAGTAGTTTTAATTAAAAAAAAAAAAAAAAAAAACTCTTCAAGTTCCATAACTTGAGGACAAGTTATGGAAGACTTTAAAATAATTAATAAAAAAAATAACTTTTTTTTTATTTTAACTTATGGAACTAATTAAGGTTACACTTTTTTTTTAATTTAATGAAGAGACTCTTGAACCTCCATAACTTGAGGACAAGTTATGGAGTCATAAAACCATTTAATTAGAACTAGACTCCTCATTTTGTAACCTTTGCCAACTTTTATGAGTTTTATGATTCTTAAATGTGACTTTTCATATAACTTGAGGACAAGTTACAAAAACACACTTTGGAATCAACTCTTAGATTAAAATGGATTGAAAACAACTATTTCACACAACTTTTCTATTAATCTAAGAACCTCATAAGAACAAGATAATTCAAATCATCAATCTTCAAGAAATTAGCATGAACATACACACTAATACAAATCTTGAAATTTTGACAATTATCTTAGAAATTGGATTAGCATGAACATTACCACATCAAAAACAAGTTTATAAGTCCAAAAACATCTTAGGGTAATGTTCCTAGTCCAATTCCAGCCAAAACAATCGAATATATGCATCCAACTCGATTTTTCAGCTACTTTTGCAAGTATAACAAGAAAACAAGCCTAGGCTTTGATACCACTGTTGGGTTATGAGCATTCTAACACTCCTAAGTGTACATGCAACCCTAAATACCTTGGATCTATGTTTTCTCTATTATACATACAATTATGAACATCCAAGGTATTATCCTAATCTAGCATACAAAATAATAAATATAACAAGATAGAATACATACCTCTTTGATGTAGAATGTCTTCATGAAGCTTGAGTGCCTAGTGCCCCAAGTTTGACACCTCAAATGGTTCACACAACACCAAATACACTTGGAATAACTTGAGAGAAACTTGAACACTCCTTGAAATCGTCTAGCCCTCACACTCACACATTAGTGCACGATTTCTTGAGCCATGGGATTCTTTTATATGGTGGCTATTAGGGTTACACCATGTAACTCATAACTTTACCCATTCCTTATGCTCCATGGATTTTAACCTCCATGGAGTATCCATGGGTCACCCCATGGACTTAGTCCAACATAAGGAATCTTGGATCACAAGCCCACATATATAAGAATGAATGATTTACACAATCAACCCATATATTTAATTAGTCTCCTTTTGATCACTTAATTAATTCCAAATTAATTCTTGATCAATACTAATTAAATAACCTTATTAATATATTAGAATTTATAATATATTAACCAACCTTAAGTGTTATTTCTCTCATTATAGTTTATCCAAATGCATGATGCCATGCAACCCAAATGGACCATGCCGGGTCGGGTCAAGTCTTACCAATGATAGTTATGGACTTAGACATTAATCCAACAATTACAAGATCTAGGAGAAAGAAGAAAGCTTGAGCAAAGCTAGCTAAATCTGATCGTGAAAATTGACTTTTTTCACATGGTTCGATAGTCAAAACTTTGAGCTACTACAAAGGAGTTAGGATAGACTTAATAGTTTGATATTACTCTTCAAAGGTGTTTAGAAACATAGTTTTCTTTTATGCATTGTAAGGACAAGTTCTAATTTTCTTGTATGAATAAAATGAAGTTTTGTTGTCTTAATTTATAATTCATTGCAATGGATTAATGAGTGTGTTTCTAATAATAGACATATTAATTGTGGATGTGATTTTTATAATATTGTGCATGTGGTATTGTTAAATTTGACCAAGTGAAAGGAAATCTCATCACCATGTTTCAATTGGACAGAAACCTGGAGTCATACAATTCAAATTGGATGATGCATGAGAGTTTTGTTCATTGGAGAAATTATGACAGTGTCATTGTTCACATGTTTATGTGCGACAAGTGATGGATTAATGGATCTTGTACATGTTGTTATGAACTCTTCAGATCCACCACCAGGGAGGATAACTCTATTCTTCATGATTTACTAATGATTTAGTAAATATGGTTGTGTTTATAAGATTAAGCATAATTCTAATACTTTGAAAATATTCAAAGAGTAGCAGAACGAATAGAAGAATCTATTATGTAGTAAGATAAAAGATTCTCCAATTTGAAAGGAAATGAGTACTTTAGTATCATGTTTTATGATCATCTTAGTGATTGTGGAATTATATCATAATTGATCCTTGAAAACATCTTAGTGCAACTGTATGACTATGAAGAGGAATCAGATATTGTTAGAAATGGTTCGATCAAGAGATGAGTCATACTTCATTCCCAATCGAGTCTTAGAGTTATGTTCTAGTAACTCTAAATCATATCTACAAACTCATTTCAAACTAAGAAGGTTGATAACACCTCCTAATAGGTGGAGTAAGAATAATTTCTTGCTCAAGCACATTAAGAATCGGAGTTATGATGTTTTTCGGTAGTCGAGAAACAAAAGATGAATTGAATCCAATTCTAAAGAGTGTTATCATGTCGGGAATCTGCATGTACTTTTGCATATTTGTTTTAGCTCGTCAAGGAATGTTTCTTGAGAGAAAAAATTATATGTCAAGAAGTCAGTAGCAGTCGTATTGATCTTGATAATTTCAAGAATCAAGTGACAATGATCCTTTTAGTTATCACTAGCGCGCAACTTGAGGTTGAAAACATGCTGTCTTTATTGACACATTCTTATTTCTGTGCATTTCCAGTTAATTTGGCAATTCTTATGAGTTATGTGTTTTTCATTTAACTGTAAAATCAAAGTGTGTTGGTCTGTAAATGTACACGAATCAATATGGGTGAGCTGCTAACATGAGCGAAAGCACTGATGGGCTTTGAGCTGTCAGAAAGCAAGAAATGAAGAATATCAAAGTTCAGTCCATGAAGGAAACCTAAATGTGATTTTGGTTTGTCCTAAACCTTGTCTTATGACTATAGTTTGAAAATGAAAGTTCTATATGGATGGGTATGTACGCACGTTCAAATCTAGGTTGCAAAAGGTTTCACTCTAATTCATGAAAATGGTTATGAGGAAACAATTTAGCTAGTAGTTTTAAGGATCTGATAAATATCAATACAGATATTGGTTGTATTAAGTGCATTCTCAAATTGACAATATGATTACAACATCCCTCTTCATATTTCGAATTGTAAGGAATGACAAGGAATTGTTTAAACTTTCAGGAGATATGTTTATCATGTCTTGAAATGGTCTGAACACATACACTATCCGGATAAAGTGCATAAGCTTACGAAGCCTAGTTGGACGCTTGACGTATCATCACGAAATAGGAATTTGCACTTCCATAAGAATGTAAAATGGTATTGATTTCTAGAATTCTAGTTGATTTTTGAGTACATGTCAAAGCTAGAGCGAGCATAATTGTAATGATGGTATTGGATGTTGATAATACTATTCATAGGGAACAATGTCTCTTGTTTGCAAGTTGCAAAAGTTAGGAACTTCTTGGCTATAATGGACTTAAGGGAGAGGGCATTCATACTTCAATACAAATCTAAAGTTTTAGATCGTATAGTTTAATAGAACCTACTCAAAACCATATATGAATAAAGTGTTGAAATATTTCAACGTAGAAGATTCTATATCGAAATATTATAGCAAGAGACTGAACAAATATCAAATCCTTATATAAGATATAATGAGTCGAGTCCCATATGCTTCGAATATAGGATCGATTATATATGCTATAATATTCTCTTATTCTTTTTTCAAATGCTCTAAGCATTGTGAGAAAAAGGACTAGAATTTTAAGTGACTATAGTTATTGAACAAACTGTCAAGAACATTTTGAGGTTTATTGAAGATCAGTTGTTTGTGGACAGTTGGAAGTGTGGTATTGTTTTGGAAAGACCATAGTGACACGTTTTGGATTGATATGATTCTTAGTCAGAATTGGTGGTCATATGGGAATATGGAAATGTTTCCATAATAAGAGTTGGTTATAAAGTCTACATGCGAGTTGGAAACTTTAATGCAAGAGAAGTGTTCAAGGAGTGTGCCTTGAATTTGAGACTTAATAAGCATGGAATTGTTCTAAGTAACAATTCTAGTGGAACATTCTGTAATATCGAAGGCTCAACCTCGACATGTTAAAAGGACAATGCATGTAAAGAAGAAATCCCAGTACATCTTAGATATAAATGAGAATTAGGAATTATGAAATAATCATCATTGGAGTAATGTCCAGTCGATCTGTTCACAATGGAAGGACCATAGAGAGGCATAGTATGCGTGTTTAGAACATGGCATGAATGATGTTACTTAATTCAAGTAGTTAGTTGATTACACGAAAAAATCTGCAATGAATAAATTGGTAATTGTTATGGTGATTAAATAATAGAGATTTATTTATATTCAAATGGTTTAATACCATAGTTAATTAGTTTGTTATTGTGTTTCACTTTGCATGTTTACTTTGTGAATAATATTATTATTCAAAATTCCAGAGTCGATCATACTTTTGAAAGTAATTAGTGAGTTAAGACTATCATGAATAGTTTATGGATTGTCTATAGAGATTAGACATTACATGGGGATTGCTGTAAAATTCATGAGTGCTTGAAAATGGAGATTTTAAGTACTTGATAAACCCACTCTTAGAGATTACTTCATGGATTTTATCATGAGTAAATCTAAGACGATAATATCTACTATTCTTAAAGCAGAGATATATAGCTCATAGTTTACAAATCAGTTGTGATTTGGCTTACTCAAACGCATCTCATAACTGGATGTTATAAAGGGCTATTTCATGTATGATTTGGTGAGTAAAAGGTATTAGTATATAGTCAATGTAATTCGTTCCTCTTTCCTGAATAAGGAAAAATGATATCTTTGGGCCCCTTGGTGATTTGAGTTGATCTATAAGAATTATGCCTGGTCCGGACTAAATTGATGTGTTCGATTTTGTATTCTGAATTTGATCATCAAATCGGAGATTGAGAAACAAACAAATGAACATGACGTTGATCATTTCATCTATGACTTTGTTCACACAATATCTTGAAAAATGAAGGAATAATTGGTCACTTATCTTAGGCTCAATGTTTGGTTTGAATTAGAGTTTGGCTGAGGCTTTGGAAACCACAATTTTCTATTTGGTTATACTTGCAATTGTAGTTATAGACTTATCCAAGTGGGAGACTATTGGATTAAGGAGTCTAAGCTCGTAACTAAATTGATATAAACTTGCAAATAGAAACAAAGTCCTTTCTGGATTGCCCTCATAACAAAAAATAGCTAGAAATGATATTAGGAGAGATAATGATAATTTATTAGATTATTATGTGATTAATAAACTAATTGGAACTCATGGGAAAATGGTTTGTTAATATATTATGTGATTAATATATTAATTGGAAATAGATAGTTGATTCATTAATTTATTATGTGATTAATAAATTAATGTGAGATGAATTGTTAGATAAATTAATGTGAAATCAATTAGAACTAATTAATTATTAATCAAAATTAATCTGAAATTAATTTGGGATTAATTGGAACTAATTAAAGGTGCAAGGGGTGAATTGTAACTGTTCAATAGTTAAACAAAAGAAGCAATTCTAGAACCATCTATTGTATGGAAGTTTTGACTTGATTGCTTGGGTTTCTGGAAACCTTCTGGATGTAGATAAGGAAATTATTTGAATTAGGTTTAAATCTATTATTTAATTAATTCAAATCTGGCTTTTCTTGCAAGTTACATAAACTAGAAATAGGACCACAAGACCAACAAATTTCGTTCATAGCTTTACTTACAAGTTTAGGAACGAAGTTTCTACCCCTCTCCCCTATTTCCTCTTCATTCTTGAGTTTCTATGGTTTTGGTTACAAACCATTAGAGACACTAAGTTTTTGGTGCTTGCTTTCTAAAGACAACAATGAAAGGAATAAGATTTATTTGCTATAATAAATCTAAGGTATGTAAACCCTAATCCTTATTGTATTTTCGAAATACCTAGGGTTTATTAGGGTTATTGATGTTCATTGATTATTGCTATCAATTAGAGAAAATATAGATCCAAAGTGGGTTGCATGTGAACTTAAGGGTTAAGATTTTCCGCTTTACATGTTTTAGTAACCTACAAAACCCATCACCTATAACTTTGGAATATGGTAGCGTAAAGTTATAGCTTCTTCATTATTAAAACGCAACGTGTATGATAGCGTAAAGTGGGCTGCAGAAGGATGTTGACTTCTTTTGTGTCACCCATCTTAAATCAGTGCAAATGTTTCTCAATGTATCTCACATAATTTCCATTCCTAGGATCTTTTTCGCACCACCCACAAGTCCTTAATATCAAGTTCAAAATTCAACTAGTCTTTTATCTTTTGAATATCCTTCTAAATTAAACATGTCATTCAAATATAAAATTAAAGAGACCGTTGAACCATCATCCCATTTCTTGTAGTAAACACAGTTGTATAACTACATGTTTTCAACTTCTGACTGATCATGAATGAATCAAATCTTTTATACAATTGTTATGGAGATTTCTTGAGGCTACATAGAGATATCTTCAACTTTCAGTCATATTTTCCTTTCCATAAATTACGAATCCCTTAGGCTATTTCATAAAGTTCTCTTACTCAAGAAAATCATATGAGAATGTTGTAGATACATCAAGATGTTTGAATTTTTAATCACTAAAAACAACCAATCCCATTAAAGAACATACATAAATGTGTTTTACGATCTAAGTGAAATACCGACGTAATCGATTCTTGGGATTTGACTACAACCTTTGGCTACCAAGCTTTCCTAATATCTCGGTTCTAGTCATCTGGATGAATGGATTCCTTTAATTTATAAACCCATTTGCATTTAACTGTCTTCTTACCTTTTGGAGCTTAAGCTAAATCCCATGTGCCATTTTTCTATTAAAATTTCATCTCATTGTGTGTCAACCATTGATGTGTGGTTTTATATATTAAAATTTAATAAAAGAATTAAATTTATAAAAGTACTTTATTCTTAACTGAATTGAAACACACACTAGCCAATGTACCTAATCATGTTGCAGTATAGCTGTAGCAAGACCAGGTGTCGAACAAAAGGGAACATGTATGTTTTGATTCAAATAAAATTAAACTAAAAATAGAAAATAAAGATGGAGTTTTTTTGTTTAACTATCTTAAACTCGATTTAACTAATAAATAAGACAAACACACTAAGAAAAGAACCTGGTTGAAGTACTTCCGCTTAGAATTTGAATTACCCTATTTTCCTAAGGTTGAATTATTAAAAGTGAAATGGAACTAATAATGTTGATTAACGATCTATGTAGTGACTTGCACCCTTGTTCGGATTATCTAATATTTATAATTATTAAGAAACCAATTCCAAGATCATGCAATTAGCTACCAATAACCAATTTAACATTCGAATTATCAATGAATTAATATATTGCATAATTTCAATGTTCATGAAAACTAGACCAAGCATAGTTTAAGTAACTAACACTCTCTTATAATCAATTAGCAGTAACATGTTATAAGGCGTGACCATATAGAATCATATGTCATTACTCATTCTTCGTGTCCTGGTACTCGAGTGTGACGTCTGTAAAACACTTAAACTTGTCCTCTACCGACTCTCCGTCCCGCTGCTTGCACCCGATGATCAAGTGAGGGTCTCCTGTATATTTTTTGTCTTGCATGAAGTTTGTGGGGAAAATGTATTTTAGTTGGCCAAAGTTGTATATGCTTCCTAGATTAAGTGTCTTGAACTATCTCTAGGCGTTTCTATATAGGGTTGTTAGGAAATATATGCACTAGAACCTCTCGTCTAGTTTCATCGAGGTCATCATCCACTCGTAAGTGTCGATATGGCTATCTCACTCCATGGTGTTGTTGTATATCTTCAGATGTGGTAACTTTGTGGTATTGGATATTTTGTATTCTAGAAGTTCTTTAGGAAAGGGAGATGTGATGCTTCTGGATAGACAATCGTGATTTGGTATCTGAAGGCCTTAGTATAAATACGGTTGTTGTAATTGAGTGTATGGTTGGGAAAATATGGCCTTTTACGCTAGTATGGGTATTTGTAGGATAACATATGTGTTTGGCATTGGTACCGGCGACGAGATAACGAAGAAATTTAGGATTTGTGTGCTAGATGGTGGCGTGTATGCGCTTATCAGTGGTAATACAAGGGGGTTTTGTTAAGTATGCGCTAGCTGGGGAGGTAGTGTTGGTTGCACTATCAGAAAGGGTGAACTTTGGTTGTTTTCTAGTGTAACGGATGGTAAGGGGACCGTTCTCGTAAGCAATGGGTGGATTCCACTGGGCTGTAGAGTGAGGAAATTTGGAATGGGTGTGGTAGAAACGGTTAAGAATGGGTACCACAGTTGGCTGATCGGATTGACGAAACCTGCATGAACGGCTGTTGAAGGTGCAAACGTTAGTGTCGCCGAAGTGGCATGTGTTTGTGTTATTGGGGTAAGGACGGCCTCTAACGACGACATAGAGTGGATTAGGCTCTCCACTAGTTCAATAGGTTTGCCGGCATGCTTGTTCGTCATCTCCGATTAACAGTTTTTTTGTGGTTTTTTAGTCGATTATCACACACCGGACGACGCCAAATGATGTGATAGCAACTCCGAGAGATCCTCGATGGATTTTGTTACAACGGTGACCTTGTATCATATACAAAAAGGGAAAACGTCATCCATTCTTTGAGAGGGGTACGCAGGAAAACAATCTGACTCTCAAGTTAGTAGCTTGAGAGAGAAGGGTTGTATTGAGAGTATGAGTGAGAGAGCTTTCCCTTTATTGATTCATGGAGGAGGCCTTTTATAGTTAGGCCTCATGGGTGATCCATAGGAGAGACAAGGGCGTCAGATCTGAAAAGGTTCATAGATGATGATTGGATGATCATGTTCTTCTCTTGGTCAGAGTTTGTAATTAGTTTAGGTGGTAATACTCTGAGCATTACGTTTGTCGCCCGGAGGCGTTTCCTCTTATCACAAGGCTATAATGTTCATTCAAGAACAAAGCATGTGCATGCTCACTAGTACGGAGCGAGTGCCTATGGGCGCAGAGCGAGTGCATGTGGGCACGGAGCTTGGTCGCTTGTCGGATGGTGCTGGGAGAGATTTGGCGACTTGGCGGTCGCCAAAGTTCCTTGCTAGATTGTTCCCTCGTTCCCGGACGCGTTCCAAGGGATACGTCATCATATGGACTATGGAGCCCCTCCATGGCCATATATACAACAAAGGAGAAAGTGGGTCTCCTTTTCTATCTCCGCTCGTATCGAAGAATTTATTAGGGGGAGAGCTGTTGATCCTTAATCAATACACAAATTATGACGAAATAAACTGAAATGATTGTCAAGATATCATTCAGGTTAGAAATGAGTTCGTAAGCTTTTTAAACAAAATTTACCATTTATATCGTAAGTAGTAGTCACTTCATGGGTTATAGTGATCCTTAATCAATACACAAATTATGACGAAATAAACTGAAATGATTGTCAAGATATCATTCAGGTTAGAAATGAGTTCGTAAGCTTTTTAAACAAAATTTACCCAAAAAAAAAAGTTTAAGTGCACCTTTCCACATTTTTTGGCAAACATAAGAGAAAATATCCACATATATATATACAGTTTCTGGAATGAGAAGGACACGCTCGTATATATTGATTATTTTGAAGATTTCTCTCTACCAATCACACATTTCTGTACTTGACGCTATGTATACACCTCAAAAGACCTAACAAATGTAACTAACTGTTGCTCTAAAATATATATTGAACATTACAATTGGGCTGTGAGCTCAAAAAATTGATCTTCTTCACATGAAATGGTTAGGCCTCCCATTGGATGATCAAACCCAAATTCTTCCTCTGATCGACGCAACAAGTCCTGGAATAACGGTTGTTCCAAGTATGAAACTGGGACAACAAACCGTTTCTTCTGATTTTCTCCAACATACACTGCTAGGTGACCTTTCGGCACATCCCTTTGATAATTGCTGTTGCGAATGGAGTTCAATCTGGTAAACCTTTTTACACTGGAAACCAACGAAGAAGGCAAACGCATAAGACCCATGTCTAATAAAGTGAGAAAATATCAAGATGTAAATGTTCCTGAAAGAACAAGATTGCAAAAAAGATTTCTGTAGATGGGATTATTGAAGACTTGTAGCTTCGAAAAGGTTTCGAGACATGTATTTATAGCTAGCTTACAACTTGTGTGGAAGTGTGGAGCCTCACATGGCTGTCCTCATCGACATATTTTCAAAGAAGTAAGACGCGCGTACAACTCGGATACAGAAGCAATTATAGATATGCTAACTACTTTAAAGCTACACCTCTAATTGAGAAAATAATTAAGTATTAGTTCAAGACATCTATAATTAGAGATATGCACTACAATAACCAAAATGGGTGTAAACGTTTAACAAAAATGATTTTTGTGATGACCTTGAAAGCATAAGAAATTAAGCAGCGTACAAATTAAAATTATAACAAATATGGAAAAAAATTACGTGGTTTGGCTAACTTAATTCTTATGATTATCAAAATATGGAAAGGAATTACGTGGTTTGGCTAACCTGTAAAGCACAATATTCTTCATGTTAGGGTTCCAAACTCTGTATTATTGATTTTGATCGGTATACATTTCTGATTCCTACTTCCTTCCAATTATCATATTAATCAAATGACTTGGTGATTTGTTTTCAATCATATTATATTTAGGTGATAATTCCATTACTTTTGCTTATTTTGAATTTAAAATTAGTCTTAACTGACACGATTAAAAACTTGGTATAAAGTTATTTATTTGAAACTTTAAAAACATTATTGCCAGGATATATATATTACGTTTTGAATAAAATACTTGGTTCTCGTGAGGATCCGAGAAAATTGAATTATATTCATTTTGTATTAATGTCGGTCTAAGTATTGATGATGGCGATGTAGTCAAATCTGATATTAGTAAAAGACATCGACATATGCTGGTCATAGGAACATACTCATATCCGATGAGAAGTTATTTATTGAGAAAAAAGACCCACATTATTTTGTTTTTCAAAACATATGGTCCATATAGATAAATGGGTCCCGGTTGCAAACTACGGTTCCTTGTTTTGCGAGTATAGAAGGAGAGGTCTCGCACTTTGAAATCATGTCTTACCCGGTAGACTCTCTGGTAAGTCGCGTAGCGTTCTACTAATATATGTTGATGGTAGGGACGGACCTTAAAGGGAACTCGCTTAATTCAAAACTTAAATTTGCTATCAAACATCTGGTAATTTCACTACCACGACATCATGTTTTCACTCAGTAATAATATGTTGTAACTGTTACAAATAACTTTTAGAAAAAACAAAAGATAAAAAATCAGTAGAGTACTATTTTCTAAACTTCAACATCCTAGCATTTTTAGAAACAAATGCATCTATTAAACTTTCATAATAAACATTATCAAAAAATTCGTTCTCAATTGAAATTAAAGCCAGAACGTTTAATCTGTTTTGAGACATGGTCGAAAGCAAATAAGATTTTAAAAGCTTTAGTTTTGAACAACTTATTTCTCCTGATGCAACTGTAATGTGAACAGTCAACAATATTTTGTATGTCATAAAAGAAATTGGATAAGTGTTTATTATTTTTAAGAAATTTAGGATTCCATTAGTTGTATTATTTTCAACTGGAAAATCTTTTTGTAACAATTCCAATCCGTTGGATAAATCATAGCATTGGTGTTTAAGATATGACCATTTTGCAATCTCTTTTCAAGATTTTAGCAATTTGCATTTAACTCACTAGTATTCAGTGACTTCAACATTTTATTTGTGAATAAGAAACCAAAAATGTCTTCATATTGTGTGTATTGTTTAAACCTTCACTCCAATAAACCAATAACTTGATCAACTTTGTACACAAAATATTGAATCATGAATAACTCTTGAGATGAAAGTTCATGTACTGGTTCTGATGACCCAACGCCACTCACGTCAAAATTCCTTTTCTTTTAAATTATTTTTTATTATTTTTCTCAACAAACACCTAATTAATTCATAAATCAAAAGTTATAGCTATCATACAATCTAAAGCCTTCTCAAACCCATTCTCTTGGTATTCTTAAAAAAACTCAATAAGTTCGCCATGATACTCATTGCCTTATAAATACACATAGTCTCTAATGAAGTTGTCTACACATGTTATTTACTTTAGCAAATATATGATACCATATAACCATACCAGTTATAAATCAAATATGTCAAGTTCATATTATGTTAGACAAATAGTTTCACTTTTGATATTTATATAAGTCTCTTCATGAACAAGTTTATACAAATCTTCTATTATTTCAAGAGGAGCTTGAGTTACTATTGCTTTCACACAGTTCAGTCTTAGTTTCCCACCTTATACTTGACAAAGATTTTAAAGTGTGAATTTGTTCGGGCAAAGCGTCTTTTATAATTTATAGTTAGAGTTTAATTTTTTGTATTGTTTTTTTGGGTAAATTGCATTTTATAAATATGAAATTGTTTGCTAGAATTTATATTAGAAACGTATTTGTATTTTTCTTTGGATATAGACAGTTTCACAGTTTCCTTAATTTGGTGATAAATTTTAAAATTTATGATTAGATTTTGATTTTTTGATTTTCTTTGATTTTTTTTTTCATAATTAAAATGAATTCAAGATTTCAAACAAATCTTACAATGTGTATATAAGTAACCGACATGACTAATTTTCTTAAATGATAACGCATAAAAATGTCTTTTACAAAAATACCAACACCATAACTATATGTTTGTTCCAAAATTCGGAGGCGGGGTGCAACTGCACGTCCGCGCACACACCCAGGGCCGCCATTTGGCGCAGTGTAATTTTTTTGAGAAATTTTTCTGTGTAGTGCAATTTTCCCAGCATGTTACCCCTAAAATTTACATGTGCTACCCCTGACATTTTTTTCTGCATCTTCCACTTGATTGATGGACCAATATATACTCATTCTATTTTTTTCCTCCTTTTAATTGGACTCTATACTTGGTTGAAACTATCCACATTCATTTGTTCTCGTACTTGAGCTCGACACTTGGCTCTCATCCTATATTTAACAATTTGGATGCTTGTTTAGTTAATTCAACTCCCTCTCGAATGAAAACAATGATGGTTCCATGTGAAGGTACCCCTTACAACTCTCTTGGTGTTGTCTACCAGATATCATTGTCCTGGACTTGGTACTTTTTTAGTCTTTTTTCAATGGGAAACCTCTCTTTTCCAGTGTTGCATCTCGAGGGATAATAAAAATAACAACAATTTCGAGAGTATCTTTTGACTTTCTTCCTTGAGACTTCTACGTTTCACTAATAATGGTTGCCTTATGATGTTCTTTTTAAGATTAAATGTTGATGATTTATGAAACTATAATAGTCAATAAAGTAAACTAATAAAAAAACAGGAGCCAGTGAGAATGTAGTTGAGATTCTATTGGAGATGGTGTCTTCTGGAAGTATATATACTAAGAATATTGTTGCCTCCATGATTGTTCCGTTGGGTTTTGCACTTTTGTTTTACATTTCCACAACTCTTTATGCCTTTTTGCATTAGAATTGATGTAGTTATATGTTAGGGTTTAATCACTTCAACAAACAATTCACCAATTCCAAAAAACAGAGTAATAAAGCAAAATAAATAGTAAGATATGATAAATTACATGGTTCACTCAAGGACAATCGGCTATGTCCATATGAGAACATGAGAGAGAGAGAGAGAGAGAGTGTGTGTGTGTGTGTGTGTGTATGAGAGAGTGTGTAGCGTCCCAAAAATACTAAGTAATTTTTTTTCTTTAAATCAATAAAAAAAACAAATAATTCAATCCGAAAAACCCATCAAAGTATAAAAATATGTCATATAGTTATCACAGTACAAAACAAGTCACACAATTCAAAATATTGATGGAAGAGGTGCAATCACGTCGAGCTCTTCCCCTTGGAACCGGAAGTACCTGAAATAGTAAACATGAAACCGTAAGCATAAAGCTTAGTGAGTTCCCAAAAATACCCCATACCATACATACATATCAGCTTGAAGTTGTAATGGGTCTATTTTACCGTCGTGTCTATTTCAACCTCGAGTCTGTTTCAACTCAATCAGTATTTTTCAACAGAGCGGGTGTATTTCACCCCCGAGTCTATTTCACCCTGATTCTATCGTAACTTAATCGATATTTTTCAACCGTACGGGTCTATTTCATCCCCGAGTCTATTTCAACTCAATCGGTATTTTCAACCGAATGGGTCTACTTCACCCCACATACATATATCATACAGTCATATCAGCAAGAATCATAAGATAATGAGCACATACATGCATTTCAACAAATGTCATAAAAACACTATCACCCTACAAACACAATCCAGTAGGCCGACATTGGTGCCTTCGACCCACAAGTACAGTGAAGAAACTCACCTCTCGGATGATAGTCAACTGCTACTGCTCTCACTGCTGAAAATACAGATGATATACACCACCTATATAGATACACAATGTAAACCCTTAGCCCTCCATCCAAAACTTGGAGTTTGACCAAAAGTCAACTCAAGTGAAAAGTTAACGGTCAAAGTTGACTTTAGTCGACCACCATGTTGTGGCCATCCATGACCACGCCGTGGCCCATAAACGACAACACAAACAGGGTTCTCCCAGTTTCCAGGCCGCGGCGACCTATGGCCACATTGTGGGCATTAGGTACCCAACAACTTAATGGGTTAAGCCTATTTCTTTGATTCTAAGAGCTCCAAAGCTCAGATCTGGTCCTTCTAATGGGCTGGATGGATAAATTTTCCAACTTTGTCTCTTAAACCTCTCCACGAGATTAAGATCTAAATTTCTAGGTCCAATAAAGGAAGAAGACAACATGAACTTAATCCTTATGCATTAAATCTTGAAAGTTTCTTTTCCATCAATTCTAGAAGAGTTCTTAGCACCAATACTAACATAAAAATATGTGCTTTACAGACATGCACGTCTAATGCATGTCTTGGATACATATTAGGTGAAAACAAGGGTTTTATGACCAAGAATTAATGAATGACACCAAAACCCATTCTTACTTTAGATCCAAGGCCTTAAACACCCCAAATGTCCCAGAGATTCATAAAGTTGCAAACTTTATGGAATCTTACCACCCCAACCCATCAATACATGAAGAATAAGGGACAAATCTAGAGATCTAGCAACTAACCAATGAAAAGATTGAGTCTTGGACACTCACCAAGGTCTAGAAGGTATGCTAGAAGATGAAGACGATTCTTCTAAAGTGAACTACCACACTAAAAGGCTTCCTTATAATTCAAAGATAACAAAAAGTACCAAAATGAGCTCACAAAATGCAAAGGAGGCTAGTGTTAGGGTTTCTGAACTTGAGAGGGTGATAGAGGCTGAATGATGATGAAACCCTAGCTATAATGTCCTTTAAATAGGGCCCAAAGCCCAAGAATTAGGGTTTTCTCCAAAAACAGCTGCCAGGCCGTGGAATCCATGGCCATGACGTGGCAGGTCATTAAAATACCGCAATCAAAATGTTATTGCCACGTCGTGGTGAAGCTTCACCACGTCGTGGCCACCCAAAATGAAACTTTAAAAATTATAATTTAACTGATACCTAAAACGGGTGTTACAACTCTCTCCTACTTGAATTAGACTTCGTCCTCGAAGTCCGCTGTTGTGAATAACTAGGGGTAGTGCTCTATCATCTCCTCCTCGGGTTCCCATGTCCATTTAGAACCCTTCTGGTGCTGTCATTGCACCTTCACCAACTCCACTACCTTTTTACACAACGCCTTGGTCTTCCTATCAAGAATTACCACTAGTCTCTCCACATAGTTCAGCCGCTCGTCCTCGAATATCATCCAATAGAACTAATGTGGAATCTATGGCCACAAACTTCTGTAGCTGAGAGACACGGAACGTGTTATGAATCTGGCTAAACTCAACAAGTAGATCTAACCGGTATACAACCTTGCCCACCCGGGTGACGGTCTGATAGAGACCGATGAACCTAGGCCCCAACATGCCCCACTTCCTAAACCGGGTGAACCCTTTCCAAGGCGTCACCTTTAGGAGCATGAAATCCCCGACCTGAAACACAAGGTCCGAACGGCGTCTATCTGCATAGCTCTTCTGACGGCTCTGCGCAGTCTGGAGTCTCCCACGTACCTGCTCAATCAGCTCGGTGGTCTTGAATACCACTTCGGTACTCCCCACGAATCGTTGTCCTGATGGGTTTTGAGCATTCTAACACTCCTATGGTGTGCATGCAACCCTAAAAACCTTGGATCTATGTTTTCTCTATTATACATGCAAACTTTCAATTTTCCAAGGTTTCATCCTAACTAGCATATGAATGGGGGATATGTAATACAAAAACTAGTAGAATGACATACCTTTCTTGTTGTAGTTGATTGCTTGGAGCTTTAAGAGCCTAGCACCAATAATGTGAATGCCTCAAGTGGAATCACAAATCACCACAACAACTTGGAAAACTTGAGAGAATATGATCACTCTTAGAAATCAGCTATGCTTTCTTATCTCACACACTAGTGCCGATTTATAGAACCTTGGACTTATTTATATAGTATGGAAGATTAGGTTTTCATCCATGTAAACCCTAATACCCTTGACCTTTCACATACTTAGGATCCATGGGTCAAAAGCTCCATGGACTATCCATGGCATTCCATGCAAGCTTAGCCCATCCTAAATAATCAATTGGCCCATACTATTAGAATCCATATTTAACTAGTCTCTTTTGATCATTAAATTAATTCCAAATTAATTCTTGATCAATACTAATTAAATAATATGATTTCATATTAATATATTATAACTTATAATATATTAATCAACCATAAACATACTCTTCTCAAAAACTATCCATACAAATTGTTCCGGTGAAGTGCAACCTAAATGGACCATGCCGGGTCGAATCAAGTACATACCAAATATAGTTATGGACTTAGACACCTTATCCAACAGTCTCCCACTTGGATAAGTCTGATAACTATAGTTGCAAGCATGGCTTCAGAAATCGACCAACAATCGTAGCTCTTAAAACTTTGTTGAACTATGAAGTGCCATTTTAGATAAGTGATCACATAATCCTCTGTTCAAGATATCAGCCGGACAAATACATGGAACAGTGTCGTGCTTATTGTCCAGCAGTTTGTTTCCCGATTTTCGATTTGTTTGACATAGAACTCAATCGAACATATCAATTCAGTTCTGACCGGGCCCGACACATAGGTCAAAACAAAATCATCGAGGGGCCCAAGATATCGCTTTTAATCCTCCAAGGACTAAAAGGAACAGATAAACTTCGACTCAAATGCTTGTACTAACTACTCGCTGAATCATACACAATAGCACGTTTTATAATATCAAGTTACTGATGCGTTTTCGTACTATCAATGTACAACCAACTCATAGTCAACAACTCATATCTCTAGGTTTGAAGACTTATATGACATTATCGTCTCACGATCACTCAAGATAAATTCCATGAAGTGATACAAGTGAGCATGGGTTTAATCCAATATTCAAAACTTATGAGAACTCATGAATGTTGCAGCAACCATTGCTATGTCTAATACAATTCAGACAAATCTACAAACCCAATTCATGACAGTCTTATTTCAATACCTACTTCCAAAGTACGATTGACTGTGGAAAGTTTGAAAAATATAATTATTCTGGAAGTCAAAACATGCAATGTTGAAACAATAGTAAACGATTGACACAAGATATTAACTTTACTCATAAATAAATAACTTTTATTTAATCATCAAATGTCAATTACATTTCACAAGTTTCAGAAATAGATATCTAATTATTAAAACTAATATCGTCCTTCAGCCCGATGCTCCTTGCATGCTGCAAATGATTAAACCTAGTCAGTCCCTTCGTGAGGGGATCTGTTGGGTTATCTTCTGACGATACCCTCTTTGCCACGAGGAGTCCTTCTTATATCTTGTGTCTTATGAAGTGATACTTTTTGTCAATGTGCCTGGATCTGCCATGATCTCTTGGTTCCTTGGCTAAGGCAACCGCACTATTGCTGTCACAGAAGATCTCCATAGGCTCCTTTATAGCTGGTACAACTCCAAGGTCTCCAATGAAGTTCTTCAGTCATATCGCCTCCTTCACCTCTTCGCTTGTTGCTATGTACTCTGATTCGCAAGTTGAATCAGCTACTGTCTCCTGCTTGGAACTTTTCCAAGTAATCGCTCCTCCATTCAGGGTAAATACCCAGCCCGACTGAGAGTGGAAATTATCTCTGTCGGTCTCAAAAATTGGCGTCACTATACCCTGTCACTGTCAAGTCATCACTCCCACCGAAGTTCAGGACCCAGTCCTTAGTCCTTCGCAGGTACTTGAGAATATTCTTTACCGCAGTCTAGTGGGCTTTTCCAGGGTTCCCCTGATATCTGTTGACCATGCTCAAAGCAAAGGCCACATTAGGTCGAGTACAAGTCATAGCATACATGATCGAGCCAACAGCGGAAGCATATGGTAATCGACTCATCTCAGCTATCTCAGCCTCTGTACTCGGGCTCTGAGTCTTACTCAGTCTGGCATTGCTCTGTATCTGTAAGTCTCCTTTCTTAGAATTCTGCATGTTGAACCTCTTCAACACCTTATCCAAGTAAGTTCTTTGACTAAGTCCAATTAGTCTTTTACTCATGTCTCTCAATATCCTTATCCCTAGGATATAGGCAGCTTCTCCAAGGTCCTTCATAGCGAAACACTTTCCAAGCCAGGACTTAACCTACTGCAAGGTTGGGATGTCATTGTTGGGTTATGAGCATTCTAACACTCCTAAGCGTACATGCAACCCTAAATACCTTGGATCTATGTTTTCTCTATTATACATACAATTATGAACATCCAAGGTATTATCCTAATCTAGCATACAAAATAATAAATATAACAAGATAGAATACATACCTCTTTGATGTAGAATGTCTTCATGAAGCTTGAGTACCTAGTGCCCCAAGTGTGACACCTCAAATGGTTCACACAACACCAAATACACTTGGAATAACTTGAGAGAAACTTGAACACTCCTTGAAATCGTCTAGCCCTCACACTCACACATTAGTGCACGATTTCTTGAGCCATGGGATTCTTTTATATGGTGGCTATTAGGGTTACACCATGTAACTCATAACTTTACCCATTCCTTATGCTCCATGGATTTTAACCTCCATGGAGTATCCATGGGTCACCCCATGGACTTATTCAAACATAAGGAATCTTGGATCACAAGCCCACATATATAAAATGAATGATTTACACAATCAACCCATATATTTAATTAGTCTCCTTTTGATCACTTAATTAATTCCAAATTAATTCTTGATCAATACTAATTAAATAACCTTATTAATATATTAGAACTTATAATATATTAACCAACCTTAAGTGTTATTTCTCTCATTATAGTCTATCCAAATGCATGATGCCATGCAACCCAAATGGACCATGCCGGGTCGGGTCAAGTCTTACCAATTATAGTTATGGACTTAGACATTAATCCAACAGTCTCCCACTTGGATAAGTCTAAAACTATTATTGCGTATGACTTCAGGAACCGATCAACAATCGTAGCTCTCAAAAGCTTCTGTCGAACTCTGACCTTGTCGATGAACTCTGACCTTTGTCAATGACTTGTCCATTAGATAAGGGATCATATATTCCTCCATTCTAGATATCATATGGACTGAGACATGGATTATCAATCATTCTCTCTGTCCATTTGTTGTTTCCCGATTTCCGATTCATGATGACTGACTGATTGAACAAATCAAATCATTCCTGGCTTGGCCAAGCACTCACATGTATCATCTTTAAATCATCGAGGGGCCCACAGATATCGCTTTTATCCCGAAGGTAAAAGAAATGGATAAACTTCGACTCATATGGCTTGTTCTACTACTTGTTGAATCATACACAAAGGCACGTTTTATAACATCGAGTTACCAATGCGTTTTCGTGCAATCAATGTATAACCAACTTATAGTAACAACTCATATCTCTAGGTTTGAAGAATATAAGATATTATCGTCTCATGATCACTCGTGATAAAATCCATGAAGTGATTCAAATGAGCGCGGGTTGAATCCAATACTCAGAACTTATGAGCACTCATGAGTGTTGTAGCACCACTTTGTCCACCAACTTGGACCTCTACAAACCAACCCATGACAGTCTTGATTCATATCTACTTCCAACATATAACCGACTGTGGATGGTTTGAATAACTTAATCATTCAGGAAGAGCGACTTAGTTATTCTGGAAGTCAAAACATGCAAAGTGAAACACAAGAATAAATGAATCAAATATGGTATCAAACCCTATGAATATAAATAAACACTTTTATTTATCACCATACTGATTACTCATTATTCATTGTTTAGGTTTTATCAACTTTATACTTGAATTTAAAACAATAGTTGTCCCATGCTCCAAGCATGTACACTATGTTTTCTAAACACTAGTCATGCCATACACCAAGTATGCATACTATGTTTGTCTATGATCTTTACTTTGTAAAATAGATCAATTGAACATCACTCCAATGATCATCTTTTCACAGTCCCAAATCCTTACTGCAAATGCAAGAATTCCAAATTCATGCCATTTACTGAAATCTGTTAGATTCTAAACTTATATGCATTGATCCTCTTAATGATTATGCACGAAGTCAGAAAGACTTGACAACAATCATTACAGAGCATTCCAAAGGAGATCAGCTCCTTGGAAACATCCTTCTTTCATTAAGTTTCCTAATCTTATACAGATTGAATAATTTCTAACTTTGAAACATTTCCATATTCCATTTTGACTATCACTTCTGAACAAGAGTTGCCTCCTTACAGATTATGTCAATATGGTCCTTCCAGAATTAACATTATACTTCCAACTGTCCTTGAGCAACCAATCTTTGGTAAACCTTAGATTGTCCTCGACAATTGCTTAATCATTTTAGTCATATCCAATTCTAGACCTTTTCCCTTCATAATGCCCCAGGCATTTGGAAAATTTTAGAAAGGATGAATATAGCACATGTAATCGATCCTATATCCGAAGCATATGGGACACGATTCATGATGTCTCACATAAAGACTAAACCAGTCTTTTGCTATAATATTTCCATTTCAATTTGCCAAGTTCTCGAAATTCAGATTATGAAAAGGGATGTCGTAATCATAATCGAATTTTAGAACGCAAATAATTGACCCATATATAGAATTTCCTTATGTCGAGCCATCCCAACATGAAATTCATATATATATATATATATATCCTTGATTAAATACGTTTAAAATCTCAATCTAAGCTTTTAGAATTGAAATGAAGTATAATTTCCTCTCCCTTAATTATAGCAAAACAACTTTTTCAACCCCTGCAACCTCACGAATTGAAACTTTTGTTTTTCTATAATTAACATTGCTAACTTGCAACCTTTGTCATAATTATCACGCTCCCACTAACATGATGATTATTAGCATAACACTTATGCTCCCACTAGCTTTGACATGTACTCAGAAATCAGCTGACTTTCTTACCAAAGTTCAGATTTCTGATACTAGATTGTTTTGATAAAATTTTATCAAAATCATACACCTCTCTTAGATAGCTCACATGTGTGTCTAAAAAATTTTAGAACTATGAAAAGAGATGCCGTAATCATAGTCTCAATTGTTTAGACCTTTGCCACTTCTCACAAGTCCATGTTAGTGTGCCGGTAAACCACACACGCTCCACTAACGACTTTGAGAATGCAAATATCACAATTGCTATCTAGCTAAAATCTACTTAGAGAAAGTGTTTCCTCACCATCATTTTCATGAATCGGAGAGAAACCTTATGACACTTAGATTTAATAGTGTATGTGTTCTTATCCATGTGAATTTGTCAAAACCATAATCACAAGACAAGGTTAGTGACAAATCCAAACTCATATTGATTAAACTTGTGCAATCTTAAATTCTTGCCATTTGGCAGCTCAGGTGCCTGCCATTGCTTCCAAGTAGTTGTGCAACCAATTGAGAACTCTCAGAACTCCTATGCAAAGCCAACTTGAATAGGCACAAAAATTTCAACACGATAGGTTATAAACCTCAAGTCGTGTGCTAGTGAAGGACTTTAGGTTTTATTCTTGATTAAGTCTTGAAACTTTCAAGAGCTTTAAGACTCCCACTGTCCTCTTGACATATAAGACTCCCTTGTCAAATATTCAAGAGATAGTGCGGATTCTTTATCAAGACTAACACTTTACACAATTGGCCTAAGTTGGTCTCTGTTTTATCCAAAACATCACAACTTACCAATTTCAAATGTACAAGAGTAGATAACCTTTTACTCTTACATTTGACTAGTGTTAACAAACCGTCTTTAAGATATGTCACTCAAGTTACAATCTTGGAGTATGACTCTAAGAATTGTTTTGGAATGAAGTATGACTCATCTTTTTGATTTAACCATTTCAACAATTCATGACTCCTCTTCTTAGTCATAAGAATGCACTAAGATGACTTTAGAGGACCAATTGTGATATGGTATCTTAATCATTAAGATGAACATAAACATGATACTAAAGTACTCTCCCATCTTTTCAGATTTGAGAAACTTTTATCTTTCTGCCATACTTTGATTCTTCTTATTCGTTCTGTCTCACATTGAACCTTCTCCAATGCTACAGACTTATACTTAAACTTATAAGTATAACCATATTTACTGAACTTAAGTAAATCATGACGAATAGTCTTCTTGATCTTTTATGGTGGACTTGACCAGTGCACAAGAATATGTACTCGATCCCTTAGTCCTTTCCTTATTCACATAAGGAATTAGTCTTAATTTTCCAAGCTGAAGGTTCTCATTCATCATACTATACAACTTGCATGATTCCAAGTTTCGGTCCAATTGAACCTTGGGTGATGAGAATCTTTCCTTATTTGGTAATATTAGACACTACCACAACCGAAAGAATCAAATCCATTTTTCCAATATTGCTATCAATGGAATCTTATAAGCAACAACTTTTCACAAATGTCATTGTAAGGATACTTAAAATAAATAAAATCAAAACCTTTTTCTTTTATTTTAAAACTTTGCGGAAAAACTTATCCTTACAATCCATATGAAAACCTTGTTGTTATCAATTCCTAAGCAATATAAATATCATAACTCTTAAGTAATAGTCCAAAATTCTGATCACCGAACCATGCGATTGAAATCCATCTTCGCGATCAGAATCAGCATGTACTTAATAGAGTTAGACAATGGACTTTACCTGAAGTAGAGCCAAACTTATTGACTTTAACATCCTTAGGTAAATTTGGCAGCTTCCTAACCAATGCCCCTTCCTTTGGCAATAGTTACCTATGGACCCTTGATAATGGGACTATCTCAGACTTCGCCTCTCTCTTTACCATTGGGTCAACCGAGTTGACTATGGCCGATCCCTTTCCATTGGGAAGAGAGAGCTTTACTGGATATCCAATGTCATCATTGTCAATGTCCATAGCGTTTTAGGAAGTTGATCTTAGCAAATAGATAAGATCATTAAGGGTCTTGTCTTAGTCTGTTTCATAGGATTCCCAAAAGAACTCACTATGTGACTTAGAAAGTAGTTGAGCCACCAACTTTCTCAAGACTTTGACACCCAACTCTCCCGGCTTGTCAATATGTGACTACATCTCCAAGATGTGATCACACCTAGACCTTGCCTTGCCAATAGGGCTTGAGTGACCTTAAACTTTTTAGGAACTTGTGGGTTAGGGAGAATAATTGGAGGAGGTGAAAGAAGTATGATATCCATGGGACATCATCTTCATTTAGGAAAGCTTGTTTCAAGAGATTTGGGAAGATCATAAATGTCTAGACCAGACATCTTTTTGGGAGATATTCAAGATAGTTGATTTAAAGTCCTTAATATGACACCCAATATGAAATATTAAGGCTAGTACCCAACAAACTATTTTATAACTTAGAAGAGGGATGCCGTAATCCAAGCTATAAAATATTTGAAGGTAGGTGAATGACGATTCACCAATTTCCACCATGAAAAAGGAAATAATTTATTAGGTTTTAATTGGATTTGAAAGTCCTAGATCTTTGAGATTCATTGAACTGTTCAAAGGCATGTTTCTATCTCGAGTGTGGCCTTCAGGTTTTGTGACTGGGATGCCGAGGATCACAAAACAAGGTGTGAATAACCATGCAAATATACTTGGTACCCTTAATATTTACCCCTTAATCAGTGTGCCGGTTAACCACACACGCTCCACCGATACTATGATAAATATTAAGTTACCCTTTGCCTACCTTGTTAAGTCCAGGTTAGTGTGCCGGTTAACCACACACGCTCCACTAACGACTTAAGCAAAGTGCAAAGTGTAATTTCATGGGTTAGCACCAAATTCACATTTTCCTAAGTAACTAAGATTGGGCATTAATAAGAGTTTAGTTACTTAGTATTTATCATTAATACTTTTAATGAAAGGAGAATTATAGTCTTTGTCCTACCCGTTCGGCTAACGACCCTCCACCAATCAAGGAAGCGGTGGGTGAGAGTGGACACCCATTAAACTGCCATTTTATAGGCAGTAACCTTATACCCCCCTTATAGACCGGCTTCGTGAATGAGGCCTACTAACGGTAAGACTGACTTTACTCTTATACATATATATAAATATTATTAACTTATAATATTATAAAGTATAAGGGTTGAATTTTAACTTTTAAAATTCTAAGGGCTAACTTGGAATTAAAGTATTCATGAGTGAAAACTTTTCAAATTCCAAAACTTGAGGGCAAGTTTTGAAACTATTCAAAACTAATTAATTCCATAACTTATGAGTTTAAAGTAGTTTTTTTTTAATTAAAATTCTTCAAGTTCCATAACTTGAGGACAAGTGATGGAAGACTTTAAACTAATTAATAAAAAAAAATAACTTTTTTTTATTGTAACTTATGGAACTAATTAAGGTTACATTTTTTTTTAATTTAATGAAGAGACTCTTGAACCTCCATAACTTGAGGACAAGTTATGGAGTCATAAAACCATTTAATTAGAACTAGACTCTTCATTTTGTAACCTTTGCCAACTTTTATGAGTTTTATGATTCTTAAATGTGACTTTTCATATAACTTGAGGACAAGTTACAAAAACACACTTTGGAATCAACTCTTAGATTAAAATGGATTGAAAACAACTATTTCACACAACTTTTCTATTAATCTAAGAACCTCATAAGAACAAGATAATTCAAATCATCAATCCTCAAGAAATTAGCAAGAACATACAAACTAATACAAATCTTGAAATTATGACAATTATCTTAGAAATTGGATTAGCATGAACATTACCACATGAAAAACAAGTTTATAAGTCCAAAAACATCTTAGGGTAATGTTCCTAGTCCAATTCCAGCCAAAACAATCGAATATATGCATCCAACTCGATTTTTCAGCTACTTTTGCAAGTATAACAAGAAAACAAGCCTAGGCTCTGATACCACTGTTGGGTTATGAGCATTCTAACACTCCTAAGTGTACATGCAACCCTAAATACCTTGGATCTATGTTTTCTCTATTATACATACAATTATGAACATCCAAGGTATTATCCTAATCTAGCATACAAAATAATAAATATAACAAGATAGAATACATACCTCTTTGATGTAGAATGTCTTCATGAAGCTTGAGTGCCTAGTGCCCCAAGTGTGACACCTCAAATGGTTCACACAACACCAAATACACTTGGAATAACTTGAGAGAAACTTGAACACTCCTTGAAATCGTCTAGCCCTCACACTCACACATTAGTGCACGATTGCTTGAGCAATGGGATTCTTTTATATGGTGGCTATTAGGGTTACACCATGTAACTCATAACTTTACCCATTCCTTATGCTCCATGGATTTTAACCTCCATGGAGTATCCATGGGTCACCCCATGGACTTAGTCCAACATAAGGAATCTTGGATCACAAGCCCACATATATAAGAATGAATGATTTACACAATCAACCCATATATTTAATTAGTCTCCTTTTGATCACTTAATTAATTCCAAATTAATTCTTGATAAATACTAATTAAATAACCTTATTAATATATTAGAACTTATAATATATTAACCAACCTTAAGTGTTATTTCTCTCATTATAGTCTATCCAAATGCATGATGCCATGCAACCCAAATGGACCATGTCGGGTCGGGTCAAGTCTTACCAATTATAGTTATGGACTTAGACATTAATCCAACAGTCATTTCCTATGAGTAGTGTGTCATCCACATACAGTACCAAAAAACTAAGTATACTCCCACTAGCTCTGACATATACATAGGACTCATCTTCGCTTCTCGAAAAACCAAACTCTTTGACCTTCTCATCGAAACAAAGATTCCATCTGTGAGATGCTTGTTTCAATCCATAAATGGATTTCTCAAGCTTACACACTCTATTAGGGTGCTTCGCATTGACAATAGCCTCTGGCTGACTCATGTAAACATCCTCAGCCAACTTTCCATTAAGGAAAGCGGTTTTGACATCCATTTTCCATATTTCATAGAGCAATGGCTAGCATAACCCTAATAGACTTAATCTTCGATACTGGCGAGAAGGTTTCATCATAATCAACTCCCGGAGTTTGAGTAAAACCCTTCGCAACCAGTCGCGCCTTATAATTATGTACATTCCCATCCATGTCGTCTTCTTCTTGAAGATCCATTTGCACCTGACTATCTTACGACCCGACACATTGTCAACCAAGTTCCAAACTTGATTGTCATACATGGACTGAATCTCGCTGTCCATAGCCTCTTTCCATTTTGCGGACTCAAGGTCTGCCATGGCTTCCTTAAAGTTGTTAGGTTCATCCAAATTTACCAGTGTACTATCACTGATAAATGCATCACCTTCTATATTAATATGGAAACCATAATAAAAATCAGGTGTGCTCCTAACTCTCGTGGAATGCCTCAGAGGTACGAACTCATCAATCGGATCAACAGGAGTTTCCTCATCGGGTTTATTGCTAGTGTTTGAGGTTCCTTCACCTCTTGACTCTTGAATTTCTTCAAGGTCAATTTGCCTCCCACTGTTTCCATGGCTTATGAATCCTCTCTCACGAAAGACTCCTCTCCTCGCCACGAAGACAACATTGTCACTCGGTCTGTAGAAGAAATAACCAAAAGATTTATGTGGGTAGCCGATGAAAATACACTGCTGACTTCGAGGTTCGAGCTTATCGTGAGTCTCACGCCTCACGAAATCCTCGTAACCCCAAATCTTGATGTGGTCTAAAGTGGGTACTTTCCCAGTCCACACCTCGTGAGGTGTTTTGGCAACCTTCTTGGTAGGGACTAGATTAAGGATATGTGCGGCAGTCTTTAAGGCGTACCCCCAAAATGAGATTGGTAACGAAGCTCGACTCATCATGGAACGAAGCATGTCTAACAAGGTTCGATTGCGCCTCTCAGCCACACCATTCAGCTGTGGTGTCCTGGGAGGTGTCAATTGTGAAACAATTCCATATTCCTTAAGATAGTCAAGGAACTCGATACTAAGATACTCACCACCTCGATCGGATCAGAGCATCTTTATCTTCCTACCCAACTGATTCATCACTTCTTGTTTAAACTCTTTGAATTTCTCAAAGGTTTCTGACTTATGCTTGATTAAATAGACATAGCCATATCTACTATAATCATCAGTAAAAGTCACAAAGAAGCGGTTAGCATCCCTTGTGGCGGTTCTGAAGGGTCCACACACATCTGTGTTTATGAGATCCAACAAACCTTCACCCCTAGCACAAGTACCAGTGAAGGGTGACTTTGTCATTTTTTTCAAGTAAACAAGATTCGCAACTATCATCTGACTTTAAGTCAAATGACTCCAAGACTCCAGCCTTTTGGAGTTGGCCTATGCGCTTCTTATTCACATGTCCAAGACGACAATGCCACAAGGATGCCTTATCCAAACTAGTATAAGAATCAATATGCAATACATTATTTCCTACGTTGTCTACAACCGACACAGTTTCACATACACCATTACAAGGTAATGCTTTTAAAATAAAGAAGCATTAATAACACCACATTCATTATTAAATGAAAAAGTAAATCCTTTTTTTACAAACCATGAAAAGAAAATAATATTTCTCGCCATTTCATACGAGTAACAACATTTATTCAAATCTAATATTAATCCACTACTAAGCAATAAAGAATAAACTCCAATCTTGGTGACAGGTGAAACTTTCCTATTCCCCATGATCAAGTTTATCTTCCCGTGCTCCACATCCTCACTTCTTTTTAGGCCCTGCAAAATAGAACAAATGTGAATTCCGCACCCTATATCAAGGACCCAAGAATTAGTATGTGGTGAGTTATTAGACAATATAGTGTAAATACCTGCATGGGTGGGTTTCACTTTGCCATCCTTAAGATCCAGCAAGTACTTGGGGCAGCTTCGCTTCCAATGCCCTTTTTCCCAACAGTAGAAGCATTGTGCATCCTTCGGGTTGGAAGAGGGAGTGGCAGAACCACCTTTGGTTCCACTCAAAGAGGAGCCATCAAGAGACTTTCCCTTGGTACCCTTCGAAGAGGTCTTCCTCTTTTTCCGTTTACCTTGCCTGATTTCCAGAACAGGGGCGGTGGTAGGAGTGGTAACGACATTCTTACCTTTGAGACTACTTTCAGCAGTCCTCAAAAGTCCTTGAAGTTTGCTAAGTGTGACCTCCTCCTTGTTCATATGATAGGTCATGCGGAACTTAAGAAAACGGTCCACGAATCTTTGCATTTTCTGCAGGTGGCCCGTGATGGATTCTCCAACCTTTATTTTCGTTGTTATCATGGAGGTGATGATTTCATACCTTTCCTGACGAGCACTCTAATGGTATCTTTCCATCAGCTCCTGGTGCATCTCATAAGGGTAGAAATCTTCATAGGATTTCTGGAGTTCTGCTGTCATGGTAGCCAACATGATACAAGATACCTTAGTGGCATGCTTCTCATGGGTAGTGTACTCAGCAATCTCCTCTGGAGTAGCAGAAGACTCATCGATGACCTTAAGCTCCTTGTCAAGGACATATTCCTTGTCCTCATAACGAGTGACCATCCTTATGTTCCTAATACAATCATTGAAATTAGTTCCATCAAAGATGACACTCCCACAAAGGTTCATGAGAGAGAAGGAGTTGGTAGAGTTTGAGCCAGAAGCATTGTTGGAAGACATCTGAAAAAGAAGAAAGACAAGTTTAGATTAGATAAAGAGTCCTTAATAAGACACCCAAAATGAAATATTAATGCTAGCACCCAACACAATATTTTATAACTTGGAAGAGGGATGTCGTAATCCAAGCTACAAAAATATTTGAAGGTAGGTAAATGACGATTTACCAATTTCAACCATGAAAACCGAAACAGATTATTAAGTTATAATTGGATTGAAACTCCTGGATCTTTGAGATTCATTGAAAAATTCAATGGCATGTTTAAATTTTGATTATGCCCTTCAAGTTTGTGAGTGGGATGCTGGGGATCACAAACAAGGTGTGAATAACCATGCCAATTAACTTAGTACTCTTAATTTTATCACCTAACCGATGTGCCGATTAACCACACACGCTCCACCGATCTATGATAAACCTTAAGCCACCCTTTGCCACCCTTGTTTAATCCAAGTTAGTGTGTCGGTTAACCATACACGCTCCACTAACGACTTTAGCAAGGTGCAAAGTGTAATTTCATGGGTTAGCATCAATTTCACATTTTCCTAAAGTAACTAATATTGGGAATTTATAAAAGGTTTAGTTACTTTATTTTTATCATTATACTTTTAATGAGAATTATAGTCCTTGTCCTACCCGTTCGGCTAACGACCCTCCACCAGTCAAGGAAGCGGTGGGTGAGAGTGGACACCCATTAAGCTACCATTTTATAGGCAACAACCTTATACCCCCCTTATAAACCGGCTTCGTGAATGAGGCCTAATAACGGTAAGACTGACTTGATCTTATATATATATATATATATATATATATATATATATATATATATATATATATATATATATTATTAACTTATAATATTATAAAGTATAAGGGTTGAATTTTAAACTTTTAAAATTCTAGGATTTGGAATTAAAGTATTAATGTGTGACTTTACAAATTCCAAAACTTGAGGGCAAGTTTTGAAACTATTCAAAACCTTTCATTTCTATAACTTATGAGTTTTAATGATTTTAATGGAAAAGACTCTTGGAATTCCATAACTTGAGGACAAGTTATGGAGTCCATTAAAAAACATTTAGATCAACAATTAAACTAACAATCATGTCAAATAATTTCTATGATCTAATAAACTCATAAGCATCCATAATTCATATCAACAATTTTCAAGAATCATATGAACTTAATATAAAACTTGAAACTTTGACAATTATCATTGAAATTAGATAAGCACAATCATTACCACATCAAAAACAGGTTTAACAATCTAAAAACAGTTAGGGTAATGATTCTAGTCCAATTCCAGCAATAAAACTCGAAATTCTGCACTCGGGGCCTCCTACTCGTCGAGTGCAAAAACCTACTCGACGAGTAGGATGAGTTTGCACATGGACTCGTTGAGTCCCCCCATAGACTCGGCGAGTTCACTGAATAATGAGCAGAAAAATCGATTTTTTAAGCAATTTGCATCAAGTATAATTGAAAACTAGCCTAGACTCTGATACCACTGATGGGTTTGAGCATTCTAACACTCCTATGGTGTGCATGCAACCCTAGAAACCTAGGATCTATGCTTTCTCTATTATACATGCAAACTTTCAATTTTCCAACGTTTCATCCTAACTAGCATATGAATGGGGGATATGTAATACAAAAACTAGTAGAATGACATACATTTCTTGTTGTAGTTGATTTCTTGGAGCTTTAAGAGCCTAGCACCAATAATGTGAATGCCTCAAGTGGAATCACAAATCACCACAACAACTTGGAAAACTTGAGAGAATATGATCACTCTTAAAAATCGGATATGCTTTCTTATCTCACACACTAGTGCCGATTTCTAGGGCCTTGGACTTCTTTATATAGTATGGAGGATTAGGTTTACATCCATGCAAACCCTAATACCCATGACCTTTCACATACTTAGGATCCATGGGTCAAAAGCTCCATGGACTATCCAAATATAGTTATGGACTTAGACACCTTATCCAACATGTCCTACCTCGCCCCAACAAATAGGGGTCCAACATTTCCTCCAATAAATCATCTCAAATGGAGGTCGGTCGATGTTGGCGTGATAATTGTTGTTGTAGTAGAATTCAGCCAACAGAAGATACGTATCCCAACTCCTATGAAAATCTAGCACGCATTCCCAAAGCATATCCTCTAACGTATGGATAGTTCTCTCACTCTGACCGTCGGTCTATGGGTGGAAAGTTGTGCTAAAGTGCAGTCGAGTACCCAACTCCTCATGGAATTTCTTCCAGAACCTGGAAGTAAATCGAGTGTCCTTATCCGAAACCACTGACACTGGAACTCAATGACGTGCCACAACCTCTCAGATATAAATATCTACAAATTTATCCATAAATAGGGATAAAATGCACACTCTTGGTCCATCGATCCACGATGAACCAAATCGAATCCACCCCTCGCGTTGTCTGTAGTAACTTCGTGATGACGTCCATCGTGATCTCTTCCCATTTCCAAATGGGAATACCCAATGGCTCCAGCTTGGTGTGAGGTCGTTGATGCTCGTCCTTGACTTTCCTGCAAGTCAAGCATCTCTCCACATACCAAGCCACGTACCGCTTCATGCAGTTCCACCAATAATCAGGTTCGAGGTCTCTATACATCTTTGTCGCACCCGGATGAATCGAAAACTTCGACTTATGTGCCTCATCCATCAATATCTATCGTGTGTTGCCCCAATATAGAACCCAAACACTACGATTTAAGGTAAATATTCCCCTACCATTGTAATCAAAATAGGACACGTAGTCCATGATGCGCTCACTCTTGCGTGCTCCTTTTTCATAGCCTTGGCCTGAGCGTCACAAATCCTCTCCAACAGTGGGTTAACCACAGTCATCCTCAAACATAAATCCCGAATAGGTGCGCTAGGCACCTTGCGAGTCAGTGTATCAACCACCACGTTGGCCTTCCCTTGGTGGTATAAAATCTTGCAGTCATAGTCCATAACTACATCAAGCCGCCTATTTTGCCTCATATTTAGATTTGGCTGATCCATCAAGTACCTCAAGCTCTTGTGATCTGTGAAAATGGTGCAACAGACCCTAATGTTCAACTTATATACTACTAGTTTAAAATTTATAAACCTAACCTCCTTAACTAACTGTTTAGGTAAGTCGGGTGTCAAACTCAGGGAACGGTATTTAGCTAAAAAAATAACCACTAAAAAATAATCTAAAAACAATAACTAAAGTGGGGATTTTATCTGATTTTACAAGTTCAGATTAACTTAAACTATTCAATTAACTAAAAACTAAGCAAACAACTTAACTAAGACGATTTTTATCAAGATTATGAAGACACTTTCGTTTAGCTTTGAATCTCCCTTTTTCCTATTGTTAATTTCGACACATGGATTTACTCAGTTGGTTACCAATATAAATATTATTAGTAGTCTTGATTTGATCTCCTAATTTTTTTCACCAATTCATGAACTACTATGTAATAATCATACACATGTAAACACAAAATTGATTATTTAAGATTATTGGGCTATGTAAGATATATCTAAGATAATTATCTTTGGTCAAGACAAATTACCAAACACAATTATGATCACATTATGTTCTCTAACAAAGTTAAACTTGTTACCATTTTAACTTAATCCAATATTTGTCCAATCCTAGCTCTAGGAATTTAATGATCATAAATAAATAAGTAAACAAGTTCATGCAATTAAACTAGTCATTTGACTACACTTAACTTGAATATAAGCAACAAAGATTAAAACTTTAGCATGCAAGGTAAAGATAAATCAAACACTAGCTTAAACCAACTTCATAAAATCCATGAAAAACAAGAAACTAGCACATAGTATTAGGGTTCATCTACACTAAACAAAAGCCAAATGATTTAGCTACTCATAGCAGAAAATAAACACAAAATTACAATAAAAAGTAGATTAGACTTGATCAATCTAATGCACACCGAATGTGTAATGCGAATCTTGCTACAATCTTCAAATCTCTAATCTCCAATCTTATTCTCTTACCAAGGGTTATTCTCTCTAGAATATGTCTCCAATCCTCTCTCAAGCTGATTATCAAAGGATATATATAGTTCCCATATAACGCTCCTCACGTCGTGAGATTATAGTGCTCACGTAGTGAGATCAGTAGAAATTTGTATTCAACAAGGAAACTTTTACTCCGCGTAGTAATCTTCTGGAAAATTCATTCTCATGAAGTGAATGGTAATAGCTCATGTCGTTATCTTCTAGTTTACGCATATGATCATGACCTTTCTTGACGCCGCGTCGTGGTATTCTAAAGCTACGTCATGGGAAGTGTATTTTCATGATTTTTCTTCCTTTAAAACACCATTAAGCTCCCAGCTGTAGCTCCAGTCCTTCCAGGTTCCATATTTTGTCATTTTCAGTCCTTTTTCTTCAAGAGTGTCCTTTATGGCTACAAAATGTAGTTTAACTTAATAAGTGTAACACCCGTCCCGAGAAGGTTAGTTTTAACCCTAAATATGTTTACGTTTCCTTTTTGGTATGTATGCTGAGCGTACTCGGAGTGTACGCATGGCGTAGTCATGCATGAGAAAAGCAAACTCGTACGCGTACGCGCCACATACTCAGCAGGTACACTGCACATACGCTATTCAGACCAATACCCTAGTTTTGAGGGTTTGCACCCTATATAATCCCGTTTATGGCTCCAAGACCTTTACCCTCATCAGCCTCCATGTAAAAATCATCCCTCTAGATAACCCTAAGTGAGAAGAGTGCACTTTGACTTCATTTGTATGTTTTGGTGGTCTTCTTGATGAAGAAGAAGAAGAACAAGGTGATAGACAGACATTGGAGCTTGGAAGAAGCTTGGATCTAGGATTCGCACCTTGCTAGCAACCTTCTGGAGGTAAAAAGCTCCTAGCTTGATGATCTTTCTTATGGATCTAGTTATTTCTTCATTTAGGGCATTTTTGGTCCCAACCTTTGTAATTCTTGAGCATAGCATGCTCTTAACCAAATAAGTCGTCCTTTCATACCCAATGAGGGGTCTTGAGTCATAAAAATGAGATCTTGATGCTTAGTTCTTCCTCATGCATGCTCTAGAAGGTCTATAGGTGTTAAGAAGTTATGTTCGTTGGTATTAAGCACTTAATGGGCATGCAAAGTCATAAAGTTGGAAACTTTATGACTCTCAATGGTATTTTGGCCTTGGATTTACATTTGGAACGTAAGAGCTTAACGTATTAAGGTCTTAATATGGAATAAAGGACTTCGGTGTGTACGTCGTGTGTAACCATGCATACATCGCATGCATGGGGTCAACCGCCCGATACCGGTCAAGGCTTGTCTACGCCCAACATAGGAGCTGAGTACGCCCCGCGTACTCAGCTAAGTTGACTGAGTTGACTTATTAACCTTGACCTTTGACAAGAGTTTGGACCAAGTCGTACCTAAGGGTATTTTGGGTATTTTGAGCTGTTAATTGAGATCAGGTCCTTGATTTTGGTTAGGTGATCGTTGAGCCAATTTTTCGGAACAGAGATTTATTCAACTTGCATTCCGACTGAGAGGTGAATTTTCCTCCCTCTACTTTTGGGTCGAAGGCACCAATACCGGACTAGAAGATTATGTATACTGTTATAGGATGTTGCTATGTTGTAGTGATATTGTAAGATATGCATGTTTATCTGTTTGCTGATAAATATTTATCTGATATGCATATGTCGACATAGTATGGTTGGGTTGCGGTTGTACTACTTTGTGTGGTAGCCAACTAACCCAGGAGCAATCAAGACTTAAGTTGTGGGCCCCGAGGGCAAGCCAAACTTATGTTGTGGGCTCGGGAACAATCCATATATGAGCTGAGGGCCCGATAGGCATGCCAGACTCATACTATGGGCTCAGGGGTAATCCATTATTTTAGTTGTGGACCCAGTATATGTTGTTATATGTATGTGTGTGTGTTTGTACTTTAGGGGAACTCACTAAGCTTTGTCTTACAGTTTTAGTTTATTGTTTCAGGTACTTCTGAGGACCGTGGCAAACCAAAGGCGTGATCGTGCACATCTTCCTGTTTTATGTCACTGGGTCTTGGGGAAAACTCTAATTTTGAAATAATGCTTTTGAAACAATGACTCTTTTTGTAAACAATGTTGGTTAATGGTTGATTTTGAAAATTTTAAATTTTCTTGATTTTGGAGTGTTACAAGTTGGTATCAGAGCCTTGGTTTGAGAGAACTGGATGAACATTCGTGTGAATCCAGACTCAAACTAGGGAACTGCAAAAGTTTTTAAATGGTTTTCAAAATTGTTTTCAAAATAACCAAGGAAGGATATGATGTGTACGATCAGTCGGAGCAAGAAATTATACCCCAAGTTACCCACACTGTCATTTGTTATGATATGGTAGAACGGCATGCTAGTTGTAGGATAGGGATCTTCAAGAATTGCATGATAGATTTTCTTGATGTATGATCCCTTATTTCTTATACAGTTTTCTTGCTTATTGTTGTAGGACTCTTTCGGGTGTGAATTAACTATTAATTGAATATGTTAAGTGACAAGTTGTATGGGTTAAATAATTTTAGAGTGAAGGATTTGGTTCTATGGTGTAGCTCTTGTCTGAGTCCAACCATCGTAGGTTTGAATCTTTTAATATAAGATTATTTAAGTTATGTTTCATGTGATTGTATTCATGCAGTAGTTAACTGGCACCAATGGGGGTCATTTGGCAGCTGATGGTAGGGTGAGGTGTGGATCCTAGGATAACCTTGGGGGTATGTAGTACTTATGATGCGCTTTTTAGTAAGTGTTGTAAGTTCCATAGATGGGTTATGTGTAAGCAGCCGGTCAGCAGAGGAATGTCTAGCTTTTCTCAGGAGTGAGAATAGGATGTATGTATATTCTAGTGTGTGCTATTAGGGTTGTTGTGATGATCTTATGAGACAAATATGGGTAGGTGTGGACAGCAGTATAGGCTCGTACTACCGGAAGCATAGGACCAATATGCGTAATAGGAAGTCACAAACTCTGAGGGTTTGTATGTGTGGAATGGTTGTGATTATATGTGTATTGTGGCATTTCTGATGCATTTTGGTTCATTTCCAGTATGTAGTTCACAAGGGGATCTGATTCAGGATCTGGAGATGATGGTCCGGACAGGTCAGGGTTGTCTGTTGATCAGTTACAAGAGATGATTACCGTGGAGGTTTTACAGACTTTGCAGGAAGAATTGTATGGTATCGTCGATCAGATCACTGGCAGGCTAATTGCCAAGTTTGAGGAGTGAACTGTAGTTTTGAAGACTGTAAGAGGTGCTACTGAGATGAATACTAGGGGAGATCTTGCTGTGGGGACACGGTTCGGAAAGATAAGGGGGGCTCATTCAAAGAAGGACGAAGAATCTGAGGCTACTAACTGGGTACTGGAAGTCAAGGGAGCTATGATATATACGGGAAGTGTAGGGGAACACATGGGTTTGCTTGCTAAAACTTCAAATGATATAAGTTTTGAGGGAGAGGGCATGTATTTCACGACCGCAAGAAGGATTGGATGTGTTTCCACAGACACCAGCAGGGTCATCTCAATCCTGACTGTCCTACAGGGTTAGTAGAGGGAGTGCAAGCCTCGATGTCCATCGTCCTGCGGGAGGTCAAGGTTAAAGCGCAAAATATCACATGTAAGAAATTTTGATCCTCAGTTTAATTTTGAATGGATAGCCATTCGTATAGTAGCTTATTAGAATTATTATTTTAGCATCTATAGGTCGTAATGGGTCAGGGTTGTGTCTTGGAAATCCTTGGGGTACCTAATCCGATTGATTTGACTCCTATCCCCATGGGAGATGTGTGTGTGATAGTGGGGATGGATTGGCTGAGTAAGTTTGGTGCTATGATAGACTACGAGGGTCAACAGGTGGTGGTTCGAACCCCAGGTAGGGGAGAACTGGTTATTTATGGAGAGGGTACCAGGATGGGGCCAGCTTTTGTTCTGTTGCCAGGGCTCGACAATATATTCAGCATGGATGTATGTGTTATCTTACTTATGTGGTTGATACACGAGTTAGGGAGCAGGCATCGGTTTCAGATGTGCCAGTTGTTAGGGATTTGTTGATGTGTTTCCGAAGGAGTTACCCGGTGTGCCTCCTGAGAGGCAGGTTGAGTTCAAGATTGACTTAGTGCCAGGTGTGGCTCTGATTGCCAAAGGAGCCATACTGTTTGGCACTGCCTGAGATGCAAGAGTTGTCCTCTCAGATTTAGGAGTTGTTAGGCAAGCAGTTCATTAGACCGAGCAGTTTGCCATTGGGAGCACTGATTTTGTTCGTCAACAAGAAGGTTGGTTCACACCAGATGAGCATTGATTACCGGGAGTTGAACAAGTTGACGGTGAAGAACCGTTATCCCCTTCTACGGATTGAGGACCTCTTTAATTAGTTGCAGGGTGAATCTTGGTTCTCCAAGATCGATCTAAGGTTGGGGTATCATCAGGTGAGGGTTCGAGAGGAGGACGTAAAGAAGACTGTGTTTCAGACTCTTTATGGTCATTACGAGTTTGTGGTGATGCCATTTGGAATCCCAATGCGCCTGTGTTGTTTATGGATTTGATGAATCGCGTATGCAGGTCGATGCTCAATCGATCAATTATTGTTTTAATGATGATATCTTGGTGTATTCCAAGAGCATAGAGCATCACAAGGAGCACCTTCAAGATCTTTTAGGAGTATTGAGGCGGGAACGACTGTATGCCAAGTTCTCGAAGTGTGAGTTTTGGTTATGCGAGGTTCAGTTCCTAGGGCATCTCGTTGAATTGGACCTCTCGTTAACCAGAATGGGATTTTGTTCGTGATATTGTTGCTCATCATGGTGGTTTCCATTATTTCAGATCGAGATGTTCGGTTCACTTCCCGATTCTGGCAGAAGTTCCACGAGGAACTGGGTACGAGGCTGCATTTTAGCACTGCTTATAATCCGCAAACTAACAGCCTGAGTAAGTGGACCATCAAGACACTTGAGGATATGTTGCGGGCCTGTCTCATAGATTTTGGTGGAAGTTGGGATTTCTACCTACTATTGCGGAGTTTTCCTACAACAAAAGTTATCACTCCAACATTGGTGCACCTCCTTTTGCGCTTCTGTATGGTTGGAAACTTCATACCATATATTTTTGGGGGGAGATCGGTCACAGAGTCATGGGAAAGACTGAGGTAGTCCTCAAGACCACATATCTCATCCAGAAGATCAGGCAGAGATTGCAGACAACTTAGAGTCGTCAGAAGAGCTATGCCTACCGACGTCGATCAGAGTTGGTGTTCCAGGTCGGCGATATGGTAATACTGAAGGTATCACCCTGAAAGGGTGTGATACGCTTTAAGAATATGGGTAATTGGGCCCCCCGGTATATTGTAACATTTCATGTGATCGCCAGGGTAGGCAGTGTGGCCTACCGGTTGGATTTGCCGAGTGAGCTCAGTCAGATCCACAACTCTTTCAATGTTTTTCAATTGCGGAAGTGCATGTTAGACAAAGACGTAGTGGTCCTTTTAGAAGATATTCATGTCGATGAGCACCTAAATTATATTGATAGGACGGTAGCAGTGCTGGAGAGAAAAATGAAGGTCCTATGCAACAAGGAGATACCTTTGGTAAAGGTTCGGTGGCAACATCGAAAATGCTCCAAGTGGAACTGGGAGCCGGAGGCGGAGATGCGGGAGCATTATCCTGAGTTATTCGTGTTGGATTAGGTGTCTAAGCCCATAACTATAACTGGTATGTACTTTACCCGATAGTAGCATGGTCTTTTTGGGTTGCCTTCACCAGTGCAATTTTATAGGATTGACTTTTGAGAATAAGGTTATTTGTGATTTATTAATATATTATAAGTATAATACTTTAATTGAGAAATCATACTATTTAATTAGTATTATTAATTGATCAATAAATAATTTGGAATTAATTTAGTAATCAAAAGAGACTGATTAAATATACGGGGACTGATTAAGTAAATCAATGATTCTTGTAGTGTGGGGCAATGATCCATGGTTGGTTAGGATGGGCTAAAAGGTTTAACCCATGGAACCCAAGTAATATGAAGGGTCATGGTGCATTAGGGTTTCCATGGATGAAACCCTAGCCTTTGTAACACTATAAAAGCAAACCCCTAGAGCTAAAATCGGTTGTCCATTAATTCTATGAGAGTGAAAATCGATTTTGAGCTAACTAGCCTATTCTCTCAAGCCTCCTCTTGCATTTGGTGTTTGTGACACATTAGAGGCATCACACTTGAGGTGCTAAAGCTTTCTAAGGCCAAGAACTACAAACTACATCAAGAGGTATTCATCTAACTTGGTTTTTATGTTGTATATCCTCTATTGTATGCTAGTTAGGATGTATGCTTTGGAAAATTGAAATTGCATGTATAATTAGAGAAAACATAGATCCAAAGCATCTAGGGTTGCATGTGATGGGTTTTATACAAACAATCCTATGTGTGCATGCAACCCTAGAATTGGATCTATGTTTTGCTATTAGATATACAACATTATGAGCACATGAAGAAGCCTAGCATGCTACTAGTAATTTCGAAATTCACAAAGGAGAAAGGTTTACATACCTCTTGTTGTTATATATTAATAACAACTCAAATCTTCAATCTTCTTGTCTTGAAAGCAAGTACCACAAGTGTAGTACCTCTAATGGCTCACAAACACCAAGAGCAATGGAGAGGCAAGAGAGAGAGAGATGAGAGGTAGAAAATCGGCTCTAGGACTTCTAATAGACAAGTGGTCGATTTTCCTAAGTCAGGGGGTCTTTATATAGCTGTAGGGATTAGGGTTCAGTCCTTATCCTTATCCGGTTGCTTAGCCACCAAGCAGCCCAAGGATAATTCCAGAAGCCCTATCCTTGGATGAATTCTAGGGCCTTATCCCCTTGAATTCGTCCACCCTATCCCTAGGGCATCCTTTGCCCTACTTTCCAACTATCACATAATTGCATTTCAGTCCCCCTAGTTTAGTTAATTCGTTTTGATCACAAAATTAATTCTTAATTAATTCTTCAACAATAATAACTAAACAAATATGATTTCTCCTTTAATATATTATTCTTATAATATATTAATAAACCATAATAACCTCTTTCTCTATTATTTCTCCAATCAAGTTGCTTTGGTGAAGGCAACCCAAAAGGACCATGCACAACCGGGTCAAGTACTTACCAAATATGGTTACGGGCTTAGACACTAATCTAACAGTCTCCCACTTGGATAAGTCTGGTAACGATAAATGCAAGTAGAATCCGATTAGCAATCGTAGCTCTCAAAGACGCTGTCAAACTCTGATCTTATCAGTAACCTGTCCTTTAGATAAGGGATCGGATGATCCTCTGTTCTAGATATCGTGTGGACAATCACATGGAACATAGTCATACTTATTGTCCATCAGTTTGTTTCTCGACCTCAAATTCATTTGACATAGAACTTAATTGAACACATCAATTTAGTCCTGACCGGGCCCGGCACATAAGTCAAATCAAATCATCGAGGGGCCCTGATATCGCTTTTACCCTCTTAGGATAAAAGGAACAGATAAACTTCGACTTATATGCATTTACTACTTACTAATCAAATCACACACAACAATGCATTTTATAACATCAAGTTACTGATGCGTTTACGCATTATCAATGCACAACCAACCAGCAAACAATAAACCATATATCTAGGTTTTAAGACCATATGATATTATCGTCTTGCGATCACTCGTGATGAATTCCATGAAGTGATTCCAGCAAGCGTAGGTTTATTCCAATGCTCAAAACTTGTTCATAAGCACTCATGAACATTGTAGCAAACCTTTGCTATGTCTAACACACTTTAGACAATCTACACACCAATTCATGACAGTCTTCATTCATACCTACTTCCAACATATGAACAACTGTGGATCGTTTGAATAATTCTTTTATTCAGGAAGTCAAAACATGCAAAATGAAACAATAGGTAAACAATTAACATAAGACAGTAACATTACTTATAAATAATACCCCTTTATTTAATCATCAAATGTCAATTACATTTATATATTACACGTTTCTAAACTATCTAATCTAAACTAATATCGTCCTTCAGTCCTATGCTCGTAGCGTGCTGCAAGTGCTTAACCCTACTCAGTCCCTTCGTAAGGGGATCTGCTGGGTTATCCTCCGATGATACCCTCTTTACTACGAGGAGTCCTTCTTCCACCCGATGTCGAATAAAATGATATTTTATGTCGATATGTCGAGATCTACCATGATCCCTTGGTTCCTTGGTCAAGGCAACCGCTCCTTCATTATCATAGAAAATTTCCATAGGCTCTCATATGGCTGGCACAACTCCAAGGTCTCCAATGAATTTCTTCAACCATATCGCCTCCTTTGACGCTTCGCTCGCCGCTATATACTCTGATTCGCACGTTGAATCAGCTACGGTTTCCTGTTTGGAACTTGTCCAAGTCACTGCTCCTCCATTGAGGGTAAAACCCCAGCCCGACTGCGAACGGTAGTTGTCCATGTCGATCTGAAAACTGGCGTCACTATACCCTCGCACCTTTAAGTCATCACTCCGAAGGTACTTAATAATATTCTTGACTGTGATCCAATGTGCTTTGCCAGGGTTCCCTTGATATCTGCTGACCATGCTCAAAGCGAAGGCCACATCAGGGCGAGTACAAGTCATAACATACATAATCGAGCCAACTGCGGAAGCGTATGGTACTCGGCTCATTTCTGCTATCTCGACTTTGGTGCTCGGACTTTGAGTCTTACTCAACTTGGCATTACTTTGGATTGATAGTTCCCCTTTCTTTGAATTCTCCATACTAAAACGTTTTTGTGCCTTGTCCAAGTAAGTATTCTGACTAAGTCCTATTAGTCTCTTACTTCTGTTTCTCACTATCCGTATTCCTAAAATATAGGCAGCTTTTCCGAGGTCCTTCATAGCGAAGCACTTCCCGAGCCAGGATTTAACTTCCTGCAGTGTCGGGATGTCGTTTCCTATGAGTAGTATGTCATCGAAATACAATACGAGAAAACTAACTATGCTCCCACTGGCTTTGACATATACACATGATTCATCCTCGTTTCGCAAAAAACCAAACTCTTTGACCTTCTCATCAAAACAAAGATTCCATCTGCGAGACGCTTGCTTAAGTCCATAAATGGACTTCTCAAGCTTACACACTTTATTGGGATGCTTCGCATTGACAAAAACCTCTGGCTGAGCCATGTAAACATCCTCATCCAACTTCCCATTAAGGAAAGCAGTTTTGACATCCATCTGCCATATTTCATAGTCATGAAATGCATCAATGGCCAGCATCACCCTGATAGACTTTATCTTTGCAACTGGTGAGAAGGTTTCATCATAGTCAACTCCAGAAGTTTGAGTGAAACCCTTCGCAACCAATCGCGCCTTATAAGTTTGCACGTTTCCATCCATTTCGGTCTTCTTCTTGAAGATCCATTTGCACCCGACCGTCTTACGACCTGGTACATTGTCAACCAGATTCCAAACTTGGTTGTCATACATGGACTGAATCTCGCTGTCCATAGCCTCTTTCCATTTTGCAGACTCCGGGCCTGCCATGGCTTCCTTATAGCTATTAGGTTCGTTCAGATTCACTAGTGTACTATCACTAATGAACGTAGCCCCTTCCATAGTAATATGAAAACCATAAAACTGGGGTGGAACACTAACCCTTTCGGAACGTCTAAGAGGTAAGGATTCGTCAATCGGTTCAACCGGAGTTTCCTCCTCTGGTTGAGCGCCAGAGTTAGAGGTTCCTTCATCGCTCCACTCTTGAAGCTCTTCAAGATCGATTTGCCTCCCACTGTTTCCTTGGCTTATGAGTTCTCGCTCTCGGAAAACCCCTCTCCTCGCAACGAAGACAACATTGTCACTCGGTCTATAGAAGAGATATCTAAAGGATTTTTTCGGGTAGCCGATGAAAATACATCGCTCACTACGAGGTTCGAGCTTGTCGTGAGTCTCTCGTCGTAGGAAAGCCTCGCAACCCCAAACCTTGATATGTGCCAACAAGGGAGCCTTCCCTGTCCACATCTCGTAAGGTGTTTTAGCAGCCTTTTTCGTAGGGACTAAGTTAAGGATATGGGCGGCAGTCTCTAAGGCATACCCCCAGAATGAGATAGGTAGTGAAGCACGACTCATCATGGAACGAACCATGTCTAGCAAGGTTCGATTACGCCTCTCAGCTACACCATTCAACTGCGGTGTCCTAGGCGGCGTCAATTACGAAACAATTCTGCATTCCTTGAGGTAGTCGTGGAATTCAAGACTTAGGTACTCTCCACCTCGATTAGATCGAAGCATCTTGATTTTCCTGCCCAACTGATTCTCCACTTCTTGTTTAAACTCTTTGAACTTTTCAAAGGTTTCTGACTTGTGCTTGATTAAGTAGATATACCCATATCTTCTATAATCGTCAGTGAAAGTCACATAGAAGCGGTTCACATCCCTTGTGGTGGATCTAAAGGGTCCACGTACATCTATATGTATGAGATCTAATAAACCCTCACCCCTCGCACAAGTGCCAGTGAAGGGTGACTTGGTCATCTTTCCAAGTTAACAAGACTCGCATACGTCATCGTCCCTAAGGTCGAATGACTCCAACACTCCATCCTTTTGGAGTTGGGCTATGCGTTTCTTATTGACATGTCCAAGACGACAATGCCACAAGCATTCTTTATCCATACTGTTGGAAGAATCTACACACAATACATCATTTCCTAAGTTATCTACATCCATCACAGTTTCATATATTCCATTACAAGGCAATGCTTCAAAATATAAAACATTATTAAAATAAGCATAAATATAACCCTTTTTCATTATCAAATGAATATCTAAAACCTTGTCTATATAAACCATGAAATGAAATGATGTTTCTTGCCATATCTGGCGAATAACAATTGTTCAAATCTAAACCTAATCCATTACTAAGCACTAAGGAATAAACTCCAATCTTGGTCACAGGCGACAATCTTCTGTTTCCCATGATCAGATTCATCATTCCATGCTCCACATCCCTATTTCTTTTTAGTCCCTGCAAATCAGAACATATGTGAAAACCACATCCTGTATCAAGAACCCAAGAAGTAGCATGTGATAAACTATTAGATTTAATTGTGTAAATACCTGTGAAAGATGGCTTGGTCTTCCCATCCTTGATGGCCTGCAGATATTCTGGGCAGCTTCTCTTCCAATGCCCTATCTTGTGGCAATGATGGCACTCTGCCTCCTTAGGGATAGAGTTGGGTTTAGCAGAACCATCTTTGGTTCCACTAGAAGAGGTACCATCTTAGGACTTTCCCTTGTGGTGGCTCTTAGAGGGAGCCTTCCTCTTCTTACCCTTCCCTTGTCATATTGCCAAGACAGGGGCAGCAGCGGGAGTTGGAGTTGATGCAACAGATTTGTCCTTGAGGTTGCTCTCAGTAGTCCTCAACAAGCCCTGAAGCTTGCTCAAAGAGACCTCCTCCTTGTTCATGTGGTAGGTCATGCGGAACTGGCTATAGCAGGGAGGCAAGGAGTGAAGGATAATATCAATTCCCAGCTCTTCATCAAAGTTCACATTCAACTTTAGCAAGCGATTGGCATATCTCTGCATCTTTTGCAGATGAGCGGTAAGGGACACTCCATTACCCATTTTGGTAGTGATCATCGAGGTGATGATCTCGTACCTTTCTTGCCTAGCGCTCTGGTGGTACCGATCCAGCAGATCTTGGTGCATCTCGTAGGGGTACATGTCCTCATAGGACTTCTGGAGTTCTGCAGTCATAGTCGCTAGCATGATGCAATTGACTTTCGTGGCATCACGCTCGTGGGCCTCAAAGGCCGCGATTTCTTCAGCAGAGGCAGTGTTGATGTCAATCTCCTTCAGCTTCTCATCGAGAACATACTCTTTGTCCTCGTAACGAGTGACCATCTGAATGTTGCGGATCCAATTGTTGAAATTATACCCATCAAAGATCACTCTCCCACACAAGTTCATGAGTGAGAATGAGCCAGAGGAGTTTGAACCAGAAGCGTTGTTGTTGTTGTTCGACGTCTGAAAAGGAAAAGAACAAAGTTTGATTAGAAATGAATCCCCAATTAAACACCCAAATGAGAAATTAGGGCTAGGATCCAACAACATTATTTACAAATTAGAAGAGGGATGCTGTAATCTAACAAGTAAATAATTTGAAGGTAAGTGAATGACGATTCACTAATTCTCCACCATGAAAAACGAAAAAGAGATTAAGTTCTAAATGTATTGAAAACTCCTAGATCTTTTGAGATTCATTGAACTTTTCAATGGAATGTTTAAATCTCGATGTGCCCCTCTAGTTTGTGACTGGGATGCCGAGGATCACAAAGTGGGTGTGAATAACCATGTAAATGTACATGGTGCCCTCATTGTTACAGTCACCTATTCTATGTGCCGGTTAGCCACACACGCTCCATCGAACTATGACAAACAATGAGTCACCCTTTGCCACCTATGCTTAGAATCCAATTAGTGTGCCGGTTAACCACACGCGCTCCACTAACGTCTTAGCAAGGCTGCAAAGTGTAATTTCATGGAATTGCACCAATTCACTTTTCCTAAAATAACTAAGATTGGGAATTGTTTGTAAAAACATTTAGTTACTTTTATAGTTCATTATACTTTTAATGAGGAAGGGTTTGCCCTATCCTACCCGTTCGGCTAACGACCTTCCACCAATCAAGGTAGCGGTGGGGGAAAGTGGACACCCATTAAACGACCAATTTATAGGCCATAACCTTATACCCCCCTTATAGGTTGGCTTCGTGAATGAGGCCTACTAACGGTAAGACTAGCATTTTAAGTTATATATATATATATATATATATATATATATATATATATATATATATATATATATATATATATTAATCTTGTAATATTATAATAGTCTAGGGTGTATTTTAAACATTTTAAAACACTAGGGTTTTAATTTCAATTTAAAATTTTCGAATTTTAAACCTTTTAATTTAAAAAAATTTTAAATATTAAAACTCTCTTGATTTAATAATTATCCTTGAAATAAACAATTTATTTTAATTATCAAATCTTAAAGGATTATCTTTTAAATTAAATAATTAATTTAACCTAATCCCTTAAATCCCCTAAAATCGAAAATATGGGATGGGATAATTCAAAATCTTTAATTACCATATTTTAAACACTTAAAAGATAATTACAAGATAATGTATTATCCTAATCCCTAAAATTTAGGATCTTATCTTGGGGAGGAGGCTAAAATCGAAATCCTAGGGTTTGCAAACCCTAGATTTCGAAATCTTAGGGGCTAAGGAAAGGGTTTGAAAAACCCTTATCAATTTTCGAAATTTAGGGTTCAAGAACCCTAATTTCGAAATTTTGCCTCCTAGGGTTTATTGGCCATAAACCCTAATAGTCCAATTCATAATTTTGCATAAACTAATTGAAAACAACAAAACGAAAGGCTCTGATACCACTGATGGGTTTTAAACAAACAATCCTATGTGTGCATGCAACCCTAGAATTGGATCTATGTTTTGCTATTAGATATACAACATTATGAACACATGAAGAACCCTAGCATGCTCCTAGTGATTTCGAAATTCACAAAGGAGAAAGGTTTACATACCTCTTGTTCCTATATTGTAATAACAACTTAAATCTTCAATCTTCTTGTCTTGAAAGCAATTACCACAAGTGTAGTACCTCTAATGGCTCACAAACACCAAGAGCAATGGAGATGCAAGAGAGAGAGAGGGGAGAGGTAGAAAATCGGCTCTAGGACTTCTAATAATCAAGTGGCCGATTTTCCTAAGTCACGGGGTCTTTATATAGCTGTAGGGATTAGGGTTTCAGTCCTTATCCTTATATGGTTCCTTAGCCACCAAGCAGCCCAAGGATAATTCCAGAAGCCCTATCCTTAGACAAATTCTAGGGCCTTATCCCCTTGAATTCGTCCACCCTATCCCTAGGGAATCCTTTGCCCTACTTTCCAACTATCACATAATTTCATTTCGGTCCCCCTAGTTTAGTTAATTCCTTTTGATCACAAAATTAATTCTTAATTAATTCTTGAACAATAATAACTAAACAAATATGATTTCTCCTTTAATATATTATTCTTATAATATATTAATAAACCATAATAACCTCTTTCTCTATTATTTCTCCAATCAAGTTGCTTTGGTGAAGGCAACCCAAAAGGACCATGCACAACCGCGTCAAGTACTTACCAAATATGGTTACGGGCTTAGACACTAATCCAACAGCATGTGCAACATAGGAGTGTTATAGTGCTTAAAACCCAACAGTGGTATCAGAGCCTAGGATTGTTTTCTATTATATTTGATGCTTGGTTAATTTTCAAAGCTGAAAAATCGATTTTCTGGCCTCTGACTGATGAACACGTCGAGTCCATGAACTGACTCGACGAGTTCACTCATTAAAATGGCAACTCGAGGAGTCATAAACATGCACTCGTCGAGTAGAGGCCTCTGTTTGCAAAATTTCGAGTTTTTGGCCAGAATTGGATTAGGATCATTACTACAAACTATTTTGTAAACATAAAAATCGTATTTTTCTGATTTGGTTATGATGATCCTCGTCCAATTAAAGGACAATTGTCAAATTTTAAGATGATAATATAATTATTTGTACTATTTGATATGAATTGCCTTGCTACATGAGTTAGATTAGATCAATAGAAATTATATGATAATGGTGTTAGTTAAAATTGATCTAAAATTATTCTTGAAGTGAGTTTTGTAACTTGTCCTCAAGTTATATGAAGAGTCTCATTCATGAACATTAAAACTCATAATTTTTCATAAGTTATGTAAAACAATAGTTTTTAAGAGTTACAAAACTTGCCATCAAGTTGTGGAATTTGTAAAGTCACACTAATGAAATATTTAATTCCAAACCTCAGAATTTTAAAAGTTTAAAATCCAACCCTTATACTATATACATATATATATATATATATATATATATATATATATATATATATATATATATATATATATATATATATATATATATATATATATATATATATATAAGACAAGTCAGTCTTACCGTTAGTAGGCCTCATTCGCGAATCCGGTCTATAAGGGGGTATAAGGTTATGGCCTATAAAATGGTGGTTTAATGGGTGTCCACTCTCACTTACGACTTCCTTGACTGGTGGAGAGTCGTTAGCCGAACGGGTAGGATAGGACATTAATTCTCGTTAAAAGTATAATGATAATTATAAAGTAACTAAATGTTTTATTAAATTTTCAATCTTAGTTGCTTTAGGAAAAATGTAAAAATAGTGATATTCCATGAAATTCCACTTTGCACCTTGCTAAGTCGTTAGTGGAGCGTGTGTGGTTAACCGTCACACTAATCTCGGACTAACAAGGGTGGCAAAGGGTAGCTTGATGTTAATCATAGATCAATGGACCGTGTGTGGTTAACCGGCACATTGATTAGGTGATTTGTAACATTAAGAGTACCAAGCACATTTGCATGGTTATTCACACCTTGTTTGTGATCCTCTGCATCCCAGTCACAAACTTGAAGGGTACAATCAAGATTTAAACATGTCATTGAAAAGTTCAATGAATATCAAAAGAATCTAGTAATTTCAATCCAATTTAAACTTAATAATCAATTCCATTTTTCATGGTGAAAATTGGTAAATCGTCACTTACATACCTTCAAATATTTTGCAATTGGATTACAGCATCCCTCTTTCGAATTGTAAAATATTGTGTTGGGTCCTAGCCTTAATATTTCATTTGGGTGTTATATTAAGGATTCACATCTAATCTAAACTTTGTTCTTTTTCTTTTAATATGTCTATCCCAAATAATGCTTCAGGCTCCAACCCTTCTAGCTCATTCTCCATCATGAATTTGGTTGGGAGAACTATCTTCGATGGGTCAAACTTTAACGATTGGATCAGAAACATTCGTATGGTCCTTCGCTACGAGGACAAAGAATATGTCCTCAATAAAGAGCTGAAGGAGATTGATGAACAAACTACTACTCCCGAAAAAATCAAGGAATACATGGTTCATGAGAGGGACGCGACAAAGGTGTCGTGCATTATGATTGCTACCATGACTGCTGAGCTTCAAAAGTCCTATGAGGACTTGTGGTCCTTCGAGATGCATAAATATTTGATGCAAAGGTACCATAAAAGTGCTCGGCAGGAAAGGTATGAGATCATTGCCTCCATAATCACAACCAAAATGAAGGATGGAAAGTCCATCACGGCCCACTTGCAAAAGATGCAGAGATATGTGGACCGCTTGCCGAAGTTGAATGTGAACTTCGATGAAGAGTTGGCCATTGACATCATCCTACATTCGTTGCCTTCTTCTTATGATCAGTTCAGTATGACCTATCATATGAACAAGGAGGAGGTTACTCTTAGCAAGCTTCAAGGCCTTCTGAGAACTGCAGAAAGCAACTTGAAAGGCAAGTCGGTTATACCTACTCCTACTGCTGCTACCCCTGTTCTGGCAATTGGACATGGGAAAGGGAAGAAGAGGAAGGCTCCTTCTAAGAGCCGCAAGGGAAAGTATCTTGATGGATCCTCTTCTAGTGGGACCAAAGTTGGTTCTGCTAATCCCTCTACCAATCCAAAGGAAGTAGAGTGCTTCCATTGTCATGAAAAAGGGCACTAGAAACGAAGCTTCCCCAAATACTTGCAGGACATTAAGGATGGGAAGATAAAGCCCACCTTCGCAAATATTTACACTATTCTGTCTAATAACTCATCGCATTCTAATTCTTGGGTCCTTGATACAGGTTGTGGTATTCACATTTGCTCTGATATGCAGGGACTAAAAGGAAGTAGGGATGTAGAGCACGGGAAGATAAACTTAATCATGGGGAATAGGAAAGTGTCGCCTGTGACCAAGATTGGAGTTTACTCTTTATTGCTTAGTAGTGGGTTAAATTTGGATTTGAATAACTTTTGTTACTCGTCAGATATGACGAGAAACATTATTTCCTTTCATAGTTTGTATAAACAAGGTTTTACCTTTTTTTTTTAATAATGAAATTGGTAGTATTAATGCTTATTATAATGGTGTATTTTATTTTGAAGCATTACCTTGTAATGGTATATATGAAACTGTGATGGTTGTAGATAACCTAGGAAATAATGTGTTGAATATTGATTCGTCCAATGTTTTGGAGAAGGCATGCTTGTGGCATTGTCGTCTTGGACATGTCAACAAGAAGTGCATAGCCCAACTCCAAAAGGATGGAGTCTTGGAGTCATTCGACTTGAAATCAGATGACACTTGTGAATCTTGTTTGCTTGGGAAGATGACCAAGTCACCCTTCACTGGTACTTGTGAAAGGGGTGAGAGTTTGTTGAATCTCATACACACAGATGTGTGTGGACCCTTCATAACCGCCACAAGCGATGCTAACCGCTTCTATGTGACTTTTACTGATGATTATAGTAGATATGGGTATATTTACTTAATCAAGCATAAGTCGGAAACTTTTGAAAAGTTCAAAGAGTTTAAACAAGAAGTGGAGAATCAATTGGGCAGGAAGATAAAGATGTTGCGATCCGATCGAGGAGGAGAATATCTTAGTATCGAGTTCCACGACTATCTTAAGGAATGTGGAATTGTTTCACAGTTGACGCCACCCAGGACACCACAACTTAATGGTGTGGATGAGAGGCGCAATTGAACCTTGTTGGACATGGTTCCTTCCATGATGAGTCGAGCTTCGTTACCTATCTCATTCTGGGGGTATTCCTTAGAGACTGCCGCCCATATCCTTAATCTAGTCCCTACTAAGAAGGTTGCCAAAACACCTCATGAGATGTGGACAGGGAAGGTTCCCTCGTTAGATCACATCAAGGTTTGGGGTTGCGAGGTTTTCGTAAGACGAGAGACTCACGACAAGCTCGAACCTCGTAGTGAGCGATGTATTTTCATCGGCTACCCACAGAAATCCTTTGGATATCTCTTCTACAGACCGAGTGACAATGTTGTCTTCGTTGCGAGGAGAGGGGTTTTCCGAGAGAGATAAATCATATGCCAAGAGGCCAGTGGGAGGCAAGTTGACCTTGAAGAGCTTCAAGCGTTAAATGATGAAGGAACCTCAAACAATGGCACTCAACCCGAGGAGGAAACTCATGTTGAGCCTATTGACAAGTCATTACCTCTTCGACGTTCCTCTCGAGTTAGGATGGCACCTGAGTTTTATGGCTTTCATATTACTACTGAAGGTGATACGTTTATCAGTGATAGCACACTGGTAAATTTGGATGAACCATCTAACTACAAGGAAGCCATGGCAGGCCCTGAGTCTGCTAAATGGAAAGAGGCTATGGACAGCGAGATTCAGTCCATGTATGACAATCAAGTTTGTAACTTGGTTGACAATGTACCAGGTCGCAAGACAGTCGGGTGCAAATGGATCTTCAAGAAGAAGACCGACATGGATGGGAAAGTACACACATATAATACGCGACTGGTTGCGAAGGGCTTTACTCAAACTCAGGGAGTTGACTATGATGAGACCTTCTCACCAGTAGCGAAGATTAAATCTATAAGGGTTATGTTAGCCATAGCTGCATTTCATGATGATGAAATATGGAAAATGGATGTCAAAACCGCTTTCCTTAATCGAAAGTTGGTTGAAGATGTTTACATGTGTCAGCCAGAGGGTTTTTTCAATGCAAAGTACCCTAATAGAGTGTGTAAGCTTGAGAAATCCATCTATGGATTGAAACAAGCATCTCGCAGATGGAATCTTTGTTTTGATGAGAAAGTCAAAGAGTTTAGATTTTCGAGAAGCGAGGATGAGTCATGTGTATATGTCAAAGCTAGTGGGCGTATAGTAAGCTTTCTGGTGTTATATGTGGATGACATACTACTCATAGGAAACGACATTCCAACCTTGCAGGAAGTGAAGTCCTGGCTTGGGAAGTGTTTCGCTATGAAGGACCTTGGAGAAGCTACCTATATTCTAGGGATACGGATAATGAGAAAAAGGAGTAAAAGACTAATAAGACTTAGTCAAAGTACCTACTTGGACAAGGTGTTGAAGCGTTTCAGCATGGAGAACTCCAAGAAAGGTGACTTACCTATCCAAAGCAATACCAAACTAAGTAAGACTCAGAGTCCGAGTACAGAGGTTGAGATAGCAGAGATGAGTCAAGTACCATATGCTTCCGCAGTTGGCTCGATCATGTATGCTATGACTTGTACTCGCTCTGATATGGCCTTTGCTTTGATCATCGTCAGCAGATATCAAGGGAATCCTGGTAAAGCTCAATGGGCTGCAGTAAAGAACATTCTTAAGTACCTGCGGAAGACTAAGGACTGGGTCCTTACCCTCGGTGGGAGTGATGACTTGAGAGTGGCAGGGTATTGTGATGCCGGTTTTCAGACCGATAGAGATAATTTATGCTCTCAGTCGGGCCGGATGTTTACCCTAAATGGAGGAGCAGCAACATGGAAGAGTTCCAAGCAGGAGACTGTAGCTGATTCAACGTGTAAATCAGAGTACATAGCAGCAAGCGAAGCATCGAAAGAGGCGATATGGTTTAAAAACTTCATCGGAGACCTTGGAGTTGTACCATCCATAAAAGAGCTTGTGGATATTTTCTGCGATAATAAAGGGGTGGTTCCCTTAACGAAGGAACCAACAGATCATGGTAGATCCACGCATATCGACAGAAAGTACCACTTCATAAGACATCAAGTAGAAGAAGGACACCTCGTTGTGAAGAGGATATCGTCAGAGGACAACCAAACAGATCCCCTCACGAAGGGACTGAGTAGGGTTAGGCACTTGCAGCATGCAAGGGGCATTGGGCTAACGGACGATATTAGTTTTAGTGATTAGATAAATATTTAGAAACTTGTACTAGTTAAATTGTATTTGACATTTGATGATTGAATAAAAGGAGTTTTATTTATAAGTAAAGTTACTGTCTTGTGTTAATTATTTACTATTGTTTCACTTTTGCATGTCTTGACTTCCAGAATAATAAGATTATTCAAACTATCCACAGTCGATCATACTTTGGAAGTAGGTTATGAGGCTAGACTGTCATGAATTGGCTTGTAGATTGTCTAAGGTGTTAGACATAGCAAAAGTATGTTGCAACGTTCATGAGTGCTCCTGAAATAAGATTTGAGTATTGGATTAAACCCACGCTCACATGAATCACTTCATGGAATTTATCACGAGTGATTGTGAGAGGATAATATCATATAGTCTTCAAACCAAGATATATGAGTTGTTGACTACGAGTTGGTTGTGCATTGATGATACGAAAACGTATCAGTAACTCGATGTTATAAAACGTATCGTTGTGCATGATTTAACGAATAGTTAGTACAAGGATATAATGTCGAAGTTTATTTGTTCCTTTTATCCTAAGAGGATTAAAAGCGATATCTTGGTCCCCTCGATGATTTTTTTTTTGACTTATGTGTCGGGCCCGGTCAGGACTAAATTGATGTGTTCAATTATGTTCTATGTCAGACAAATCGGAAATCGGGAAACAAACTGCAGGACAATAAGTATGACTATGTTCCATGTATTTTTCCGCATGATATCTTGAAGAATAGAGGAATATTTGATCCCTTATCTAAAGGACACGTCACTGACTAGGTCAGAGTTCGACAGCGGCTTTTGAAAGCTACGATTGTTGATCGGATCTTGAAGTTACATTGGCAGTTATAGTTATTAGACTTATCCAAGTGGGAGACTATTGGATTAGGTGTCTAATCCCATAACTATAATTGGTATGTACTTGACCCGATAGTAGCATGGTCCTTTTGGGTTGCCTTCACCAGTGCCATTTGATAGGATGGACTTTTGAGAATAAGGTTATTTGTGATTTATTAATATATTATAAGTACAATATATTAATTGAGAAATCATATTATTTAATTAGTATTCATCAAGAATTAATTTAGTCATCAAAAGAGACTGATTAAATATACAGGGACTGATTAAGTAAATCAATGATTCTTGTAGTGTGGGCCAATGATCCATGGTTGGTTAGGATGGGCTAAAAGGTTTAACCCATGTAGCCTAAGTAATATGAAGGGTCATGGTGCATTAGGGTTTGCATGGATGAAACCCTAGCCTTTGTAACACTATAAAAGCAAACCCGTAGAGTTAAAATCGGTTGCCCATTCATTCTAAGAGAGTGATAATCGATTTTGAGCTAACTAGCCTATTCTCTCAAGCCTCCACTTGCATTTGGTGTTTGTGACACATTAGAGGCAACACACTTGAGGTGCTAAAGCTTTCTAACGCCATGAACTACAAACTACATCAAGAGGTATTCATCTAACTTGGTTTTTATGTTGTAGATCCTCTATTGTATGCTAGTTAGGACGTATGCTTTGGAAAATTGAAATTGCATGTATAATTAGAGAAAACATAGATCCAAAACCTCTAGGGTTGCATGTGCACCATAGGAGTTTTATAGTGCTTAAACACAACAATTCATAACAACGAACTTTGAGGATGAAGTCTAGTTCAAGTGGGGGATAATTCTAACACCCATCCTGAGAAGGTTCTTTTTAACCCTAAATATGTTTAAGTTTTCGTTTTGTCTGTACACCTTGCGTACTCGGAGTGTACGCTTGGCGTACTCATGCATGAGAAAAGCGGACTCGCAAGCGTACGCCCCGCGTACTCAGCAGGTACGCCTCGCGTACGTTGTTCAGACCAATACCCTAGTTTTAAGGGTTTGCATCCTATATAATCCCCTTTATGGCTCCAAGACCTTCACCCTCATCAGCCTTGTAACACCCATAAAATTCAAGCCAATTTAAAACTTTTTAAAAAATTCAAAACCCATTAGTTATTACAAAATGTTTTCAAAATAGTTTCATATCAGAGTATCCCAGAAACCATAAGTCCAAAACACGAGGAGGTGTACGGTCACACCTTCGCCTTGCCAAGTCATCTGAAGCACCTGAAACAATAAACTGAAATCGTAAGCACAAAGCTTAGTGCGTTACCCCCAAAATACTGATATACATACAATCCACATAACCATGCCAGCAATATCATAACATAACAAACTGAACAGCATGTAATTGGTCCACAGCTTTACAAACTGGATTACCCCTGGGCCCACAGTGTGAGTCTGGATTGCCTACCGGGCCCACAGCTCACATCTGGATTGCCACCGAGCCCACCGTACGAGTCTGGATTGCCTACCGGGCCCACAGCTCGTATCTGGAATGCTCCTATGGTTTGTTGGCTACCGCACGGAGCAATACAACCTCAACCCATCCCACATAGCATGTTAACATATAACACCACTAATAAGCATACAGATAATCCCATAATAACAGAGGTAGTCCTACAGATCTACCTAACTAGCACAGCAACTAGCATGCAGCACTAACTCATACTCAACATATCAATAACTACCCGAATATCAATCTGGAGGGACCGACCTAATGTCGTAGACCCTGTCGGTATAGTGAGGAGAACTCACCTAACACTGCTGAAGTCCTGCGGATAAAACCAGCTGCTGGTTGACAAATTCCCAAACTGTCAACATTGAACACACCCAATTAGTAATTGGGTTCCAAGCCCAAGGTCCAACTCACACTACAACAACCCAATAATCGAGTAATGGGCCAAAGCCCAACGGATGGCCCAATTTTCCAAATTGGGCCTAACCCTTCACATGGGCCTTACCCTTAGGCCCAACCATCTCTTCTGGTCCAAACACTTGGCATTCTAGTGGCCTAATCTCTCATAATCATAAAGGCCCAATTATGGCTCATCTATGGCCCAATTTTCTAAATTGGGCCCAAGTCCTCACATGGGCCTTATCATAAAGCCCATCTAGTTATTTTGGTCTATTAACTTGTTCTTGGATAGCCCATCAATAGTCCAATCGCCAAAGCCCAATAGGAAGGCCCAACTCAAGGCCCATGTGAAATTAGGGTTTTCACATGAAATGATGATTAGGGTTATGTGTTCCTACTTAACCCATTAAAGACTTAATCCACTAAGGACTTAATCCATTAAGTCCAATATTGCTCTAGATTAATTTTGCAATTGATCATTAATTAATATTTTAAGTTTATTAAATAATTCACGTGTGTGTGTCCCGATCGATTCCCACAAATTAGGGTTTTATGCCATTAGAGTTTTCCAAACCCTAATTAGGGTTTTCCAACCCAATACTGGCCCATTAGTCCATTGGTTGGGCTTTTAGGTCACTTTGGGCCTTATTGGGCCCTTTACGGTTTCATTGGGCCCACTAGGGTCTCTTTGGGCCCACTAGGGTTTCATTGGGCGCAACTACGTCCAAGCATCCCAAACGAGTCCAAAACACAAGCAGAGCACACCGCCACCCAACACGGCGGCTGGTGGCGGCAGGAGGCGGCAGCCACCACCTTACGTTGGTAGTTTAGACTTTTCTTTTCATTATTCCGATACGGATTACAATACAATTTACGATAATATCCAATAACATACACACTCATAAAATCATACACACACACAACCACCCTTATGGTGGCCGGTGGTGGTTCATGGTGGCAGCCACCACCTCACGGTGGTTGTGGTGGCTTTTCTAGCTAAATCCGATTACACAATATAGCAACAGTGGACATACATATAAAGTAACACACACACCCACACAACCACCACCCTACGGTGGCTTGTGGTGGCAGAAGTGATTTCAAGGCATCAACCACCATGGTCAGCGGCCATGGTGGGTTTTTCCTCAATATCTGGTGAAGAAAATGCACCCACTCACGTTTTCTGGTTCGTAGATGAGTCCAGCCACCCACCTGGTGGCGTTCAACGAACGGAAGCAACCTACACGCAAGCATCCGACAGCAGGCGGTGGCGGCTGTTGTGTGACGAGTTCCAAAGTGAGCGATGATCGGAATGGTACAGGCAACAGTCGAGCGTGGCTGTGAGCGGTGGTAGAAAAGAGAAGAAGAAAGAAGGAGGATACGGCAGTCCACCGTTTGATGGCAACGGAGCAGCAGCGGCACAAGGTAGTGGCAGCAGCGGCGATCAAAGCGACGGTTCTCCGATCTCTAATCGGTGCAGCTACCCTCGACAGCCCTCGATGGTCTCCCCCCGGCTACGCACAACATCCGGCGACGTAGTGATGGTGGTGTTCCGATGGCAAAACGGCAGACGATGAGGTGGCGGCTGAGAAGGAGGATGGAGATGGCGGCTGGTGTTTAGAGGCTTAGGGTTAGGATTACCGGGTGGTAACGAGTTTATATCCCGCCTCCATCAAACTTCTATCTATAATAACGCTTCTGGCCCCTCCTTATCCCTATTCTTTCAATTTAAGTCCAACAGTTACAAAACAACCCCCTCGTCTACAAATTATTCTCAAATGAAGTCCGTAATTTACCCTTTATACCCAAGTTCCCATAAATCCTTCCAGAATGAGTCCTAAAGTTACCCATTACACCCTGCCTTCTAAAATCCTTCCAAATAAGTCTCGAACTTACACTTTAACCCTCGGAAATCAAAAGTATATCATTTGGCACCCCGAAACCAACACCCCACTAATTATTATTTGATTTTGGACAATAATAATATAAAATAATAATAAAATTACTTCTCGAGGTTCCGGGTTTATCATTAGTTATCCCATTTTAAACAGGATGTTACAAATCTCCCCCACTTAAATTTGATTTCGTCCTCGAAATCGTTTCTTATCATTCCTTACACGCCAAACACTTGAACTACTTGGCTCCAACCCCGAGCAAAACTCTAGCCTTTCCAAGGCAACCGTATCCAACCCTCGCAGGGTTCTAAAACCTAGAAATAAATGAATCCCTTACAATATGATCACATTTACTCAATCCAAAATTTGAAGTCTTGAGGTAGTCTGGCTCCCTGACAGACCGCCCACACTGAATCATTACACTTATCTCCCAACTAGCTACTCAACTGCTAATAACCTGGGGGTTCCCACCCGAAAACAGAATCACAATCCCACACTACTACATGAAATTCTCTTCTTGGCAAGAGATTAGGTACTCCTTCAAGAGAAATTCGTCTTGATAACCAATTCCTAGTGATATAATGAACAACGGGATGTAAACTGGGAGATGAATCCTTTTTGGATCAACAAGACAATGTTTCCTTTAGCTCCCGAACCACATATATATAATAACCGGCTCATAAGCATAGACACTCATACCTGGCCCAATCAGCCTCGGACTGGAATACCAGGTATGCCTACGACGGTCCAGTCATCCTCGGGATGGAATACCCTCGTATCCTGCACATGTTTGGCCCAATCAACCCTCGGGTTGGAATACCAAACACCCCATATCCAATCAATCATAGGGTCCGGTCATCCCCGGGATGGAATACCCTAGATCAGAATACCACTATATACGAATCTCATTTCTAAACTCATAACTTGAGGTTCGAGGACCTACTCTTGTATTTTGCACAAATCTTCAAATTCCTCGCAGCCAATTACAGCTCACCAAAACTCAACGTTGTGTCCATTCCAAAAGCGCTCCAACAAAAGAAATGAACTACTAATATCACTAGGCCCATAGCCTATGACTGGAATACCCCTACAAGGTCCTCAGCATAGGTCTGGATTTCCTATGAGCCCACAGCATGAGTCTGGTATGCCCTACCTGGCCCTCAGCTCATGACTGGAATGCTCTTGATAAACTATCAACCTTGTCCAAAGAAAAGGCCTAACCAACGTTCTTCACAACATTAACCAGCGCCATGATGCTGAAACCCCACCATGCACGATTCACTTATAAAATAAGTTGCTATCCAAGCAAGATCCTACAAAGCCATGGCCGCACATGACCCTAATATAGGACGATAGTTGAACTCTAGATCCAATTGCAGACTATAACCCAGACCTGATCAAGCACGTAAGACGAACCAAACCTATTGTCACATTGAATACCCACAGATACACAAGAAGAATCACTACCATGCACATATTTGGGAGTCTCTAACTCCATATTCACTCGCCACAAAGCCCATACTTGATCGAGACTCGTCCAATTCTACTAATACAAACTAGTCCGAGAAAACTTCCACGATTATCCAAAAGGTTACCGAAACACGAGTCAAATACGAATCAAAATTCTATTCCATCATTGAGGGGAAAACTACCCCAAGGACTTAGGATACATAACACACTGCACAAGGGAATTGGTGACACGTTCCTAGCTTCTCAACTGTCGTCTATTGAATTCCTTCGTAGAATTCCCGCTCCCTGAAAGGTTCACCGATTATCGCCTGTCCGACCATTCTGGAAACCATAATCTGATCGGCAACAAACAAAACCTTCAATGGCTGACGCTCAACCTGAGAATTCCCAATTCTGCTATCAAGCACCGAGAAGACGCGATTCACATGCTGGGGAGTTTTACCGAACTCCCAATTCACACAACCCTCAAACCAAACAGCGATTTGGGTTGTCTTCCTTCCTGACAACGATGCGAAACTTATCCCATTTTCAAAACTGCTCATGTTTCTGAATCTCGGGATAATTCTCCCTCACTTAGATTCGACTAAGTCTTCACAGCACATGAAAAAAAAATTAGAGAATTCCCAGTTCTTATTTTTCAATGATCGATCCGATGACAACCAACTCCTTTCAACCGGTGCTCCATTACTAGCCAATCACAAGTGATCACACATGTCTAAGAACTAGCTGAACACTTCCTGAATCCCAGTGATACCAACAATCCCTAATACTTGGATGATCCCCCACTCAAATCCTGAAGTCCAAAAGGTAGATGCTCCAACTAACATCTCAGCAATGAGTTACTTCCCTGGGCGCTTTCCTCCGCCAATCAATAGCGGTTACTGAACCACTGTATCCTGACAACGCTGATTAACCATCGTGTGGGACCCCGTCCACAGACCTCCCACATTATGCCCTTCTTCCCAAAGTGTTCCAACAACTCTCCCGCCCTCTGCTCTAGAAATAATATCATTTAGGGTCTCGCACCCTGACTCACTCACCAGCTCGATCATCCACAGCTGAACTGCAGTAGCTGAAGCAACCTCTGCCCTATACCGGGCTACAAACTACTCCCAAGACATAGTCTCCAATCCCAAAAGTGAAATAGATTGTACAACTAATCCTTACCGCCCGATACAAGAGATCCAAGGCGAACCGGACCTCACAAACTGCTTATGCCATATCGCCCTACCTGCGCTCACCAGCGCTGAGATACTGTCGCCAACCCCTGCAACTAAACTGACCCCAAGCTAGAATACAACTTGATCCTAGGGTCACAAGCTTGCTCACTCCTTGGAGCTCGAAAACTGGAAGGGCATAACCCTTGCCCTAGAAAACGACATTCCAATCCATCTATTATCAATTCTACTTCCAGCTGCAAAACTCTAACTGATCATAATCATTACCCTCTTCTGGAGTCCCTATGACCCAAATCCCGGCCTTGAACAAAACCCCCCGACGCCTCAAATCAGGAAACTTATATACCGACTTCTCCCGCTCAACCCGCGGGGTGCAACGAGTACGGAACATTTCCTTGATCTCAAGTAAACTGCAGTTCTCTGCTCGTCAGAATACGTCCCAATAACAAGTCCCGGTACTGCAAAGCTCGACCAGCTCCTCCTCCTGCCGCAGTTACAGTTGTTGTAGCTGTCGCGGAAACCGTCTAGGCAATGGCTGCGTAGCGCTCATCAAAATACTTCAACCATGGCGGTCTTGCTAGACCCAAACATCTCCGGCAACTGTCTCCGAACAACCTCGATCACCTCCTCCCGGATGATCTTACTAACACGATCCTTTGACAAAACTGGCCTAACCTGGATGCCAGCTCCCGATCCTGACCCGGATCCGGTCTCAAAACGTCCCGCATCCACCATTCTGGTAATACACCAGAAAGATATCGGATAACCCATATGCTAACAGGGAACCAACTCCCAACCAAACCCTAGGGGTTGTGACTTCCTTGCTACGCGTATGGGTCCTGTGCTTTCAGTAGTACGGGCCCATACTACCTTCCACACCTACCCATATTTTTCTCAAGTATCACCACAACGCCCTAACTGAATACATAGACATAGCGAGCGCTCAATCCTCACTCCTAGAGGAATGCTAATCTACCTCATAACTGGCCTCCCGGCCTCTCACGGTCCACCCATGAAACTTCCACCAACCCTGCAGCACTAGTGTATGCTAACCATACATAACACTGGACCCTATAGACTTTCGAATACCTGATCCTACCCTAAGCCCTTCATCAAACAAGAACAGGAAATAAGGCCAAACCAAACATTCTCAGGCTATAAGATCTTAATTATGTACGGCCGTGATGCATACACTAAGAAACTACAGTAATGATGTCAATTTCATAAAAAGAAAACCCTAGGCTATTAGGCATCATATAATCAGGCAATTCTATCATGCAATTCCTGAAGATCCTTAGCCTAGTACTAGCATGTTGTTCTAACATATCACAATATCAATAACTGTATGGTATTTTGGGGTCTACTTACTGGCTCCGGCTGATAGTACACCCTGCATCCTCCTTTGATATTTTGAAAACCTTTTTTGAAAATCATTTTGAAAACCTATTCCTTAGTTTGAGACTGGATTCACAGAAGTGTTCCTCCAATTCACTCAAACCAAGGCTCTGATACCAACTTGTAACACCCATAAAATTCAAGCCAATTTAAAACATTTTGTAATAACTAATGGGTTTTGAATTTTTTAAAAAGTTTTTAAATTGGCTTGAATTTTATGGGTGTTACAAGCCTCCACCTAAAAATCGTCCCTCTAGCTAACCCTAAGTGAGAAGAGTGCACTTTGAGCTCATTTATGTGTTTTGGTGGTGTTCTTGAAGAAGAAGAAGGTGGTAAAAGGACATTGGAGCTTGGAAGAAGCTTGGATTTGGGATTCTCACCTTGATAGCAACCTTCTAGAGGTAAAAAAAACTCCTAGTTTGATCTTCGCGTAGGATGAGTTCTTGACCCACTTTAAGTGGAGGTTCTGTTCGGCGGAGAAGATGTTGGAGTTAAAGAATCAACTGGTAAATTTAAAGAAGGACGACATGAAGGTTAAAGAGTACATCGATGCTTTCACGGATAAAATGGAGTTCGCCCTATAACGTATTCATGATCAATTGACCAACATTAATAGGTATGTCAAGGGGCTACCTTGGGAGTACACCATGCTAGTTAAGCATGCACCTACTTTTGATGTAGCTGTCTGGGCTGCAAGGTCTGTGGAAAGTATGATCAAGAAGAGGACCGCCGACAGACTGAAGTTGGCGATAAGAGGAAGGGTTAAGGACCTTCAAAATCCGAAAAGAAGGGTAGATTCTCAAAGACTGAAAGGAAGACTGCGGAAAATGGTGAAGCAAGGTGGTGCAGAAATAGCAGGAAGAAGCACTCAGGAAGGTGCGATGGGGAGGTGATATGTAAGTGTGTAAGGACGGTTCACTATTCCATAGATTGTACATTTGATGACAATAAGTGTTACGAATGTGGAGATGGTGTGCACATTTCGAAGAATTGCCCAAAGAAAAACGAAGCAGCAAGGCCATATATTCAGCCAAAGCTAAAGGAAAGGGCATATTTCATGGGACTAGATGAGGAAATAAGAGGGCGTGAATTTGGAGCTTCTTGCATGTAGTACTTGAGGTAAGGAGATAAATGAGTAGTGTTAGGGTGTGTAACCTGATGTAATAAGGATGTAGTATAAACAAATCTTGTAATCATTTTCAAGAAGTAATTTAATCCCTAATTATGTTATATGACTCAATGTGTTAAGTTGTTCTTTGATCTTCTTGTATGGTGACTTAGTGAACTGCGAGATAATACTTGGGACAAGTATGAGTAGGTGTGAAAGGTAATAGAGGCCTATACTACCGGAAGCACATGACTCGCACTTAGATCAGGGAAAGTCACAAAGTTTCTAAAGTATCAAGGTCATTGAGATAATTTGTCCATTTCCATCAGTACCTTTGTTTTGGTAATGACTACGAAGATAAGTAATATTCTAGCCCTAGTGGTCATATCGAATCGAGTCCGGCTAATTTGCGGAGTACGTTCAATGTAGTGTCCGACTTTAGTCAAAACTTGAAGCAGGAAGGGATCAATGTGATCGGTACACAGATCATAGTGGTCCTTAAGACTAAGTCTCCAGTAGGTAGGAAGGCTACTTACACAGATGTGGTAGTACCACATTAGAACATGAAGGAAGGTACCTTCAGGAGTAGGCATTCAACACTTAGGACAAGAGTCTAGTTCATTATATAACTATTGTACGATAAAATAAAAGAACGCAAGAGTTACGGTTATCACATAGGATGTAAAGGTAACGTACGAGATCATTATACATCCCTGTCTTACTGATGTTTCCGAGACGTAATCATCCTAAGGGGAGATAATTGTAACACCGACAAATTCGGGCTAGGCAAATAAGTTATTATAAGCCATAATAATGACTTTTTGGTAGAATATTATTTAGGATAAATAATATTAAACAAGTTATAGTATGTGTGAAAATGATTCCACACATATAAACAACGCAAAAATCCAGCTTTGTATGAAGAAGTTATGCATCTTCGAAGTTTCACGATTAAACCGACACGACTCTATGTATCGTAAAAAGTAAATTTTTGATAAATTACTTTTTAGCCTAATAGATCTAAAGGAAAGTCTTACAGTTGTTAAACCGATGGTGTGCATATAGAGAACATCCATATATGACTTCGTAAAAGGAAGTTATGACTTTTTGAAGTTTCAGCGCAACAGTATACAGCTTAGAAACCGAAGGAGAGATCGGTTGATTGTTAGGAAAAATAATCTAAACGAGAGTAGAAGATCTTGTCCATATGATTCACTCAATATAAAGATAGTCGAGAAAGGATATCATATGAGAAAGTTATGAATTTTTAACGAACATTAATAGTCTAAACTTGCTAAAAATATAGATTTAAAAATACGGTCAAAATTAGCCGACAGAGTCTAACTAAAAGTTTTAGATCTCATCGATATCTTTCCGGGATATAAAAACATCGAAGACGGAGTTCATATGAAGAAGTTACGCCATTTAGAAATTCTGAAAATTTGCAAGCAAAAAGTATGTTGCGCGCACCGATGATGTGGCACTCTCTAAGGCGACACATGGCATGTCGGGAGACCGCCTCTTCGAAGAAACAAGATGACATGTCTCATTGTGGGCGTGACACGTGGCACCATGAAATGGCGACATGTGGCACCTTCTAGAAGGCTAGGACGCGGACGAACGAAAATGCAACACGTTGCACAAACTGGGGGGAGCTAGAAGGACAAGAGTGTGTGGCGCACCTCTTGTCTGTGCGCGACGCGTCTCCCAGGAGCCTATAAATACCCTTATGATTTTTCTCATTTCCACACGAAAATTCCACTCCTTTCTCTCTAAGCTAATTTCCCTTCTTGAGTCAAATTTTCTTGAGGTTCCTAAGGGTATCTAGTAAGGTTTTGAGGGGTCGAGGCGTGTGGCAAGTAGAGCTTTTAGTTACGGAGTCATGTCCACGTAATTTTCCTAGTTTCTCTTAAAAGCTCTGTAAGTTAAGCTACACTATATCGATTTCAGTGTAACTTATATTTATAGTCATAAGTCGTTATTATGAAACTATAAATAAGATTTATCAGTAACTCCAAGTCACCAAAGGGCTTCTAGTCCAGCGGTATCCGGTGTTGCCCTCCCTCCTTGAGGTTGAGGGTTCAAGTCCCGTCGTGGACATAGGTGGATTTAAGGTGTAGTTTAGGAGTAGGTTAGATTTGCCATTTCAAAAATAGTAACTCCAAGTCATTATACTGATTGATCTACTTACGGAGATGATATCTAGTTTGGATGTAGTGAGGTGTTTAAAGTGGGATTTCAAAACAGTATACTCTGTATACCAAACCGACCCTACCTCTGATATGAACCTACCTAGTTATCCCTTATCACCTATAGATATTGATGTATACATTGGGATTAGTGATGATCTAGACTATTATTAGTTACTTGGATCACAAGACTAAAACTCTACATTAATCATACTTAGGTCACGTTAAGGGAATATCTAAGGTGTTAGGCGAAACTCTGCCCAGATCACCAATCACCCACCTAAGTCAAGTGAGTTCATACTTACATTCATCTTACACATAGATACGAAGTATCAAGATAAATGATTTATGTGCTTATTATCTGTGCCAAAAATATTATGTGTTAGATAAAATAATATGAGAAGACATTTAGATTGAATTAATCATTTAAGTATTATACACTTATAAATATGTATTGGGGAGAGATAGGGGATGGTGGATTGGAGATGATAGATAGGTAATGGTAGATAGGTGATGATAAATAGGAGATGACTAGGAGATGGTCTGACCTTGACTGGTGATGTTGCAATGTAGTCATCTACGAGAGTATATATGGCGACCACTGACTAATCTAAACAAGTCATGTGGAAACACTAGTAGGCTCATAACCTGAAAGTGGTGAATTACGAGTTCAGGTGATGTAGTAACTACGTATTCATGCAATGATACTATAACCCTTGTTGGACACATATTCAGGGAGTAATCTCCCAAACATTATTATCTATGCGATGTAGGCGATGATCCTTAGGAAAAATTCCTTAGCAATAAACTTATAAGGAAATGTGATGTGGGCGATGATAGGTAAATGCGATGTAGATGATAACCCTTACGATAACCCCTTAAGGAAGAATAAATAAATAAGAAAACATGGATGGGTAATTGGGTTAATTGTTTGTTTGATGATTAATTAAAGACATTAGCTATGATACTGTGGGTTGAAAACCTTATGTAGTCACCTGGTTTCCCAACCTGACCCGCTCAGCTTCTTTGTATCACAAGTAGTGGTATAAAGTTGCATGCATGATGAGAGATTCAATGAGATATAGACCGTTAGTATATTTAGACATTGTAAATCTCCGTTTAAGCTTATGTTTCTTGTATCAGTTATGACATTCCAAGTTTTAAAAAGATATCAATATCTAACGTTTCTTCGGAAATGTTTAATGTTAATATTATCTCACAAGGAAATAATATTTTGGGACCAATTTCGCAACAAAAGAAATACGTTGCTTTAAAATAAGAATAAATATTTTTTTAAATGACCCTAAATTTGGGGATGTCACAGAATCATACAATGAATGGGTGTGTCTGATTCATCTACTAGATTAAGATGACAACATTTGATTATTCTAGACGGTCTTGTGAATTACGTTGTTAGTGTATATTCATAATTTGCGGACGTAGAAGAATCATGGCATACCATATTCATCAAATACTCTAACAAAATCTTAGTTGCCTTATGATTTAACATCGGCCAAGGAATCCCCTAGCTGTGTAATCTCATCGTTGCTCACAATGATTCATAAGGTAAGGTGATTCTTCCTGATGATCGTTGATTAGGTTTATGAGAATCGATTGGGTTGGGTAACTATGGGTACATTGTCTTATAGATATATAGGTTGTATTATATATTCACATTGTTTGGTAATCTTTGTTATGCATGACTATTAGATATGATTTATTATCATTATAATATTGTGGGATTGAAAACTTACGTGTCTCACCAGGTTCCCAAACCTAACCAGCTCAAATTATATGCACCAAAAGTTGTTGTACTAAAGCTATTGGAACTTGAATAAGAATGTTGAGTGAAAAAGAGACAACTTGTATAGTATTCATGATTAATATGTATTTGCTTTGTAACCTATGTTGTGTACTAATTATGACATCCTTAGTGTTTTCGTATTTTGAAACATTGTTTGTTATCTCAAAATGTTTTATTAAACTGAAATTTTCCGCAACAAAGACAATATAGTATTGAAAGAATAAAGCAATAGTTTTTTTGGTTCTAAAAAATAGGGTATGTGACATTATTAATAGTTTTAGATGATGATTTTTCCAAGAATCAAACTTGAAAAAAACGATATACCATATAAACTAAATTTAATTTTTATTTATAACTCTATGATAAAACGGATATAATCTAAAGGTAAAATTATATTTGCTAAAGAGAAGATGCGGTTTCGATTAGTTATATGCAAATTTATAATGTATTTTATGCTCACATTATATATATATATATATATATATATATATATATATATATATATATATAGAGAGAGAGAGAGAGTCAAGATCAAATAAGAATGAAAATATTGATAGGAAGATAATAAGTTTTTTTTCTACATATTTTTTTAGCGAACAAATAAAATGAATCATTAAATGATTCATTTGTAAGATGATTCACAAGAAAAAAAATTTCCAAAAAAACATCTTCATGATTTATTTTTAAGTAAATTAAGAAAAAAAATTCACTTTTATGACAATTTTAGTGAATAACAACAAAATCATTGTATAAATGAATATCGAGATGTTTTTTTTTGAGAAATTTTTTTTTGTGAATCATGGTATTTTTGATTTATCTAGTGATTTATTTATTTTGTTCGGCAAAAAAATATGTATAAACAAAAAACTTCTTACCTTCCTACCAAAAAAAATTACTTACCGAATATATATATATATATATATATATATATCATAAAAAAATCCATTTTCTTCTTTAACCTTATGCATTTGAAACATGCATGACTTTTCATTTTACGACTATTACTCAAAATACTTAACTAATGATGAGTAATTGATTCATTGAAATTTATGTTCATTATAATGATCCATGTTTTGGAAACATAACCGGACCAGCAGGTTCAACTAGGAACCAGACTCGGATCCGGTTCTTAGAGGCCAAAAAACTGTTCTTCATGTGAACTGGTAAAACCGGTCGTACCAGTAAAAACCGGGAATTTAAAAAAATATTTTTTTTTTGTATTTTTTATAATTAAAATTAATAATAATGTAATTATGACATCATACAGTTTTCACGACTCTTCTTCTTACTATTCAAACTCAAAAGACTTTTAACTTTTCATGATTATTTTATTCATTAGTATAATGATTACGTTGGTTAATCGTTAAATAGCAAAACTAAATTGAAATGTCAAATTAACAAAAAAAATCATCAAACAATTTATTTGATAATAAAACTTATTTTTCAACAATAGGTAGTTTTTTAATTATTTCAAAATAATAAAAATTTAAATATAATGTTAAATAACGAAATTAAATCGAAATGTCAAATTCACAAACAACCTACAAATAACTTTCATTGAAATGATCAGAAAAATGTTCATCTAAATTGATTAGCTAGTAATAGTTAAATAATGCTATAAAAAAAATATTTTTTTTTGTTTATAACTTACAGGTAGTAACTAATAAGGTGATATAGTTTTGATATGTATCTATTTATAATATATTATTAAGAGTAGTGTAAATTTGTCGTTCTAAAAATATTAGAAGGTGTTATAACAAATTAATGTAAAAAATTATTAACTCTAAATTAATAAAAATGATATAGTTAATTTTAATACAATATACATATCAATAATTTAATTATATTATTGTATTATGTGCGATATATTTGTCTTAATTTTAAACAACAAAGTTTTCTTCGTATGTAACGCACAGACATTCGCCTAGTTTAATCATAATACTATCCATAAGCTCGTTATAACACCAAAAATAGAATCTTTTACACAAAATCAAGAGCCAAGACAAGACTCGTAAGCTAATTTACCCAATTCCATCTAATAGAAATCCAAGAAATTGAATTGCTCAACAAAATCAACTCAATCAAAGCATCTCTCCTAGTTTTAACATCGATAGCATTATTTTCACTAGAACCCAACCACAACCACAAAATTTCCATTAGAAGACAAAGACTAAGTCTTAGCTACCATATCCCCTCAACGCCATATACAACTCATAATTCTAAGGAAAACAACTCATTTCTCACTACCTTGACAAAAACTAGCCCAATGGAAACTTTACTAAGAGTATATATCTCATCAACTTTTCATTTTTAAGTTTATCTTATGGACACACACATGTGATTATATGGTAGCATGGATTTCAAGAATGGTATCTAATGGGTCACTAGAGATGATGTTATATATATATATATATATATATATATATATATATATATATATATATATATATATATAACCACAATAACATTTAACCATAGACAAAGGGCTTCATCAATAGGTGAGTCACGGGGAGGGATTATGTGATCTAATACTTGATATTATCTAGCATGGATCTTTAGAAGTTTGACACAATAAGCATATTGAACTTTCTTAATGCTGATGGTAATTGGGATACCTCCACGACATGTATAAGGTATGTAACAATTCTTCCTCGTATTCGAAACTCTATTAGTTTCAAAATTGTACTCACATAGGCATCAGAATGTACTTCATATACCTTTTCATAGAGTACGACTGACCTTTATAATTTTGTGAACTTGAAGTCTCGCATTTGGATCCATGACTAGGGCACCATTAATAGTGATATTAATCAAGAATATTTGAACCCTACAAAACTCAAGATATCAGAATTTTCTCCATTCATTGGATCTCAAATCCACAGGCCTTAAGAATTTGATTATTGATAAATATTAAAAATTTGTGCTAAAAGATATTTATGCTCAAGAATCATTATAGAATCATATTTGTTAGATAATATATGATCATAAAGGGTCACACTAACAATAACTTGATGCAAATATATTATTTATAAGAATTTGATTATTGATAAATATTAAAAATTTGTGTAATTAATTGGAAATTATTTATTTCATGGAAATATTAATTTTCAGTGCTAAGTATCATAATATATCGTAATGTATAATTTATTAAGTGATGTACATCTGTTTGGACTAGAAATACTTTTTTCTTTTAGCTAAAGGTTTTATATATTATTTATAGTTTATTTTATTTACTTCTTTTAATAATGTATGTTAGCATACTTCATTCCAAATTTAGTTAATCATCATGCATATTTTCCTTTTTGTTGTTTTCCATCTATATCGGGTACTTTGAAGTATTTGATGTTAATTATAGATTTTTAGAAGACTAATGCGAGGCGGAGATGTTCGGGAATCGTGGGAATCAATCAGACATGGAAAATGAATGATCTTGGGTTTGATGACTTGTGGAGTTGATGCAAAATGTGGGCTTGTTGATAATTGGAAATTTGAAGAAGATGAGCTTGTATTTAAAAGAAGATGGAGGAATATTTGATCGTGTAGAATTAATTGATCAAGCGAGTACACGAGCTAATGGGTGGTTTAGAGAAGTTAAATTGGGCCAAGATTGAAGAAAAATAGGATAACTATTGGCTACAAGTTGATGGGAAGCAAATCAGGCCATTGGGCTAAAGCAATGAAATCCCAAGACACAAGAAGCCTACTCTGCGGGTCACCCGCGCATCCATGCGCAGCCTGCAAAAGAGCTACACGGGCAATTCTAGAAATTCACTTTTAATGGATATGAGGAAGGTTGGTGAGGGTCTTTTGCACACTCTTGGAGATCTGAAAATTGGTCAATTTCTCTGCATTTTTTAGAGCTTTGGGAGAGCAAAATCATTTGAAGAACATCATTCTTCAAATCTTTTCATCTTGGATTTAAGTTTGGTATTTCTAAACACTTTTTATTTTGATTGAACTTAGCCATTTTAGGCTAAGTTAATATTGATTGACTTTGGAAGTAATCCTTGAATTTTTGTTTGATCTTGAAGAACATCATGAACTTGTTCTTGAATCTTTATGAAAGTATTTTCTATTTTAACATCTTGTGTATGAATATGTCTTTATGTTATCAGTTTAGATGTATCTTTAGTAATTACTTGGCTAATTTCTTGATTAAGTAATAGATCTTCAAATTAGCAAGAAACAAATGGTTCTTGTGTTTGTTTTCACTTCACACAATCATAGAAATACTTTCTCTAACAAGGTAGTGAAAGCATTTTGACTCCTGTTGGATTTTTTGGCTTTTAAGCCTTAATTCTAGTTAATTTTCATTAATTACATGCTTCATGGAAATTATGACTTTAACTAAGAAAATGTAATATGAGCTTCTCTAGCCATTGTATTAACTAAGAAAAGTCTACATAATCTCAAGCTTCTTGGATTGCTATAGCCAAATTAGAGAATCATTACATGTATTGCATATTGAGTTCTAGTGACTTATTTACCAAATGTTCAAGTGTTGAACATTGGGCTAAAGCAATGAAATCCCAAGACACAAGAAGCCCACTCTGCAGGTCACCCGCGCATCCATGCGCAGCCTGAAAAAGCCCTACACGGGCAATTCCCAAAATTCACTTTTAATGGTTATATGAGGAAGGTTGGTGAGGCTCTTTTGCACACTCTTGGAGATCCGATAATTGGTCAAATTCTCTGCATTTTTTAGAGCTTTGGGAGAGCAAAAGCACTTGAAGAACATCATTCTTCAAATCTTTTCATCTTGGATTTAAGTTTGGTATTTCTAAACACTTTTTATTTTGATTGAACTTAGCCATGTTAGGCTAAGTTAATATTGGTTGACTTTGGAAGTAATCCTTGAATTTTTGTTTGATCTTGAAGAACATCGTGAACTTGTTCTTGAATCTTTATGAAAGTATTTTATATTTTAACATCTTGCGTATGCATATATCTTTATGTTATGAGTTTATATGTATCTTTAGTAATTACTTGGTTAATTTCTTGATTAAGTAATAGATCTTCAAATTAGAAAGCAACAAATGGTTCTTGTGTTTGTTTTCACTTCACATAATCATAAAAATACTTTCTCTAACATGGTAGTGAAAGCATTTTGACTCCTATTGGATTTTTTTGGCTTTTAAGCCTTAATTCTAGTTAATTTTCATTAATTACATGCTACATGGAAATTATGACTTTAACTAAGAAAATGTATTATGAGCTTCTCTAGCCATTGTATTAACTAAGAAAATTATACGTAATCTCAAGCTTCTTGGATTGCTATAGCTAAATTAGAGAATCATTACATGTATTGCATATTAAGTTCTAATGACTTATTTACCAAATGCTCAAGTGTTGAAATCTTAATGTCAACCATCTTTCTCTAATTGATTTACATCAAACTCTTGCTTTTTTTGAATTATAATTTCCAAGTTTTAGTGTAACCTAGTTTTCTCAAAACAACCAAAAGATCAAAACCCTCATTTTTACTTTTATTTTCGTTTCTCAAGTATTTGTACAAAAAGGTTTTCATAGAGTTATAAATTGAACCAATCTGCATGGATACGATCTATTACCACTATATATTATTTTAGTATGTAATATTTAGGGTATTTATTTTGTTGGCTTAGACAACCACCACATTTTGGTGTCGTTTTTGAGGATTGGTTTTAATTTAATCAGTTTGTTTCTCTATGCCCAAATCTTATCGTATAGGGACTCTGATTTACAATCCCAAAATTGAAAAAGAAGCAAGACATTTGGGAAAGGAAATGAGGTTAGAATGTGGTCAAACTACTCACACTAACGTGGCTCCGAAGGTTGAAATCGCTTCTTCTAGTGATCCCGAAACCAAAGTGGAACCCAAATCAAGTCTCGATCCTCGCCAAGAAATTGCTGAAACACTACTCACCGGTCTAATTCCAAACAACCCATATATACCACCCAATCCACCCATCATAAACCAAATCCCGGGAAATCTCATTATTGTTGTCTAGATGGGTATTCTGGTTTTCATCAAATCCCGGTGATACTTGAAGACCAAGTAAAGACAACATTTACATGTCCATTTGGCACTTTTGCATACTAGAGAATGTCATTCGTATTATGTAATGCCCTGAATACTTACCAAAGTTGTATGGTTAGTGTTTTCTTGGAATATGTCGAAAACATAATTGAAGTTTTTATAGATGATTTTACAGTATATGGCAATTTCTTTCAAGAGTGTTTGACCAATCTCACAAAGATTTTAAAAGATGCATAGAAACAAATTTGGTTCTAAATTTTGAACAATGTCATTTTATGGTGAGTCAACATCTTATTTTGGGTAAAATTGTGTGAAAGAAACGGATCGAGGTAAACAAGGCTAAACTTCATGTTATTCAAAGCTTACCTTACACAACTTGTGTACGGGAATTTCGTTCTTTTTAGGTCATGCAGGTTTCTACCGGAGATTCATCAAGGACTTTTCAAATATAACAAGACCAATGTTCTAACTCTTGCAAAAAGATACCGATTTCTAGTTCAATGTGGTGTGAAAAGATTCATTTGACAAGCTCAAAGAGTTTCTTACTTCCTTTCCCATCATATAAGCACCGAATTGGGATCTCCCTTTTGAGATCATGTGTGATGCAAGCAACTATGCCATAGGCGCTGTTTTGGGTCAAAATAATGGAAGAGCCTCCCATATGATTTACTATGCATCAAGGACAATAGATAATGCTCAAAGAAACTACACTACCACGAAGAAGGAGCTATTAGACATAATATTCGTCTTGGAGAAGTTTCGATAATGTCTACTTGGTACCAAGGTCATTGTGTATTCCGATCATACGGCTCTCAAGTACTTGTTGACAAAGAAAGATGCAAAGCCAAGACTCATCTGGTGGAACTTACTATTGCAAGAATTTGGTTTGGAGATTCAGAACAATACCGGATATGAAAATCATGTTGTCGATCATCTAAGCCAAATCATATCAAATGACATCCTCTCCCATTGTGGGACGAGTTTCCAGATGAACAGATGGCTATTCCAAACATATTTTGGGCCCAGGACGAGAGAGGAAAAAAAGACCCTTAAAATACACAAATTTCATTAACTATTTTGTATAACAACTAAATAATTGAAAGAAAATTATTTATACTAGCTTCTAAATATAACATTTTTTATTACAAATATTCATATATTTGAAGAAAAATACTTCTTCTAGCTTTTTAAGATGTAAAATTATTAATGATATCTTCAAGATCGATCTTGTCTAACATATCATTAATATAGTCCATAAAAATTTTGGTCCCTTTTAAAAGATGGGCCCTAGACGGTCGCCCCTATCGCATACCTTATGGGACGGGCCTGAATGAACATATTTTTTCCCTTACTCAATCTATTCATCGGTATGTCAATATCGTTAATTTTTTGGTCACAAAAAGGTATATCGACACATTCACACGTGCTCAAAACGATAAATTAAAAATTGATGCAAAATACTATGTGTGGGATGAACCTTACGTTGCCTAAAAATCAATGGTTCATATTTTACAAAATCACCATGATCATAATTAAAACATGGTCAAATAAGTAATTTTTAAATTAATTAATCATAATAATAGTTAAAAATAACATAAAATCAAGAATTATATTTAATTTTATTCATATGCAAATCACATGTAATTTGATATAATTTGATAATGAATTTTTATTTTCCTCTTATTTGTACTTACGGTGTTTCTAATAGATATTTATGTTGTTCAAAACTCTCATTTGTAGGCACTATGTTTCTAATAGATGTTTATGTTATATAGTTCAAACAGTTACAATTTAATATATATTAACTAAGTATAAAATTACTACTTTGTAGTCTCACCTCGTTCTTTACTCACCCCACCTCACACTACTATACATCCCACCCTTACATCCACACCCACAAATATGTAGTTTTGACAAAACAACTAAACATAAAGTTCAACAATAAACTTTATTTTAAAACAATTTAAATAATAACATAAATTATTTCTAGTGCATAAACTAATACAATATATCATTTCCCACAAAATATAAGGGGACATGGGTAAATTTTGTTATATTACTATTACACGGTGATAAATTCTATAATATTTACATTTCTTGCTATTTATACAATGACCATTTCTGTAACTTTATATATTTCATGCAAAATACAAAGATACATGGACCATTTCTATAATTTAATTAGTACATAGGGACCATTTCTATAACTCTAAAAACTAATAGCATATGGATCATTTTTATAATTGTTGCATTAGCAAAATGTAGTTTGATGTGCCCTCAAAACAATACAAAACACTTGTTAAATGTTATCTAGGTAATATGTTAAATATTGTATTAATTGAAATAACAAAAACCTAAAAATAAATACCGGCAGAAAATACACATACAAATAACCTTTTTATATGGAAAATGAAAGCTCATTTCCACTTAATGTATTTTCCAAATTAACTGAAAAATGAAAATAAAAAATTCCTTTTTCTGAAAAATTTTCCAAAGAAAAAAAAAAGTTTTCTATAACCAAACACACCCTTAATGTTTTTAAAAAATAATAAGCTAATGTTTTTTTTTATAAACAATATCTAGTTATCTTATCGTATGCAATGTGCCACTTTTTTGAATCGTGCTCTTTTAATACAACATTTTAGCCAATTATATATATATTAAATCCAAAGGAGCTTAGGAATAGTAATTTTTTAGGTTTTAGGTTTCTGCCACAAAAGTTTGCTGAATTTGACACTTTTAGTCCCTAAAGTGAAAAATTTTACATTTTTGCCTTTTGATTAAGTTTTTGTGCCTTAAGGTTTTTGCCACAAATCTTTAATGACTTTGACACTTTAGTCCTTGCAGTCAAAGGTTTTACATTTTGGTCTTTTTGCCACAAATCTTTAATGAATTTGACATTTTTCATCCTTGTAGTCAAAACTTTTACATTTTGACATAAAAAACACAAAAAAGCTCCGTTAAAAATTTGCCATCATATTTTCCCAACTTTAACATTATTGCCACAACATTTTTGGATTTTCTCCACCAATGTCTTCTTTTCGTTGTACACTCTTGACATCTAATTTTAGGGGTTGTCGACTTTCTCCCCTATTTATGGTGATTTACAATTTTAGCACATATCTTTTATAGTTGGCCGATTTTTTTCATATTACCCGAAAGCGGCGTAGCCGCGGGTTCTTTACTAGTTTTTAATAATTTCAAACCTCTTTTTATCTGGTTGCATAGCAAAACTTTGAAACATGGTCGAATGAGAACTTCCCAACATCCGATTAATTTGATGCCATTTCTATCGGAAAAATGACAAATTTGAAAAACTAAAAATACAAAATATGAAGTATTAAATATATGGAAAGGTTATTGGAAATATTGAGAGGGGAATTTTTTTTTTTTTTTTTTTTCATCAAAAGTCTTTTTAAGTTATATAGGATATAGATTATTTAATTTTCACAGTGAGATGGCAAACGGACAACAAGCTACGCCGCTAAGCCTTTTTTGTTTGGTAAAGCTAATTCTTTTGAAGACTACATCCATAGATCTAGGGTATATTGTACTTCCCCATTGCATCGTCTTGATGTGAGGTATTTTTATATTTATATATTTGCCGGTTCCTAAAAAAAAAGACCTAGGGTATATTACACGAAATATGAAAGCGAAAATCATTAAATATGAAAGTGTAGAACACGAAATTTATTGGGAAAACGATATTGAAGACTCTGTTTTTGTTATGTTTAAGCCAAACTAATCTCTCCTATTTATATACTTAATAATGGAGTGTGTTTGAGTTATATCTAAAACTTTTGGGGCTTTTTTTTCTATTAGTTTTTTTTATTTAGTCTTATCTGTGATTTGGTCACCATATGTCACCATTAAACATAATCCAAGATAAACATGTATGTATATGAAAGTCATAAAGATATTGTTATAATAGTAAGTGCCTTGATTGTCGACCTTGAATTTCATATTAACTGATGTGATACTCGTTTGTCGTTTAAAGCGCAAACATGAAATGAGTTAAATGCTTGTTGTATCTTGCTTGATTTTTCAGTTTGCGAGTAATACGTCAAAGGAGGGTAAAAGACCAAGTTAACATGGATAAGGTAAACCGTATCTATCAAACTTTCAAGAATTTTAGAAAGAAAATTTGGGTATTTCAAGAAATAATGAGTTTACTACGAATTTTCCATAAAGAATGAATTTATGATAGTTTCTATTGTCTGTATACTTTAATAATGTGCTAAGAAATATTTATGCTATGACATTTTGAACATAGATTAAGCTTTGAGCCAAAAACCCAACATCAGTAATGCTTTTGTTTGGAGGTTTGATTAATATATAAGTAAACTGTAAACAGAAATAATCTATAAAAAAATACAAACATAAACAATAAGTAACCAAACTTGCATTGAAACTCTTCTAATGGTGCATTTAAACAATAACCAAACTACATGCATTGACACCATGTTCGCATGTTCATCAATGCATCCTTCATTATGTCGTCACATGCTCAATTAAAAACCCGTGATCGAGGTAACAAATTTATATGCATTTGAAATGCCTTAAACACAATGTTTTAGCCTAAACATGAATTCAAAGCATCACCACTCAACTAAACTCATCATCTTTATAACCATGATCAAACAAGAACACCTCCCAATTTCCACTTTCAACTTAATCAGTATCTAATAATGAATCACTATCAGAGTATAAAGAAGATGATGAAACACAACAATACGAATGAAAGTTCATATTCGATGGAAAAACAAAACCTTTAGCTTCCAAACGAGCCAAAACCTACAACCACAACAATGCGAGTAAAAGAATAATTAAAACAGGTTTATCAAACAATTATCAATAAAATACTACTAAATCTAATCAACATATAATTTCTACAAATAAATTTTACCTTAGAACAGAAAAACCCAATTTTAAGCTCCTTGACATCGCGGCAATTTACTATAAATCCTTTAAGCATATCTTCTTCCGCTTCTTCAGATGTTGTCTCATAATACCCGAACTTTTCATAATCAAAGTTAGCTTCAACTAAAGAAGACACGCTTGACAACAAAATCTTCCACATCAACAAACAACCTTTGATTGTTAGTGATAAAATATCACGAGCATTGATTCGCATAATATTGTTAGCTGAATCATCATCGGGATCCATGTATCCCACCAACATTAAGTTCTTAACGCTTTTTGAAGTAATATCAAGCCGACTAAAACCATAACAATCATCTAATACCAAATTTTAAAATAAAGAACTACCAGATAATATGTTTTCGATCAAATCTTCATTTAAAATCACATCGGAAATAAACAAACTCCTAAGATTTTTCCAACTAATCGTCCCCATTGGATTAAACACGCAGCCTGCTAATGTCAGATCTGTAAAACATGAACTGATGTATAAAGATTGATCCAATTGAAACTCGGCTTTCGCTCCTGGATACCATAACCTCAAAATAAACTCTTCAACATTACAACTTATGGCACAACGGATCCAACGGTTGAATTGAGATTCAAATTCAATGTCATAACATGTATACACTCCAAATTTCTTGAGCTTCAATATGCAACATTGAGTTAGGGTTTTGTCCACGAACGAAACGAAATTGGACAGGGGGTGATTGAAATCTATATATGTAAATATGAGAGTAGGAACCGAAGTCCAAAGATGCTTCCATCGAGTGGAGAGTATACCTGTTCTAATGGCATCTTTTGTGCATGGTAAACGAGAGAGGATTTCAAGAAGCAAACAATTTGGCAACAAACTGATTCGATCCTCTTCCATTTTATAAAACTTTATCGGTTCTAGCACAATTTTGGGTTGATTTTGTCCTTCTACCACCATTTCCATGGAGGCAACAAAGACTTTCCCCCAATAACTACACAAAAAATACACTAGCCATAAATGTATACAAACTAGAAAGAGGAAGGTGGAGATGGAGAATGTATCCATGGTTTTGCTTCTTGTATTTCTTCGAACTATTTTCTTGAATTTAATTAATATCTGTTAAAAATGGAAGAGTGTGTTGAATTACATGGGAGCACGATGGCTTGTAAAAGATGGATAGATCTCACCATGATCATGGACTACGTTGCAACTTAATATTTTTCTTATATTTTCTCTAGAGACAATAATTTATTACATTTAATCAATATTGTATCCTAATAGAATTTAGTCAATATTTTTATTTTTTGAACCATATCAAATTTTAAATTAATTAATACTAAAATCTTAGTTATCATCGTACAACGAGTGGGATAACAAACGGACAGCAAACTGCACCGCTAAACCTTTTTGTATGGTAAAACCGATTCTTTTAAAAAAATGGGTCGTACCAGTAGGCTAAGGTAACCATTTTTATGAAATATATTATGGTTTCTCTTGTAGGACTACTACTCCATCCAGAATACGTAGCATCAAGCCACTTCGTGGCCATGGTGGCAGGCCACCACCACGATAATGAACACCACCACAGTGCAATGTGGTGTTGTGGAATGTGGTCATTGCCACAATTAAGAACCGTCTCATGTTCTTTCTCTCTCCCTATCTCTTTTTACCTTTTAATTAAATACATTTTTTTATTAAATGATCAAAAAGATAAGATGGATATAGTGATGTAGAATTGTAAGTATTATATAGTGGTATGGTTTAATTGTAGTGATAAAATGACAATGACATGACACCCCATCGCATTTGTGGTAGCAATGAGTATACCAGATGACCCAAGTACAATTAAGTTTGCCAAAACTTTGGGTTAATTATAAACCATATTTGTCATATTTTAGACATCAATGTGTAATGTATTTTGAGACTTTATCTACCTTAGATATTATCAAAACATATAAAGGACTGGTTATACGAAAAATTGACTTTTATAGTTACCTTAGATATTCTCAATTAGCAAACATGATATCAATCTTTAAGGTTTCATTTGTTACACAAGTAGAACATGATACAACACAATAGCTTTTTATTGGATTTGACATGTACCAGATTGATACTAACCTACAAAAGTGTTTCCAAGAATGTTTTGTCCTATAAAAAAAGGTGGGACAATCACTCGCTCTCAATCTTTCGTTTGTGCAAAATATGTAAATACCCTTGTCATTCTCATCATAAAAAATAATTAGACAAAATTACAAAAATGGTCCCTGTGGTATGCATTTTTTTGGGGTTTTAGTCCAAACCTCGACTTTTTTGGATTTGTGGTCCTTTTGGGCTGCTTTACATGCAGTTTTGGTCCCTGTCCAAACTAAAAAGACTATTATACCCTTAATGAATTTAGTTTTTATTTTTCTTTCTATTTTTAAAATTATTATTATTCTTAAGTATAAAAATGGGCCCACCTCTCTCTCTCTCTCTCTCTCTCTCTCTCTCTCTCTCTCTCTCTCTCTCTCTCTCTCTCTCTCTCTCTCTTGGATACCACCAGCAAGGGAAGAAGAACCGGTGGCTGCCACCACCTCTGCAACTCCCTTCCTCCTTCATTTTCTTTCCCGTCGATCAAATAGCCCAAACACCCTCTGTTCACTTCGTGTGCTACTTACCTCCACAGCCCACAACAAAAGGGGAAAGCAATCGAGAGGAGAAACGGAGCAACCATATTGCCTCACCTTCGATGCTTTAATCATCTTCGAGCCTGTCACCGCCTTCAGCTCCTGCGCTTCTTCTATCTCAGAAGGAAGGTGCGAAGGTGGGGAATCAAAAAGGGGTTGCCGCCTCCGATGTTTGCTCCGAGGAAACACCCACTTCGGTGGTGGGTTCAGGCCATGGAACGAAGAAGAAATGGAGGATGAATGGGGGAAAGGCAACAACGATCGCAACAGTCTTCAGGGGGAGTTCAGTGACTACGATCGACAGGTAAAAGGGTGGAGCAACAAGGGGCTGTTGCCTCGAACCAGTCTCTGTTTTCCGAGCTCCAAGACGAGTCACACATTTCATAACAGGAAACGAAGGAGAAGACAGGCGAAGTAGAAGAGGTAACTGCCTCCTGTTCTTCTTCTTGATGGCAACAACAATTGAATGAAAAGAAGGGTGTTTGGAGCTGGTTTATCTCATCAAAGCTTTGGGTGTGAAGAAGGAGAAATGGGTTCGAGATTTGGGTTGTTGATTTAGGTTCTTATTTTGGTTTACAGCTTCCATTTTCATCAAAAAATAGTGGTTTCAAGGTTTGATTGGGGGAGAAAACAATCGTCAAAGGGGAGAGAGAGAGAGAGAGAGAGAGAGAGAGAGAGAGAGAGAGATGTGGGCCCCAAATTAGGTAATTATTTTAATTTTCATTTAAATTAAATAGAAAAAGCATAAAAAATATATCAAAAGGGCATAATAGTCTTTTCAGTTTACTGAGGGACCAAAAACGCAAAGAAACCAGTCCAAAAGGACCACCAATCCAAAAAAGTCGAGGTTTGGACTAAAACCCCAAAAAAATGCATACCACAGGGACCATTTTTGCAATTTTGTCAAATAATTATAACCACCCAATTGATGACTAATTTTTCAAGAAGCCACTGTGAAATATTTAACATGTCAACAACAAAATCACCTACAATATCATTACACTTGTAGAATTGTATCTGATGTATATGCCCTAATAGCATAAGAATCCAATTTCAAATCATGATTGGGCAACTTTTTACTCCAATCAGCATCCTTATCCACTGATTTTTGAAAAAAAAAAATTATATTAAATTCAAGTCAGAATTTTGTTAGTCAAAATACGATAAAACACTTGTACTTTTACCAAATAGTTACTAAATTGTTAAATGATGAAAGTAGAAATGTTTTTTTTGTGTGTTTTGCTAATTCAAATTTAATTGATTACCTGAGGAGAGATCGTGTAAAATGTTCACGTGCAGTTGCCAATGCTTGACTTATTGTCTGCATCAACCAAATTCAAGTGTTGAAAGCATGAATTATAAATCATATAATTTTGGGCTAAATTTTTGCATTTAAACACTTTTATATATTCAAATTTTCTACGCATTAGTAATGTATAAAAAATAGTACCTGTTCAGACAAAGGAGCTCCAGAATCTACACTATCGCTAGCAACCTTTCCAGCAATAACATTTGCATCGGTTTCAAGAATGATTCTAATTACAAAAAAAAAAGTATAAGCCTTTTTCAAAAAAGACATAAATGCCCTCCACTCCTTAACCACAATTTAAACAGGCTTCTTATTTCTTAGTTCTTACCCTCCATCGATAATTTCATCAAGGCACAAGAAAATGAGATCTAAATTTTCAAGTGCTTCCTTTTTATCCACATTTCCCCTAAACACATAACCATAAAAGTAGTTAAGTCCAAAAAAGAAAAGTAGATGAGATTAATTGTTTAGAAAGTACCTAAGCAGAAGAGAAACTGCATCAAAAAAACCCTGAAGAACAGTTGATAAAATGAGCTCGTTTTCATCATCACCACCAGTGACAAAGAAGTGAAGATCCTGAGCAAATTTGTAGACCACAACATTGTTCTCAAGCATTGCTATCTCAGCTGTGCAAGTATTCCAAATTTCAGCAAACAGATATAATACAGAAAGGGGATATAAAAATTAGAAGTGAAGCATTCATACCTTCTGTTCGTGCATTGGTTTTCTGAGTTTTGGTGAAAATAGACTTTTCAAATGCTTCTTTAGCGTTGTTAGTTGGCCAATCATCTGAATAGTACTTAACAGCTACTCGATCTCCTTCTGAATCAAGAAGTAAAATGTTCTTTACAGAAGGGCAAGACTCCTACAGACATGACGAAATAAAGAATCAAGTTTAAAATTTTGCATCTACTTGCATTCTATCGATATATAGATGAATACACAGTCAATTTCGTAAGCCCCGATGAAATGGATCTTACTGAAACTTCAAACCCCGAATTAGTTTTACTCCGATTGAAGAGTATGTGACCGAATTTGTTTCAATTAATATGCTCGTTTTGCCGAAAAAACAACCTAATTGTTAAATAGAAAAGAAAACTAGGATGCAAATATACCCACATGACTCGCACCTTGAAAACCCTAGAACCCAACAGCCAAAATCAAGATATTAAGCGATTGAAACAGTAATAGCATAATTATGTAACTTGGATGCTCAATTTAATAAAACATGCAAGTTGATCATATGCTAAAATCCATTTATGAGTGTATTCAGGGAGATAGAATTGGAAATCACGAACGTATGTAATGGTTTAAAGAAGAATAACAAAAAGGGATCAGAGTCGAGCAATAATAAGCGCCATTTATGTAGCATAGAAACTGGATCTCGAAGCAACTTTGTACTAACCATTGAATTTGGATTTTCGCGTCGTCAAGAATTTTCGGCTTTATTTTCTCGTTCAGGTTCAAAATAGTATAGAGGAACAGATGAACTAAAGAAAGAAGCACGAATTAACATTACGGTCCCTCAACTATAAGAAAGTTGTAATTTTTGCCAGTAACTTCTAAATTTGTATTTGAGAGAGCAATAAAAAAAGATGTTTAATATCCTCATACTAAATATTTTTATTTATCTTTTTATGTCGAATGTTAAAATTAAAATGAAAAGATGAGATGATTTGACGTAATTAAAACAAGATTAATAAAACTGAACTAAGAACCTTAAGAAAGAAGAAGAAAGATTTGGAGATAATTTGATCACTTATATAAAGTATTCAAATTGGTGTGTCTTTTTACATATACAAGGGTGCTATTTAAACTAATTAAATCACTAGACATAATCAATGAGTTCTTACACATATTTGACATATTTGTTATAAGAGTTGAAAATAACTCTTACATATTTGACATTAGGGTATAAAATGTTGTCATCCAATTATTTATAACACTCCCCCTTGGATGAAATCATTTCATATCAGAGGTCAACTTTGAAGTGCTGCCTCATTAAATACTTTGCTAAAGAAAACCCAGTGGGAAAAAACTTTAGTGAAGGGAAAAAGCGTGCAGTGTATAGTTGACTCCCCCTCATTTAGACATATGTTACACTATATGTTATGCACATGTCTCATTCCAATTCCATGGACATGTTTCCTAAAGATTACAGTATGAAGTGCCTTCGTAAAAGGGTCTGCTGCATTGTTGTTGGACTAAACATATTTTATTTCAACCTGATAGTTCTATATAAGCTCTTGAGTGTACTCAAAAAACTTTAGAGGTATATGTTTTGTCATGTCACTCTTGATATATCTGTAACACCCCGACTCTCAGGTATAAACTTCTCAGTCTTACATTTCCATTTGAAAGTTCGACTCGACGAGTTGGATGCCCTGACTCGTCGAGTAGATACGGTTTTGGTCGCGGGTTTTAAGTGACCAACTCGACGAGTTGGAGCTGGAGGATGAAACCCTAATTTCCGGGGTTTTGCACCCTATTTAAAGGGTCATTAGCCTCCCTTAGCCTCCCTTACAGCCTTCTTTGAGCCCAGAAACCCTAAATCGCGTTTTCTCTCCATATTTGTGTGTTTTAAGCTTGGAAGGTGGATCTTAGTGAAAGGAGCTTGAAGATCAATAAGCTTTGAGCAAGGAACAGTTGAGGATCTGAACCCTACTCCATTTTAGCATCACTTGAAGGTAACAAGTCGTTACCTTGACTTTCCTTCTATCTAGATCTCTCCATGTTTGAGATTAGGGCCATTTTAGCTTGATTGGTGTTTCATTCCGGGTATTAAACATGATCTGAAGTTGCAACTTCAGATCTAGGCTCATCTTGGTTCTTATGGTCATAAAGTTTCAGCCTTTAGCAAGATAATGCCTTATCCTCACTTAGAACCTCTTCTCTAGCTTGATTTTGGCCATTAGCACCTTGCATGTACGTAAAGTTTGCAACTTTACCTGGGAAGCATGCTTTAGGAACTCAGATCTGCAATATGGAGCTTTAGGGTGGCTTATAAGCATCTGAATGAAGAAAGGACTGAAGAGACTCGACGAGTTGCATGGCCAACTCGGCGAGTCCGATGAAGATTAGCCTTGAAGGTTTCTGCATGAACTCGGCGAGTCAGTAGGATGACTCGACGAGCCAGTTAGGGTTTCCTCGACTTCTGAACACGCATAGACTCGACGAGTTGGTAGTAAACTCGGCGAGTCAGTGAGGGTTTTATGACCTTCTGAACCCTTAAGGAACTCGACGAGTTGCTAGCTGCACTCGACGAGTTGGGTCAACATGGACTGTTGACTTTGACTTTGACCAAGGGTTGACTAGTTGACTTCTGGGGGTATTTTGGTAACTTGGAAATTTATGGGAATGAGCTTATGGTAAATATAGGTGGTGGAGTTCGCGGCTGTGGTTCGAGAGTTTGAGCTTATCGCTTCAGTTCGACAGTTGTGAGGTGAGTTTTCCTCACTATACCCAAGGGTCTAAGGCACCAAGGCCGGCCCTTTTGGATTGTTATCCTGATATGTTATGCTATTATGATCTGTTAGATCAGTATCCTGGTAGATAGGATGGTATTATGCTATTATGATATGTTAGATCAGTATCCTGTTAGATAGGATGGTATTATGCTAGTATGATCTGTTAGATTAGTATCCTGGTAGATAGGATTGTATTATGCTGGTATGATCTGTTAGATCGGTTTGTCTGTCTATAGACTGTTATGTGATTATATGTTATATGTGCACATGTTTGATTGGTGGTTGAGGCTCATCTGCTTTGTGCGAGAGCCAACAGACCTGGGCATTCCAACCCGATGGTTGTGGGCCGTGAGTATTCCGTCCCGAGGATGATTGGGCTCGTAGTATGAGGGCATTCCAACCCGATGGTTGTGGGCTTGGAGTATTCCATCCCGAGGAGGACTGGACATATAGTATGATTGGCATTCCAACCCGATGGTTGAGGGCCTGGGGTATTCCAACCCGATGGTTGATTGGACCCATAGTATGTTGTTTGTGTTATATGTATGTTGATGTGCGCGGGGGTAGTTTGGGGAAACTCGCTAAGCTTTGGGCTTACAGTTGTTGATTTGTTTCAGGTACTTCTGATGATCGCGGGAAGGCGAAGGCGTGATCGTACACCTCCTGTTGTTTATGATTTGATTCTGGGATATTTTGACACTGAACTATTTTGGAAACAAGTTTTGTAATAATCAATGTTTCTTGGAATATTTTTATAAGTTTAAATTTGGCATGATTTTTATGGATGTTACAATATCCTTCTTTCATTTAAGTGACACATGCTGAGTTATCTTCATAAATTAAAGTTGGACATGTATCCTTTTCAATTCCACATGAAGTTAAAACCAGTTGTGTCATAGATCTTAACCATATACATTCTCTACTACTTTCATTTAGTGCAATTATTTCAGCATGATTTGAGGATGTGGCAACAAGTGTTTTCTTTTGAGAACGCCAGGATATTACAGTGCCTCCATTCATAAATACGTATCCAGTTTGAGATATAGCATTATGAGGGTCAGAAAAATAACCTTCATCTGCATAACAAATCAAGCCTTGTTTTTAATTATTAGGATAAAATAACCCTAAATCACTAGTTCCTCAAAGGTATCGAAAAATATGTTTGATCCCATTCCAATGTCTTTTTGTCGGGGATGAACTGAACCTTGGTAGCAAGTTTACAACGAAAGAAATGTCAGGTCTAGTACAATTAGTAAGATACATAAGAGCTCCTAGAAAACATTCAGAAATGTCAGGTCTAGATTTTTAAAAAAAATGAAACAATTTACGGGAAATATTTTTTCATGATCTTCTCTTTCTTCTTCAAAACTAGCTTGAGGGTCAGTCCTAAAAGATGATCGGTGTTTTCCATCAAGAAGTTCATATCCTCCATTTCTTGCCTTTCTTCCCATTCCTTCTTTTTTCGGCTTCTTTCTCTTTGTTGAATGCCAAACATTCAGTGAAGTTCAGAGTTGTTTTCCTTTACGGCGTCCTCCATCTCATTGAGGCTTTTGTATTGTGGTTGAGAGTGAAAGGGTGGTGTTTGGCTTTGGATTTGAGATTAACGGAGTAGGGGTTGGCTTTGGGGTTGATTTGGTGAAAGTTGATTAGGAAAAATGACAAAGTTTGTGAACATATTTGGAGTAACATTTGGCACATACATGGGGTAGAATTGCCTAACATTTTGGTATTTGAATTATGGAGGAGATTGAATAGGGGCATCAAGTTGGGGAAGATAAACCCCTTGATATGGATCGATGGCGAAAATGTTTTGAGTTGGCGTTCTTGAACTCGAAACATTGGTTTTTTTTTCTTCTGTCGGAGTTTGGGGTTGGATTATTGGGATTCATTTATTTAAGAAAATAGAGAGAAATTGATAGAATAAGGTGTGAATTTGAAGGTGAAAATAGTGAGGTATTTATAGATGTGTAAAATGGTAATATATATATATATATATATATATATATATATATATATATATATATATATATATATATATATATTCCAATTGTAGCCATTATTAAAAGAAGTAAATTTAAAAAAAAAAATAACCGTTTGAATGGCTAGTAGAAAAAAAAACAAAAAAAAGAAAGTGAGAGAATGAAAGAAGGAGAGAGAATGCGGGGAGAATTTCCCTCACTCAAATCTCGCTCCCCCTATCCCACACCATCAGTATTATGTTCTGAGGTGTGGGAATGCCTCCCGCTCTCTTTTCTCGGTACATACCATGTAGCCTTATGTCATCATTTTTTCAAGTGTTAATTACAAATTATTATCCACACAATTATTAGATGAGAAAAAAAAACCCGCCTAAGACTTACCACATTATATTATATATAACTATGGACTGAGTCATGGATAATGAATCAACCTAACATTCCATCAGTATGTTTATCAATTTCCGATTTATGAAAATCAAATCTGACTACTAATCGTAACCATCAATTAAGTTTAGGCTTAGCCTTGCACATCAATATCATCATCAAATCGTCGAGGGGCCCATGATATCACCTTTTTAAATTATGGTGAAATGGAACAAATAAACTTTCAATTGTCTACGAGCCAAATCATACATAGACTTACTCGTTATGGTGACCGGTTACAGATAATGTTAGAATAAGACTAATATGTAGCCAACTTATATCCAAAGAACTCAAATGTCTCTTCGTTTTAAGATTAAAAGATATTATTGTCTTAGAATTATTTGTCATTGAATCCATGAAGTAATCTCTTTAAGTGTGAGTTTCTACAACACTTAAATTTCTATTAAGCATTGATGAACGTTAGTCGCAATCTCCATGTTATGTCTAATATCTATAGAAAATATACTAACACTTCACGACAATCTTAACTCAATACTCACTCCCAATAGTACGATCGATTGTTGAGTTTGAGTAAATTAATACTCAGGAAGTGGGGATCTAAGCATGCAAAAGCGAAACACAATATAAATTAATTGTAAATGGTAACACTTACAAAATTTAATCACCATAAAAATTACAAAATTTATTCTTTGTTCTAAATGTTTCAACTAATCAACTAACTACTAAACTTTACATCATCTCTCATGCCTATGCTCCTAACATGCATACTATGCCTTTATTTGGTCATACATTTTATGAAAAGATCAGTATGATTCTCCTCTGATGATACTCACTTCATAATCATATCTCCATCGTCAACTCTATCTCGAATGTAGTGGAACTTCATCATTATATGTCTTGACCTTCCGTGATCCCTAGGTTCTTTAGTTAGAGCGACTCCACCTTCGTTATCACAAAACATATGCAACGGCTCTTTGTTACTCAGAACAACTCCAAGGTCTCCTAAGAAGTTTTTGATCTAAACAACTTTCTTGGAGGCTTCACTTACAACAATGTAATCAGACTCACATGTAGAGTCTACCACCATCTCCTATTTGGAACTTTTCCAAGTCAATGCACCATCATTCAAAACAAATACCCATCCAGACTGTGACTTTAAATCATCTCTATTTGTTTATAAACTGACATCATTATACCCTTTCACTACAAGCTCTGGTTCCCCACCATACACAAGCAACGTGTCTTTTGTATTTCTCAAATAATTAATAATGTTCTTGATAGCCGTCCAATGACGTAGTCCCAAATTTTATTGATATCGACTCACCATGCTCAAAGCATATGCCACATCAAGATGAGTGCATGTTGTAGAGTAGATGATCGATCTTGTAGCTGAAGCATATAAGACTCAACTCATCCTTTGTAGTTCATCACTAGGACTGGGACATTGAGTCTTACTCAGTTTCATGATATGAAGCATAGGAATAACTCCTTTCTTGGAATTTTCCATATTGAATCTTTTCAATACTTTATCCGCATATATACTCTGACTAAGTCCAATTAAACGCTTTGGTATATCCCAATAAATCCTTATACCAAGTATGTATGCCGCTTCTCCCAAGTATTTCATAGCGAAACACTTCATGAGCCAAGTTTTTATTCTTTCCATCTTAGGAAAATTATTTCCTATGAGTAGTATGTCATAAACATATAATAATAGGAAAACAATGATACTCCCACTAGCTCTAATATATACGCAAGACTTTTCTGGACTTCTAGTAAAGCCATATGCTTTGACTTTCTCATTGAAGCACATATTTTAGTTTCGTGATGCTTGCTTAAGTCCATAGATGGACCTCTCAATCTTACACACTCTATGCGGGTACTTGTCATGTTCAAACCCTTTAGGTTGTGTCATGTATACATCCTTAGAAAGCTTCCCATTAAGGAAGGTTGTTTTAACATCTATTTTCCATATTTAAAAGTCATGAAAAGTAGATATGGAAAATAGTATCCAAATAGACTTTATCTTGGCTACTGGTGAGAACGTTTCCTCATAATCAATTCCTTGAGTCTAAGTGTAACCTTTTGCCACCAACCTAGCCTTGAATGTGTGTACCTTCCCATCCATGTCAGTCTTCTTCTTGAAGATCCATTTGTAACCTACTTTCGTAAGACCAGACATTAGATCAACCAAATTCCAAACTTGGTTATCCATCATGGACTGGATATCATTGTACATAGCCTCTTTCCATTGAGCAGCCTCAGGGCCTGTCATTGCTTCCTTGTAATTAACCGGATCATACATATTGACCAATATTCTATCACCGATCAACGTGTCCCCATCCACAATTATATGGAAACCATAAAACTTGGGTCGTTGGCTAACTCTATCGGATTTACAAAGAGGCAAGTATATGTCATTTGGTTCAATTGGTTTTTCAACCTCTGGTTGAGAGCTAGTGCAACCTATATCGGTTGACTCTTGTAATTCATCAAGGTCAATTTGACTCCAACTAACTTCTTAAGATATAAGTTCTATATCAAGGAACACTCCTTTTCGAGCTACAAATACCACATTTTCATTGGGTCTGTAAAACAAATATCTACAAGACTTTTGTAGATATCCGACAAAACGACATCTCTCAGATCTAGTTTCAAGTTTGTCTTGGTTTTTCTGTTGAACAAAAGCCACACAACCCTAGATCTCAATGTGATTAAGTAATGTAACCTTTCATGTCCACATTTCATGAGGTGTATTTGAAATCTTCTTAGTTCGAACAAGGTTTAAGATATGAGTTGTTGTCTCAATTGCATAACCCGAAAATGTGATTAGTAAAGAAGCACGACTCATCATAGATCAAACCCTATCTAATAAGGTTTGATTTCTCCTTTTAGAAATACCATTCAATTGTAGTGTCCTTGGATGAGCAAATTGTGAGACTATCCCACAATTCTTAAGATGATTGTAGAAATCGATACTAAGGTATTCTCTTCCCCTATCAGATTGGAGAACCTTTATCTTACTGCCCAATTGATTCCCTAGTTCGAACTTTTCAAAAGCATCTGGCTTATTTTTAATCAAATAAACATAACCATATCTACTATAGTCACCAATAAATGGAACGTAGTTGTGTTTATCGTCCATTCAAGAGGATCTGAAGGGTCTACACACATATGTGTGTATGAGATCCAAAAATACCTCATTTATTTCACAAGTTCCTGTGAATGGTAATTTTTTCATCTTTCCTAACAAAAAAGACTCACATATATCATCTGTCACACCCCCAAACCGGAGCGGCGGAAACGTCCGGGGGTGGATGACTTCATGTTAAGTATCAAAACACATGCATCATAGTAATCAAAGTACAACAACCATTGCATTAATAATGTATAAGTTTTACGTAGTGTTCAAGTCATTGTATATATGACAACAAAAGTTATATAACAAAGGATAAGACATGACTCTATACTGCTCCGTCTTCTCAAAATCCCAGGGATGTACCTGTCTACTGGTTCCCTGAGAATACAAGTGTTTTGAAAAAGGGAGTATCAACATTTAAGTTGGTGAGTGCATAAGTATTTATGTTTAAAAGCTTGTTTTCTGTTCCTTGAAATAGTGAGTATGTTTATTGTTCAAGAAAATCCAGTCTTTTCTATTTTATCAGAAAAGTAGTTTTATTACCATAAAACCGTTCTGTATAAGTGTTGTTGTACTATAAAATAATGTAACATAGTTTTAGTTCACAATAAAACTATAAAAAGAATGTTTTCTGTATTGTTTATGTTTTCCAAGTTCTGTAATTGTACTCTTTGAAAACCATGTAAAAGTGAGTATGCCTGGCTCCACCAGTTGTAATTGTAAATTGTAATGTAATACTGTAAATCGTATTATTGTAAAACCAGTACTTTGTATTTGTACTCTTTGGTTTAAATATTCATACACTAATTGTATTGTTCATATCTTTTTGTGAGTTATTATAACCATACTAAGACTAGTAAGCCTGATACAACGCTTTACGGGCATTAGAACTGTAATGACATTTGTCACTCACAGGCATACCAGCCTAACTGTAGCGAACAGTCTGAGTGTGGGATTATCAATCCCGTATAGATCTATACACATTTTTCTAGCTCTATGTCGAGAGATTCTAGTTATAATTATCATGTCTTTAATAGTATTGCTTAAATAATTAAGCGAGTAAACTTTGTCTCACAAAAACCATATTGACAATTACGTGTATAATACTGATGAAAAGTTATCTTGAAATACATGAGCTGATAGTATAATCCTTTTCTAGTACACTTGAATGTAAAGTGAATTGTACTTGTGTGCTTAGTTTTGTATTGTATTATATCTTAGTGTGATAGTGTAACCTTGTAAAGTTGACTAGTAAAATAGTGTGGATGTATCATAATTTATATGTATGTTCTGTTTGATGTGAATTATTCGTGAAAGTACCCCTTTGCTCGGCATGTTACAAAGGGTAATAAATCTGATTGAAGTAAATTTCTATATTCATATATATATATATATATATATATATATATATATATATATATATATATATATATATATATATATATATATATATATATATATATAACGTATATAATTAAAATTGAAACGACATTCGGACAAATAATGCTACTCTAAGCCTACATCCAAACAAGGAAAATGAAATAAAACGAATTATTAGTCCTAAGCCCTTTAAATCTTATATATATATATATATATATATATATATATATATATATATATATATATATATATATATATATATGATTTCGGCAAAATATAAGTTTAAAAGAGTTTTTAAAACATTTAAAGTCATTTTAAAAATATTTAGAAATCATTTATTTGTAAACACAATATTCTTGTGTTAGACTTGTACCCCCCCCTCCCCCCTAAAACAGTGAAAAATAGTAAAAAAACAGGGGTATGAACTCACCTTTTTATTTAGGTTCCGGTTGAAGATACGGTGTTGTAGATCTAAATCCACAAGTTAGAACTCGCGATAAAAACCGAATCCTAATTTATATTAACATTATATTAAGTATAAATTAGATAATCTAATGAAGTTTAAAGTATTAAATAACACTTAATTGTTGTAAGAAGACTTACAATAATCCTTAGAATAGTGTGTGGGTATTTTTCGTGTTCTTCGTGTGTTTTTGATGAAAACTAGCTAAATTGGGTGTTTTCGGCCCAATTTATGAAGATTGAAAGGTGTTTTTGGGATGATAATAAGATCAATGCATGATACTTGCAAGATCTTCAAGAAGAATCAAGGGTTTTTCGCATGGAAATCAAAGAAATGAGAGGTTTCGCATGTTCTTGAGAGGAGAGGGGAGACTTCGGTTGATGATTCCTGAGAGAAAAAGGGAGTTTTCGGCTGAATCTTATAAGAATGAGGTAGATTTTTGGGTAACTTATATATATATATATATATATATATATATATATATATATATATATATATATATATATATATATATATATATATATATATATATATATATATATATATATATATATATATATATGTGTGTGTGTGTGTGTGTATGTGTGTGGGTTTTCGGCTGTAAACACAAACCGCGGCAAGAGTTTGCGGTCCGAAGTGATAAGATTGCGAGGTTTACGGTTGTAAACCCTATGTCGGCTTCACATTTTCGGTCCGAAGAGGAAACCTTCCGGAGTGGTCTTTTGTTGCGAGCAGTTCTCGGACTCGCACGTTTGCGGTCCGAGGTTCTCGGTTGCAAACGGTTTGCTGCCTTCGGTTTGCGGTCTGAAGAAAGAAGGGAATTACGAGGGTTTGCGGTCTAGGCGAGAATCCTCGGTTTCTTGGGTGATTTTCCTTCTAAATTTACACACTTTAACACAAGATTTATTCTAACCAAAATCATTGATTTAACTTTATTAAATTAATCAAGACACAAGGTTGACTTTAATTTGATATGTTTGACTTTGGTTGACTTTTTACAAGATTGAAATTAACGGGTTGTCACAGTATACCCCCCGTTAAAGGGAATTTCGTCCCGAAATTTAAGACTATAGAGATACATTAAAACTAGGGAAAGAGATGCGGGTATTTTTGTTTCATTTAAACCTCTCGCTCCCAAGTGAATTCAGGTCCCTGCTTTGCATTCCAGAGAACTTTCACTATCGGGATACAACTTTGTTTAGTTCTCTTTACTTCCCTGTCTAGGATTTCTACTAGTTCTTCCACGAAGTTGAGGCTCTCATTTATCTCGATTTCATCGAGTGGGATAACAAGAGTCTCGTCGAATAAACACTTCTTTAGGTTAGACATGTGAAAGGTAGGATGTATGTTACTTAGTTCTTGATGTAGTTTGAGTTTGTAAGCTACTGGACCGATTCTAGGAATAATCTCGAATGGTCCGATGTACCTTGGATTAAGTTTTCCACGCTTTCCGAAGCGTATCATGCCCTTCCAGGGTGAGACCTTCAACACGACGTGGTCACCAACCTGGAATTCCAAGGGTTTTCTCCTTTTGTCTGCGTAGCTTTCTGTCTGTCTCTAGAGGCTTTAAGTCGTTCTCGAATTTGTACTATCTTCTCAGTAGTTTCTCGAATGATCTCCGGACCAGTGAGAGGGCTGTCAGGAATTTGACCTCTAGCCAGTTGTGTGTCACCCACTTCAGCCCAGCACAGAGGTGATCTGCACTTGCGACCATAGAGAGTTTCGAATGGAGCAACCTTAATGCTAGTATGGTAACTATTATTGTACAAGAACTCTACTAGTGGTAAATGGGTATTCCATGTTTTACCAAAGTCGAGCACACATGCTCTCAGCATGTCTTCTAACATTTGAATCGTTCTCTCACTCTGTCCGTCAGTTTGTGGATGGTAGGCTGTACTCATGTCCAACCTAGTTCCCAGAGATTTTTGTAGTGACTGCCAAAATCGTGAAGTAAATCTACTATCTCGGTCAGAGATAATAGATATTGGTACACCGTGCAGTCTAACTATCTCTCTGATTTATGTTCTAGTTAGCTTCTCCATCTTGTCTGTTTCCTTTATTGGTAAGAAGTGTGCGGATTTGGTTAATCTATCGACAATTACCCAAATGGTGTCATGACCATCCGTTGTCTTGGGTAACTTAGTTATGAAATCCATTGTAATCCGCTCCCACTTCCATTCGGGGATTTCCGGTTGTTGTAGTAGACCTGAAGGCTTTTGGTACTCTACCTTGACTTTGGCACAAGTAAGACACTTTCCCACAAAGGTAGCAATCTCAGCCTTCATGTTTGGCCACCAATAAAGTTTCTTAAGGTCCAAATACATCTTGTTTGAAGCTGGGTGAATGGAGTATCGCGTCTTATGTGCTTCGTTCATGACAACCTCTCTGTAACCAGCGAATTTTGCTGTCCAGATCCGGTTCATGAGGTATCGGGCTCCACCACCTTTGATGTTTAAGTTTTTCTCCATTCCTCTTAAAGTTTCACCTGCCACATTCTCGGGTTTCATGGCCTCAAGTTGAGTCTCTTTGATTTTTGTGGACAGGTGTGAATGGATTGTCATGGTTAACGACTTTACTCGACGTCCCGAGTATTCTTTTCTGCTGAGGGCATCAGCTACTACATTGGCTTTACCAGTATGATAACGAATTTCGCATTTGTAATCATTTAGTAGCTCCACCCAACGTCGTTGTCTCATGTTCAGATCTTTCTGGTCGCTGAAGACTTTTATGGTCCGTGAATATTGTGCATTTCGTGCCATACAAGTAATGTCTCCAGATCTTCAGAGCAAATATCACTGCTCCCAGTTCAAGGTCGTGATTCGTATAGTTGACCTCATGTGTCTTAAGCTGTCTCGAGGCATAGGATATAACCTTTCCTCGCTGCATAAGAACACGGCCTAGCCCTTGGTTAGACGCATCGCAGTATACTACAAAGTCTTTTGTCCCTTCTGGAAGAGACAAGATAGGTTCACTGCACAGGGCTCGTTTCAGTGTTTGGAACGTTGTTTCTTGTTTCTCTCCCCAACTAAAATTTACACCCTTCTGAGTCAGAGTGGTAAGTGGCTTAGCAATTCGAGAGAAATTCTGAATGAATATGCGATAGTAGCCAGCAAGGCCTAAGAATTGGCGGATTTCTGTAGACGTTTTGGGTGCTGACCAGTTCTCGATTGCCTTTATTTTGGATGGGTCCACGTGTATTCCCTCTTCACTGACCACATGACCTAGAAAATCTACTTTTCTAATCCAAAATTCACATTTTGAGAACTTCTCATATAGCTTCTCTGCTCTAAATGTTTGCAAGACTTGTCGGAGATGTTGGCAATGCTCCTCCTTACTTCGTGAGTAGATAAGGATATCGTCTATGAAGACTATTACGAATTTGTCCAGGTAAGGACGGCACACTCTGTTCATCAAGTCCATGAACACTGCGGGTGCATTCGTTAATCCAAAAGGCATCACTACAAACTCCTTCTTTATTCTTAAGGATCTAGCCTAAGAATCATCTATTCTTCCTTCATTCATTCCTAAGGATTGTAGTAAGGAATAGGCACGAAGTGCATAGCTGCTAATGTCCATCTATTGGGCACTAAATCCACAGCTACCAACGTTCATTTGTGAGACACTAAGTCTATAGCTGCCAGGGTTTTTAGAGTACAACTGGTGAACACATAGTTCAAAAACACCTACAGGTTGCGAGCCTACTAGCGTTCCACTGGACTGTCTAGAATAGTCCGTGGTCGTTATCTATACTCTGCAGATTGACTGGATCATCGCTTGGGTCAAGGCTTCTCATCATCTTTCACCTCTCATCATGTACATCATCTTTCACCTCTCATCATGTACATCATCTTTCATCTCTCATCATTCATCTCATATTTCATCTACCCATCTTTACCCAATATATTTATAGGTATCAAAATACATATACAATTTAAATCAAGTAAAACGTGTATATTTTGTTCATCCAACATAGATAGCAAGAACCCAGATAATATGCACACATAGCACGTAATTTATATTAAATACTTCATATCTATGTGTAAGATGAAAATAACTATGCACTCACTTGTTAAAGTGATGACTCAAAATTCGGGCAGCACTTGGCTTCTTACAATCATCTTTTCCTTCGACGAAACCTAGTATCATTATTACTAGATTTTAGTCTAATATTTATTGGGACTAATTATTAGTCTAGATTTATCATTTACTCAAGGTTTACGAGCAATATTGTTTTTCTTGTATTATATAAGTGTTAAACAATACTTTTCAACTACTATGTACAGACATGGGTCAGACATGAAACACTGGAGGGCAGGACCATTTTGGCATTGAAGCTGTTCTGAAATCCAACAACCCTATGCGGCCCTTCAAACTAGATTCTCCGTACCGTGAGCAGTTAAAAGGTATTATAACAACACTTTGTATAATTTATAATACTTAGCACATATATTGTTTATAGGTTCATAATAACGATAATGAACTTAAACATAAGTTATACTTAAAGTAGGGTAAGCATAACTTACTTACAAGGAGGTTTTAGCTAGGAGTCAGGCTCTTCAGGGGCAGAACTTTGTCGCTGAATCTTTCTAAAAAAGATTCTTACAGCGCTTTAGCGCTCACCTTACTATACTAAAACTACATAAAGAGAAGTCGAATCACGAGGGACTGAAATGCTCGGGTGATAAGAAAAGAAAGACTCTTGAATCGAGAGAATGGTGCAAGAAATATGAGAGCCTAGAGGCTCTTATTTATAGTCATTGAATTTTCGAAAACTACCGTCTATACTTACTTAATGACCTTATAGTTATTTAAACGACTAAACACCCCTTTATAATATTATTTTAAATAGATTTAACGATATTTGTACAAAACTAATGTAGAAAGTACTCAACACTAGTCTTATAACCACTGCATCGTCGATACCTTTCTAATGATATATACATATGTATATATATGTATACGTATATATGATTTATACTTTATTTTAATACGTAAATATGCTATTATAAATTATAACTCGTTCATACAAACTTCGTTTTTGACGTTCTTTATATCCACGCGTAGCTATCGACGAGATCTACAACCTTTGTTTAGATTCATTCGGCTAGTTATGAATTTATTTTTTTGTCCATATTTTTATAAAAATAAATGGTTTTGCTAAAATCATAACTTTCTCGTACGGACTCTATTTTTGGCATTCTTTTTCTCAAAATTCTTAGTTTAAATCGTACTACGGTTTTCTTTTTGGTGACTTTAGTTAAAGTCAACCATTTTCTTCGTAGCTTTTTACGTCATACATTCGTTGTGCGTGACTACCTTTTATATCTTATAAAAATCATATCTAATTCATACAGAGTCGGATTTCTACGAAATTTATATTTTCGGGATCAGGAAGATGTGTACTTTCTAAATATAATATATATATATATATATATATATATATATATATATATATATATATGTGTGTGTGTGTGTGTGTGTGTTTGTGTGTGTGTGTGTGTTTTAGCGCACTTATTTTTACGATTTACGGACAATTCACCAGATTTATCCTAATTTATTATATTATAATAATCATGAAACACATAATATTCATATAATTATTCTTTATTACGTCAAATAGGTTACAATTATTGACCATAACTATTACTTTGGTTAAGATTATTTATCCTAGATAATCTTCTATAAAAAAATTATTTTTAACGCTTGTTATATCTTAATTGACTAGCCCGAATCTGCAGGTATTTGCTGTCCGGAGGTCTATGCTGGAGATGTTTGGGATTATCAAGACCGCCATGATTGAGCTCTCTGATGATCAGTACACTACTCTTTCTGATGCTGATGTTGCTGCAGCCACCGCGACGGTTTCTACGGCAGGGATTTGAGGGGAGAGATATTTCCAGTACCGGGACATCGACAATACAAATCTCGCAGAGTTTGATGGGGTCAGGGACCCGATCGTAGCGATAAGTTGGCTATCTAATGTGGAAGGTTGTTCCTTCACATGCTCTTGCCCTACTAACCCGAAGGTCAAGTGCGCCCTGAACCTTCTCAGGTTGGGGCGCAGGATTGGTGGAGATTCGTGACCAATTCTTACACTTCTAAGCAGAGAGTTTCTGTTACCTGGAGCAAATCTCGGAGATGTTCCATGCAAGGTATGTTCCCTTGGTGGAGAGGGATAGGTTGGCTGAAGAGTATTTGGATTTGAGACAGAATATTGAGACGATGACGGAGATCACCAAGATGTTTACTGAGAGGGCTCTCTTCTGCCCTGAGTTTGCTGCCTCTGAGCAAGCTCAAATGACTCGGTACTTGAGCATGCTCATGACGGATATTCGACAGTTTGTGTCCACGCAGTGATAGAGTACCCTCACTGAGCTTCAGGATGCCGCGAGAAGGCGAGAGATTGATATAGAGACCCAGACAAGGGAGCAATGTCAAGCTTTGGTTCAGTCCCAGCCTGCAGCAAAGTAGTTCAAGTCTGCCGTCCGGAGTTCAGGATCCATGGAGGGGAGGAGCAGATCTTTTGTATGTCACAGGCGTGGCGAGGAGGACCATTTTGGTTGAAATTGCAGACGGAGTGCACGAGTTTTCTTCCAATGTAGGCAAGAAGGCCACATCAGAGCTCGTTGTCCTTTTCTCGTTTTCGGTGAGGTGTTGGATCCTACACCCCTAGCTTGGCAGTTACCTGACGATCGTCATGGGATGGTCGGAGTCCCGGAGACCAAGAATTGATTTAGCAGTTCTTCTATTTAACAATTATTGCGGTATTGGTATTCATCTGTAATTCCTGTTTATGTTTGGAAGTTCAGTTGTAACCGTGGATGATTAATTGAATGAAATTGCCTTATTAGCTCTATTTATTTGAATTCTTCTTGTGAATGGATTAATTATCTTGTCCTCTATTGTATGTGTGTTGGAATTTATGAATGTTGTATGTGATTTAATTCTCCTTTATATGTGGAGATCAGTGGTTGGACCAAGTAGTATAGTTGAAGTGGGTTTGGGTATCAAGGGACTGTGAAGTTATCAAATTCTAGTATATGTCAATTAGGGGAAAGTGGAATCTCGCAGCAAGAAGACCTTGTTCGAAGGTTCGGTTTTCAGTCGAATTTCTCCCAACTTAAGACTTTCGCAACTGCTGAATCTTCCGGTTGCACGTCAAGATCATCGTCAGCTGATGGATTTCCCTCCGAGCCGTACTAGTTTTAGTTACGATATCATCTATAGGACGTGCTTGTGCTTTAGACTATAGAGTGTTATGAACCCAGTTTGAGGGGTGTGATGAGGGCTTCCTTGTCTGTTCTTGCTTGATTAGGGCCTGAAGGTCAGAGTCACAACCCAAAGACCTGGTAGGATCAGTTAAGTCTTGCTAGACCCAAGTGCTATTGATTGGTTAATGGATCGGGGGTAATCCTGAGTGTTATTGTCGATAAGAGGATCAGGGGTGAGCCTGAGTGTTGTCAGTAGATATCTAAGCAGGGTTGTCGGATCCAAGTAGAAGCGGGGCCTAGTTTGGTATGTGACCAGTCGGTTCTCGTTGCTTTGGTGCACTTATGCGTGGGATTAGCATGATGGCATTTGGCCGGGGAGGTTTAGATTTTATCAAATATGCAGGTTATTGGTTAGTTTAGTTGATGGGAGAGGTTGCATCATGTAGTGGAAGTGAGAGCTAATTTTGAGGAAGAAATCTAACTGAAGTGGGGGAGAGTTTTAACACCCTGTTCCGAGTCATTTCATAATCCGGGGCTGTAACCCGAAGATCAAGTATCATAAGGCTTCGGATTTTGGGGAAATAGAGGTTTAGATCTAGTTGGAAATGGGCAATGTAGATTATGTTATCCACGAGTTCGACTTGTGCTTTGGAGCCCAAGGGCATAATGGTAAAAGTGATGCTTCAGGCCTTTTATTTGAATTAAGGATTTTAGTTTGATTTGTTTTAATCTAAAAGTAATTAGGTAGGGTTGTAGATATCCTCAATACCTTTTCGTGGATATAAAAGAACATCGAAAATAGAGTTGGAACGAAGAAGTTACAATCGTTTGAAGTTAGGATGATTTTGGGTTACCCGTGTACGTTGGGCGTACGGGGAGTACGTTGGGCGTACTAGGCATCCCTGGTACGTTGGACATATCAGGAGTACGTTGGCCATACACGATCAGAACCCAACATATTTTCGTGGTTTGAGCCCTATTTAAGCTCCTTAACTTCCCCTAACCCATTCCATTCTCAGGCTCCACGCCTTCAACATCCTTCCTTGAAAACCTAACCCTAGTTTGACCCTTGTGAGCAAAAAGAAGGTGTTTTTAAGTGCTTTAGATTGTTCTTGGTGCATCTTGGAGAATAAGCAGCTCATTGGGGAAGTGTTGGTTGCATTGGAGCTTGTAGATCCAGACCTTATTCACCTTGATTTTTCTTCTGGGGGTATAAAGTTTGAATCTTGATGATGAAATTGTTAGAACTAGCTAGTTTTGGGTGTTATGAGCTTTTGGTCACTTTTGTTAGGATGCAAAGTTCTCCTAGGATGTGGCTTACCCTCTTGTATGTGTAATGGGTTGAGTCTTTCCTATAAAGAGGAAATGAGTGACACCTATTTATGTAAGAACTTGTAAGACCTATTTGAGAGTTAGTTTAGTGAGAGAATACTCAAAACCCACTTGTACTCTTACTATTCTAATGGAGCTTAAAATGATTTTATTTACTCTTGGTGTTCTTGATGTTTGTATGATTCAATAGATCTTTACAATTCCCTACATGTCATCATAATTAGGGTTACTACAATTGGTATCAGAGTGGGTGTTCTTGAAGCTCTCAAGAATTGATCCATGATGACAACATGATTTGAGTGAATCTTCATTGTTGTGAGTTCTTCATTTTTGAGAAAGTTTTTGTTCCGGAAATCGAATTTATTCTTTGATTTGATTCAAAATTCGATTTTCTCTCGCTAGAATACTTGTTAGTTTCACTTTCTCTCTCTAGAGATTTCATTCGAAATTCACTTTCTCTCTCTAGAAAAATCCAAGTTCTTGTGATCACAATGTATTTGGCTTATGATTCTTGGATCGTGATGATTAAAGATGTCAAATACAAAGTCAACGAGAAACAATTTTATGGGTTATTTTTGAAAGGCGGGTTGATTACATGTGAAACTTAATATTAGAAGTTTGATTGAAATCACCATGAATATGTTATCTTGGTGTGAAAATCAAAAGGAAGGAAAATAAAGAGAATTATTCAAAAAGGAATATGTTTCTCTTATTAAAGACCCAAATGATCTTCATGTTCTTAAATTTGTTGAAGTTCAAGAAATAGGAATTCAATGTGATTTTGCTGAAGATGTGAAAGTTTTTCGTTTAATTGGAGTTTAAACCGATGAATGCTTGAATTCTTGTGATTCATTTGAAGGAATGGTGCAATATTGAAAGCCTCCAATCCAAGAAGTTCAAATGTATCAAACTCCAAAAGATTTGATTCAAACCTGCAAAATTGAAGTTGTCAAGAATGATGTTGTTCTTGAATTCAAAACTTCAAGATCCAAAAAGATGAAAAGGAAGAAAAAGAAGAAGAAGATCAAAAGCAATAACAATTGGGCTTCTAAACAAAAATCTTCAAATGTTGCCTTGAAGCCGAAATCTATGAAGCAAATTTGGGTTCCAAAGCAACAATCATCAAGTGTTGCAATGAATTCGAATTCCAAACCCAAAGTTGTTGAAGATTCTTATGAAGATGATGCGTGATCGTTGAAAAATGCGAAGAACGGGTTGTACAACATGCATCGTGGGTGGTACAATGTGAAGTTGGGAGATTTTCTTATTCCAACAAAAGAACCAAGATCTTCAATGATTAATTCATGTGTTGCAAATGGAAAAAGAATCATCAAGAAGGTTTCTCACATTCTCAAATGGATTACGAAAAATTCATGTTGAGATCGAAGATGAATGATCAAGGTTTTTCTCGAAATCTGAATTCAATCATTTTTTTTTCAAATCGTGCTTTTCGTTTTTTATTATTGATCGTTTTGAATCATTGGATCTATTTTGTCTCAACCCCATTGTTGATCCAATATTTTTTTAATAGATCAAGCTCAAAATCATTTTTTTTCTATTCATTCGATGCAGCCCAATCCAAAAGTTTTAGAACAATTATTGTTCATTAGTTGAGCCCATTTCGAAATCAAATGTTTTTTATTCTTCATTTGATCCAATTCGAAGCCCAAAGTCCAATTCAAAATTTCTTTGATTATGTTAACGTTCATTAAATCCAACTTTGAGCCATAACTTCGATCAAACACTGTTGATGAAATCGTTCTTTACTCTCGTCACAGTTCATCGTTCTCATATCATGATTTTCAATCCACCAAAAATTCTAAGTTGAAATTGAAATGTATTGGTATCGATTTTTGATTAGAAAGAAGAACACGAACGAAAATTTTGATTAAGATGTTAAGGAATCGATTCAGTTGAAGCGTTGACTAAAAGTCAAAATCGACTTTTGATTGTAAGATTGTGACTGAATCGAAACTCGATTCAAGTTGTTTGAAATTGGAGTCGAAATTAGATTGTGTGTTACCGATTATTGGAGTCGAATGTACTTGGATTATTGTCGAAATTGGTAATTGAAAGTACATTTGAGTCGAAAGCAGTTCTTGGGGTTGAATGCCTTGAAATCGAAATCTCAAGGATGCAACTTGGACTGGATTCGTAAGATTGATATGTCTACTGCTGATAGTCAAAAGCCTTGGGTATTGATTTTTGATTTGGGGATGCCTTGGACATCAGGTCGAATGAAATTGTCTTTGATTGAAGTTAGTGTTCGCATTCTGGAATTCGATTTGTTGTTGAAGTCAGTATTGGATTCGAATGATTTTGCTTGGCATTAATATCGATTTCGAATTGGTGATAGGTGTTGAGTCTAATTCGAACGCATCTATTGGAGTTTTTCGAATTGTCATTTGCGATTTCGAATGATATGGAGTATTGGGATCGAATGTTAATTTTGACTGGAAATTTAGTCCATTTGTTGAAGTCAAAAGCAAAATTGAGTTGAGTTAATGGACGAACAGGTTTATTTTGTTTGGTTCACATCAAATTCGACTTATGATTGAATGATTTTTCACAACTGGTATTACTTGGAAGTTTGATGAGTAGGATGTTGGTGAAGTTTGATTTGCGCCTTGCGAATTCGACTTATGCATGTTGCGTTCTGATCGAAATTGATTTGGATTAATTGTTGATTTCGAAAGTGACTGATGTTTTCTTGGGTTCGTTCGCATCGAAAGATTTGGAGTCGAAATTTCATTTGAGTTCGATGTGTATGCTTGGAGTTGTTCCACGTGCACCCGGAAATTTCGACGTGTGATAGTCGAGTTTGAATTGTATTCGCATCTGAGATTGCATTTTGGGTTTGAGTGTCGAAATCAAACAGCTTGATGGTCGAAATGGCTTCGCTTTGGGATGATATATATGGATGTCGAACACTTTAAATATGTTGTTCGATGTGTTGCTAGCAAGTTTGATTCTCACCGTATGCATCTGGAAAACAAAGTGGGAAAGAAAGGAAAATGTTCACATATGGTCCGTACAGTTTCAGTGTTTTGGCAGTTACTACCCATATTCGATTTGGGAGTAAACTTTTTTAAATAATGCATAATTTTTTATTCGAATCCCTGAGGTTTCAATGAATTGGCAAATTTTACCCTGTTTCGACATTAGGGTAAAATCCTGTGAAATGGGTAGAATTTCCGAATCTGGTCCCTGAAGCTTATGCGAATTCTCACCTTATGCCCATTTTCACATTTGGGGTAAAGTTTCGCATTTGAGGCTATTTTGGTGCAACGGTCCCTGCAGAATTACGAAATTGACAGTTATTACCCAATTTTCGAATTTCTTGCCACTCTCACCTAAAAGTCGAAAATTTTCACAAAATTTGGAAAATTTTCTTGGCTTTTCGTGATTGTTTTTCGTGCAATATTTTCGCGGTTTCATTTTTGTCACACATTGAGGGGGAGATTCATCAAGTTTATTCCTCAAGCGCTTCTCATCCTTTGTGGGTTTTATGATCACATGTTGATTAGAAAAAAGGGGGAGAATTTAGACATGGGTATTCGAAGTTTCTCGGGTATTCATTTGCAAATTTGAAGACCGATGTTACTTCGAAGGGGAGTTGGTCTTGATCGGGCGAGCTCGTTTGGAAATTAAAGCCGAGACATCCAATCCTAACTTGGAGGGGGGATAATGTTAGGGTGAAAGTTCTCCTTGGATGTGGCTTACCCTCTTGTATGTGTAATGGGTTGGGTCTTTCCTATAAATAGGAAGTAAGTGACTCCTATTTATGTAATAACTTGTAAGACCCATTTGAGAATTAGTTTAGTGAGAGAATATTCAAAACCCACTTGTACTCTTACTATTCTAATGGAGCTTAAAATGCTTTTATTTACTTTTGGTGTTAATTGATGTTTTTATGATTTACTAGATCTTTATAAGTCCGCACATGTCATCATAATTAGGGTCACTACAACTTTAAGTTTATAAGATTTAGATCTTGAATTTTTTTTGACCTTGTTATGGATAAAGTTGGAAACTTTATCCATCTAAACATCATATTGATTTAGATCTGAAGATTGGAGACTTGGACTTAATGGATTAAGTTGAAAAAAATGCACGTTGGTCCCTTTTAGACTTAAAGACTAGATCTTCTTTGTTGGGACCATTCTAATAGATAAAGTTGGAAACTTTATCCATCATGAAACTATTAGGAACCATAAAAATGTGATCCTGGTCCTTTTATCCCTTATATGCAAGATTTATGATGTCTTAATGGATTAATAAGTTAGGGTTTTGACTTTTGGACCTTTTCTAGCCATGAAGAATCATAAAGGTGGAAACTTTATGACTTAAGTCGATGTTTTGAGTCCAGATCTGAGCTCTAGACAAATGATCTTAAGGGGTAAAGTGCTTACTGGAAAGCATGGAACCAGCTCGCATACGTTGGGTGTACTAGACCAACCCATGTATGTTGGGCATAAGTTCAGTACGCAGGGCGTACTCAACCAGCCTTGGACTTTGACTTTTGTTCACTTCCGTTGACCGTTGAATTTTTGACCAAGTTTAAATTTAGGTCAAACTTGAGGTTTTTGATTGGTGATTAAGATTTTATCTGGTTCTGGTGTTAGTGGAACCGTGGGAGCAAGCAGTGCAGCAGGGAGCGTATCACAGTGTTTCTCAGATTTCTTCATTTCAGGTGAGTTTCACCTCATTGTATCGTGGGCCGAAGGCACCAATGCCGACCCAATAGTTTTGGTTATCTTCAGTCGAGGGATGCCTTAGGGACTGTATATAGTTATGTAGGATAGACTGAGTACTCTTGATCTAGGCTTTCTTGCCCGTTCCTTGTTTGGTTGTGGCTCAAGAGTAGGATCACCTGGCCGGGTGTCTATCTCACCTCTGAGTATATACATGTAAGTCCCAAAACACTTAGATCAATACGATATCAATCAAACTATCTAAAGAATGCGGAATATAAATCAGATAGTGATTCAAGAACACACAAATAACTCTTAATGCACACGATTTATTAGTTGAAATCGTCTGGTACACCAAGAACTTAACAGATGAATACAATAATGATGAACAACTCTCGGTTCTCTCTTTCTGTCTAAACTCGATATCAGCTTGTTAGAATGGCCAACCTTTTACACGGCTGAAACAACACTATATATACCTAGACATAATTACAAAGGCCCAGCCCAAAACTCAACCAATATCCTTATTAAGCCCACCGAAATCACATGGCGATTTCGGTCCAAACACCACCGAAAACATGGTGTTTTCGGTCCTAGACCGAGAACTCTAAAAGCTACCAAAAGTAAAGTATAAACCATAAATTATGTGTCACAACTAGCATTTTTGGCTAGGAAATTCTATTTATGTATGATCAATTCTTGTTGTATCTTGTAACTCCAAGTTTGATGTTACACATATTATTCACTCAAAAACAACAATTCGGATCAAAACTCACTCGTGAAGCCCTAAACCTAATTCAATGCATTACACTCACTCAACTTAGGGCTTGTAACCCTAACTTTCCGGTTCAAACCCTTATTGGGCCAGGAATCATTTATTGGGCCGAATGGGCCAATAAACATACAACTTGATTATTTTTGATTTAGAATCCACATTTGAGCCCTAATTGGGCCAAAATTCATTAAACATTAATGTTTGGGCCATAAGACTCCTCATGGGCCTTATTGGGTTGAAAACCACCCATTTGTCTTCAATGGGCCGAAAACCCATTGTTTTTACCTCTTTGGGGCCGAGAACTAGTGTGTGGGCCCTATGGGCCGAAGATTTCTTATTGGGCCATACATCTAGGGTTGCTATTCTATTCAAGCCCAACCTTTCTTTTTCTTTTCACCCCATCTCTATTCTCAGTTTTTATAAAAAAAAGGAAAGATAAGAGGGTGATTAGTGTGTTGCCACCTCACTAATAACCATGAACTATCAATGTTATTGTTTAACATATATTTATGCAACTAAGCTAAAACCTCCATGAAAAAACCACTTCACTCTCTCTCTTCCCGTCATATTCTCGGCCATAGGAGCTTCCACCACCATCTTCATTTCAACATACTTCAACTCCCATTTCTCTCTAAATCTACAAAGAATTCACTCATCCGTCCTCTTCAAATTTCGTGTGTGCTTGTGTGTGTGTTCAAGGATACTTCATCAAAGTTCATCATTCTTGGTAAGTTACTTCCATTCAAGAAGTTAACTTCATTTTTATGTTAATCCTATTACTCATGCACACTCCATTTTGTCCTTCTTGCTCCTAGAGCTCTCTAGGAACCAAAAATCTCATCAAAGGAGCTTGCTAGGCCGAAATCTCCTTCAATATTCTCTTCAAAACCAAATCCATCACCAATGTGAGTTCATATCCCCTTGTTTTCGGTTTTTACTATGTTTTGGGGGAGGATACAAGTTGCTTTTGTGTTAGATCTATGTATTTATGCATGTATATGTGTGTTTTCATGTTATATGTCGTGATTATGTTATGAAAACATGCTAGATCTTCACCAAACTCGAAATATCTACTAAACTTGGTGATGTGTGTAAACTAAACCACCATATGTGACTTACTATGAAGTTGAAAGGATTAAACATGCTAAGGATGTTTGGAAAACTAAATAAAACCGTATAAGGGGCCATTTTGACAAATAAACAAAAAGTGAGGTTTTTATGTTAACTCACGGTTTTGAGAGGACCAAAAGAGTCATTTTTAAATAAAAATGGATCTTTATGATATTCACGGTTTCAAAGGGGTCAAAAGTGTTAATTTTTACAAAATAGGCTTCTATTTGGGCCTTCACAGTTTTAATGGGCGAAATTTGTCAATTTGAACAAAAATGGGTTTTATTTAGAAATTCACGGTGCGATGGGCCTAAAAGGTAATTATTGACTTTTTATGGGTTAAATTGTCATTGGAAACAAACATGGGCCAAAAATGTAAATTTTCGGTTAAATGGGCTGAAAATGTCATTTCTATTAAATTTGGGCCAAAAATGTTATTTCTATCAAAGGTGGGCTAAAAATGTCATTTTATACAAAATGAAACCTTAAAAGTAAAATTTCGGTCTTAATGGGCCTAAAGTGTCATTTTTACCAAAAATTGTGCCTTAATTGTAAATTTTCGGCTTAATGGGCCAAAAATGTCATTTTTACAAACAGTGTGTCTTTATGTCATTTGGTAAATAATTGAGCTAAAAAAAGCAATATAATAACAAACAGGCTAATTACATCATTCTCACTTTTATTAGGCCTTGTTTACCCTTTTTCGTGTTATTGGGCATTCGTGATCAATTTACATGTTTATTAGGCCTGATACATTCATTACATGTTTATTGGGCCTTAGTGATCCATTTACATGCTTATTGGGCTTGATACATTCATTACATGTTTATTGGGCCTTAGTGACCCATTTACATGCTTGATAGGTCCTGTATACTCCTTACATGTTTATTGGGCCTTGTTAACCCATTTACATGCTCGACGGACCTTGTATACACATTTCATGCTTATTGGGTCTCATTCATTCATGTACATACACATTGGGCCTTGTAACCTAAATACATACACGAAAACATTATTTAAAACATTAAATAATGTGTTACACTATTCGCGTAAATTTAGTTAAGGTTCTTGTGAGACGTTCTTTCATTCGTACCTACCTAGTGTACAACCTTAAGTCTTGTAGTTATTGTAAGGGTGCAAAGTCACTCTTGGATGTTATGAGGGCTTACTCCTTTGATTGTGCATAATGAGTTGTCTTTCCTTTATAAGGAAGTGAGTGACACTCATTTTATCTAATGAACATTTTGAGAGATTAGTTTAGAGAGAGAGATTAGTTTAGATCTTGTGTTCATGTTCTTGATTTTACTTGATGATTCACTAAATCATTCTTAATTTCCCACATGCCATCATAATCAACACCACTACAATTGGTATCAGAGCGGGTGTTCTTGATTGGATCAAGAACTGATCCTTGATGGCTTTCTAGATTTGGTGATTCTTCATGTTTTTATTGATCTTCGTGATTTAGAGAGTTTTTTGGATTCTAGAAATCGAATTCATCTTTGATTCTATTCATAATTCGATTTTCTTCACTAGAATTCAAGTGATTTTTACTTTCTCTCTCTAGAAAAGCCATTCAAAATCATTTTCTCTCTCTAGAAATCTTCAAGTTTTTGTTATCATGGTGCGTTTGGAGTATGATTCTTGGGTCGTGATTGTTAAAGATTTGAAATACAAAGTCAACGAATATCAATTCTATGGATTGGTGTTAAGTGGGTTGATTTCGCAAGAAACTTTGATTTCTTATGGAGGTTTGAAGGATGATCATGGAAGATTGATATTTCAACCACTTTTGAAGATTGAATGTTTGTATGATCTTTTCATTATGAAGTTAGTTGCAAGCGATAACCGAAAAGAAGGAGAAGAAAGAGATTTGTTTAATAAAAGATACATTTCTCTTGTTGAAAACTCAAGTGATCTTCATGCTCTTAAGGTTGTTTAAGATGTTCTTAATGACGATCATCATGTTCTTGATGTTCAAGAAAAAGTAGTTCAAGTTGATTCTTATGATGAAAAAGTTTTTTGCTCGATTGGAGTTCAAACCGATGATATTTTGTGTTCTTGTGATTCGTTTGAAGGAATGATTTCTTATCGGAAGCTGGTGATCCAAGAAATTCACAAGTATCAAACTCCAAAAGATTTGATTCAAATTCACAAAGTTGATGTTGTGGAAAGTGGTTTGTTCATGAAGTCAAGTCTTCAAGATGCACAAAGATGAGAAAGAAAAAGAAGAAGAAGTTCAATCGCAAAAATAAGCGGGTTTACTCACAAAAATTGTCAAATGTTGTGAAGCCGAAATCCATGAAGCAAATTTGGGTTCCAAAGCAACAATCTCCAAATGTTGCATTGAATTTGAATTCAAAACCCAAAAGTGTATGTGGTTCTTTTGAAGATGTTCTTGGATCGACGAAGAACACGAAGAACGAGTTGTACATCACGCATAATGGGTGGTACAATGTTCAAATTGGAGATTTTCACATTCCAACAAAAGAACCAAGATCTTCTAAATTTGATTCGTTCGTTGAAAATAGAACTCGATTCTTGAAAAAGGTATCACAAATTCTCAAATGGATTCCAAAACGTTCTTGATTTCGATTCGTATTTTGCATTTTTTTTTTCATTTTTTTGATCTATTTGTCTCATTGGATCAAATCTGTTTCAACCCCATTGATTGATCCAATTATTATCTTTAGATCAAAATTACAAAAATAAAAATTAAATTCCAATTTTTTTATCATTCGAAAATGATTGTTATTTCAAAAGTGTTTTCGAAGCAAACAATCAAATTCAACATTGAGCCCATTACTATTCATCTAATCTATCTATGAGCCCAATCATTCATTCTATGATCCGATAGTATAGTTTTTTAGCCCAAATATGATTGGATCAAAATTGACATCGGATATGAAGTATTTCCTTTGTTCATTCTCATACGCTTCAAGTACTTGTACATTCTTATGTTCTTGAACGTGTTCCTTACGAACTGAGGATGATCGATGATTTTGGATCGATTTAGAAGTGTCTGATATCGAATTACTTTCAATTTGTAAATCGATTTGGAATCGATGGATTGGATTTGAGATGGTGAAGTTTTGGAGTCGAATTGAAAGTAATTCTGATTTGGTGTTGAACGACAAGTCAAAAAGAAAAGTCAAAATTGATGCATTTGGGATGATCGAAGTGTTGTTAGTGGTCAATAGGTTGAACAATGAGTTGCAGTTTGGACAATTTGTGAATGATTTCGAAGGAGATGATTTGGAAATCGAAATCGATTGGAAATTGATAGGTTGTTATCGTTGGCTGCTTCCTGAAAAACGAAGCGAACAATAGAAGAAGGTGTCGATTTGTGAACATATGGGATATCGACTGTAATCGATTTTTGGAATCGTATCAAGTGCTTATGGTCGAAATAATCTTCAATTTTGGAATTAAGAGATTATTGTTCGAATTTGTGTGTGAAGGATGGTTTGGAGTCGACTTTGAATGGTTTGCTTAGGAACGAAATTACTTTTATAATGATGAACTTGATTTGGGTAAAAAGGTTTGATGATCGAATTGGGTTTAGCAGGTGAAAGGCTTGGTATCAAATGATCAATTTATGTTGTATACTCGTTGCGAGATGTATGTTACGAGTGATCGATGTAACGAAAGTGATGATGGATTAGAATCAAATGGTTGAATAGTGAATGGTCAAAGGAAAAATCGAAAGCTTGAATTTTCGATTTGATTTTGGAGTCGTTAGATTGAAATCGAATGTGAGTTTGGGTTTGATATTTGTTTCAGTTGTGATTTCATGGGTTGAGAATGTCGTTTGTGTTCGAAAGTCAAACAAAGGGAAGGAGGAATTGGATTCGTTGTTTGAAGGTTTGGGAACAAACTGAGAATAATGAAATCAGATATTTGTTCGTTAAATTTTGTATCAAGTTATTAAAAACGAAGCCTGTATTGGAGGTTAATTGCTTGATAACGAAGCTTTGGCGAATGAACTGAAGTAATGAAGCCTTGGATTGTTAATGAGTTTCAAAGGCTTTTGTGCGAATGAACGGAGGTCGATGGTATTTGTGTTTCTGTAATGAAAGCAAGGAACGAAGGGTGATCTGATTGAACAAAGAGGAGAAAGAAATTTTGGAGATTGAAGTTTCGAAGGTTATGAGAATCGCGTGACTAACGAAAGTTTGGTTATTAACGAAGGTTTTTAGTTGTTGGGTACAAAGTTATCCATGTATGACTTTGTAAATGGTTTGACTTTTGTAGACCCACTTGCATGTGGTAGATTAGCCTTGTGACATGAGAGAGAGAGAGAGAGAGAGAGAGAGAGAAGATAGAGAGAAAGACATGTAAACACCTCTATATAAGGTGGGTTCATACCACTTGTAGAGGTGTGCTTGAGAGATGTAACATTGAGAGTGTTAGTGTGAGTTATTTATTTGTCTAGAATGCATCTCTTAAACACCCAAATCACCATGTTCTTAGTGTGCTCTTTAATTCCGCATGCCAAATCAATGCTCATAATTCACATCAATTGGTATCAGAGCGGGTCTTCGAATATCAAAGTGATTTTTTGAAGAAACGATTCTCGGTTTGGCTACATTCAACACAATTGGAACGTTTATGGTGAATCTCTATATGATCTTTCTAAATCTCTTTGATTCGTACTTGCGTTCTTGAATTTTTGATCATTTTGACTCACTAGATCAATTTTTTTTGAAAAACCCATTTGTTATGATCCAATAATTTTTTCATTGATCAAGCCCGATTCAATCCAATATTCTTTTGTTTGATTCGATTCTCGAATTGCAATTGTTTATTTGAATCGAAGTTTAAGCCCAAATTCATAGTGATTCAATTACTTTTTGATTTAGCCCAAAATTTTCGATCTGGTATTGTTCATTAAATCCAATATTCTAAGCTCAATGTCTAATTTCTTTGATTTGTTAATGTTTCGAAGCCCAAAACAATTTACGTTTGCTTAACTGTTCATCGATTGTTTTGATATAAGCCCAATTCTCGATATTACAATTCATCAATCCATTGAGCCCAACTTACATATCAGTTCATTGTTCGTTCTTTTAATCTCATTATTTCACATTCTATGATTTCAGACTTTGATTCAACAAAGTCAAAAGTCAAAATCGAATGAGTTCTTGATGAATCGTATGAATTTTGAGTTCGTTGGGATTCGATTTCTATTCGTCGACTTATTCAAAAGCATAGTTGTTTGAAGTCCAACTTATTTTGTTTGACTTTGACTGTTCGTATCGTATGTTTGAATCGTATTTTGTTGGAGTTCTAAATCAAATAACAAAATCGAATTTGTGTTAATTGAGTTTGAGTCAAAAGAGTTTGAAGTCAGTTTTCGATTTTTGATATCCTGTAATGGTTGCAATCGAAATCGAATTTCTGTTGTTTGGAATTGGAAATGGGAAGTTCAAAGTGTGATATGTAATTTCGATGTTTGAATGGGTTCTCGTTCGTAACTGGAACTTATCTGTTTGGGATCGAAGTTAATTTTGGGTTGATATCGATTTTTTAGTCAAGTCTCTTGATTTCAAAGGCGATAGGTGCTAAGCACAAGTCAAACACGAGGAAAAGTCAAAATCGATTTTTTTATGTTGTTCAAGTGAATCAATAGTTGAATTTGTTTGATGAATGGTTCTAGTCGAAATCAAGTTGGGCAATTGAGTCAATGAAGGATCGAATTCTTTAATTTGGTTCAAAGGTTTTGGTTTCGAACATATTTGAATACAGATGGCCTGAGAACGGAAGTTCGTGTTTATTGGTCAAACTGGGTTTGACGTTGAGAATCGAATGTGATGAAATTAACAATGAGTCGATTTCGAAGGGTTGAAGGATTGTTGATTTTGGATCGATGGTCACATGTTGGCTTTTAGGTTCATGGTCGAATGGTAAGTACTAGGAGTCAAATGTGTTTTTGGGTTTGACAAGTCGAACTGATAGAAAATTGGAAATCGAAGGATTATACAGTATCGATGTGTTGGGTTGATCATATTTCAAAGACTTGGGTTGGAGACATTGTTGATGGCAATCTGTTAATGGATTTCGAAGGCTTGATTTTTGATTTCGAATGGTTAATAATGAAGAATTAATTTGGGAATTGACTTTGAATTGGATTCGTTTTGGGTTTAGAGTCGAGTATCTGATTTTGAAGGTTGTTGTTTGTTGATTGGACGAAGCCTTGAAGATCAAAAACGAATGTCGATTAACGAAGGCTATGGATTCGCGCTTTGTTGTCATGGATCATACATGATTCGTTAACAAAGCCCTCTCGCTAAAAAACGAAGCGTGTAGATGTATAGTTTTCTTCATTGCCTGATTAACGAAGTGAAGAAGAAGAAAACACAAATTTTCGAAATTGGTCCCTGATATTTTAACAAAGTGACATTTCTCACCCAACTTCGAAATGGTGACAAAAATAATGAAGAATGAAGAAGCTTCGTTTCGAATCCCTGAAGTTTGTGTGAAATGATAGAATTTACCCAACTTCGACATTGGGCTGAAAATTCTGAGAAATGGGATAATTTTCGAAACAGGCCCCTACAGTTAATGCGAATTAACACTTTCTACCCAGTTTCGCAAATGGGGGAGCGTTTTGCATTTTTGGCTGTTTTGGGCGCACCGGGTCACTGCAGAATTTTGAAATTGACAATTTCTACCCAAATTTGTGAAATTTTGTCAAAGGAGGTCCGTGAACGAATTTGAAAATTGAAGATTTTTCGGATTTAAGCAAAATGTTTATGTCGTGTGTTAAGGGGAGTTTTGGATAGAAAAATTCCGAATTGAGCACTTTCTCATTTCCTTTTGGGTTTTATAATCATTTTTCGATTATAAAAAGGGGAAGAGATTTAGATATGGAAATTCGAAACACTATTGAATTTTTCATATTACGCAGACTTGAAGACCGAAGTGACCTCGAGTATTTGAAGTTTATGAAATGATTCGATTGGAGATTCGGAAGTGATTTCGGTTCATGATGGGTTTGGCTTTATTGAATATTTTTGGAATGTGCATAAATGCTCAAATTTTGGGTAATTTTTTTGGAGATTTGGATACTCCTAATTACCTTTTGATGCTCGGTTTGTATGGTCCCACATTCTAGAACCCGGATTGAAAAATCATTGAAGAATTGAAGATTTGAAGTTCATCTCTACATGTGTCACACTTGAGGCTTAGTTCGTGAAGTTGCTTGATTTTGGAAGATTTGAAGTGGGTCATCCATTCCTAACTTTAAGGGGGAGAATGTTGGGTACAAAGTTATCCATGTATGACTTTGTAAATGGTTTGACTTTTGTAGACCCACTTGCATGTGGTAGAGTAGCCTTGTGACATGAGAGATGGAGAGAGAGAGAGAGAGAGAGAGAGAGAAAGAGAAGATAGAGAGAAAGACATGTAAACACCTCTATATAAGGTGGGTATATACCACTTGTAGAGGTATGCTTGAGAGATGTAACATTGAGAGTGTTAGTGTGAGTTATTTATGTTGGGTTATGAACATTCTAACACTCCTAAGTGTACATGCAACCCTAAATACCTTGGATCTATGTTTTCTCTATTATACATACAATTATGAACATCCAAGGTATTATCCTAATCTAGCATACAAAATAATAAATATAACAAGATAGAATACATACCTCTTTGATGTAGAATGTCTTCATGAAGCTTGAGTGCCTAGTGCCCCAAGTGTGACACCTCAAATGGTTCACACAACACCAAATACACTTGGAATAACTTGAGAGAAACTTGAACACTCCTTGAAATCGTCTAGCCCTCACACTCACACATTAGTGCACGATTTCTCGAGCCATGGGATTCTTTTATATGGTGGCTATTAGGGTTACACCATGTAACTCATAACTTTACCCATTCCTTATGCTCCATGGATTTTAACCTCCATGGAGTATCCATGGGTCACCCCATGGACTTAGTCCAACATAAGGAATCTTGGATCACAAGCCCACATATATAAGAATGAATGATTTACACAATCAACCCATATATTTAATTAGTCTCCTTTTGATCACTTAATTAATTCCAAATTAATTCTTGATCAATACTAATTAAATAACCTTATTAATATATTAGAACTTATAATATATTAACCAACCTTAAGTGTTATTTCTCTCATTACAGTCTATCCAAATGCATGATGCCATGCAACCCAAATGGACCATGCCGGGTCGGGTCAAGTCTTACCAATTATAGTTATGGACTTAGACATTAATCCAACAGTCTCCCACTTGGATAAGTCTAAAACTATTATTGCGTATGACTTCAGGAACCGATCAACAATCGTAGCTCTCAAAAGCTTCTGTCGAACTCTGACCTTGTCGATGAACTCTGACCTTTGTCAATGACTTGTCCATTAGATAAGGGATCATATATTCCTCCATTCTAGATATCATATGGACTGAGACATGGATTATCAATCATTCTCTCTGTCCATATGTTGTTTCCCGATTTCCGATTCATGATGACTAACTGATTGAACAAATCAAATCAGTCCTGGCTTGGCCAAGCACTCACATGTATCATCTTTAAATCATCGAAGGGCCCACAGATATCGCTTTTATCCCGAAGGTAAAAGGAATGGATAAACTTCGACTCATATGGCTTGTTCTACTACTTGTTGAATCATACACAAAGGCACGTTTTATAACATCGAGTTACCAATGCGTTTTCGTGCAATCAATGTATAACCAATTCATAGTAACAACTCATATCTCTAGGTTTGAAGAATATAAGATATTATCGTCTCATGATCACTCGTGATAAAATCCATGAAGTGATTCAAATGAGCGCGAGTTGAATCCAATACTCAAAACTTATGAGCACTCATGAGTGTTGTAGCACCACTTTGTCCACCAACTTGGACCTCTACAAACCAACCCATGACAGTCTTGATTCATATCTACTTCCAACATATGATCGACTGTGGATGGTTTGAATAACTTAATCATTCAGGAAGAGCGACTTAGTTATTCTGGAAGTCAAAACATGCAAAGTGAAACACAAGAATAAATGAATCAAATATGGTATCAAACCCTATGAATATAAATAAACACTTTTATTTATCACCATACTGATTACTCATTATTCATTGTTTCGGTTTTATCAACTTTATACTTGAATTTAAAACAATAGTTGTCCCATGCTCCAAGCATGTACACTATGTTTTCTAAACACTAGTCATGCCATACACCAAGTATGCATACTATGTTTGTCTATGATCTTTAGTTTGTAAAATAGATCAATTGAACATCACTCCAATGATCCTCTTTTCACAGTCCCAAATCCTTACTGCAAATGCAAGAATTCCAAATTCATGCCATTTACTGAAATCTGTTAGATTCTAAACTTATATGCATTGATCCTCTTAATGATTATGCACAAAGTCAGAAAGACTTGACAACAATCATTACAGAGCATTCCAAAGGAGATCAGCTCCTTGGAAACATCCTTCTTTCATTAAGTTTCCTAATCTTACACAGATTGAATAATTTCTAACTTTGAAACATTTCCATATTCCATTTTGTCTATCACTTCTGAACAAGAGTTGCCTCCTTACAGATTATGTCAATATGGTCCTTCCAGAATTAACATTATACTTCCAACTGTCCTTGAGCAACCAATCTTTGGTAAACCTTAGATTGTCCTCGACGATTGCTTAATCATTTTAGTCATATCCAATTCTAGACCTTTTCCCTTCATAATTCCCCAGGCATTTGGAAAATTTTAGAAAGGATGAATATAGCACATGTAATCGATCCTATATCCGAAGCATATGGGACACGATTCATGATGTCTCACATAAAGACTAAACCAGTCTTTTGATATAATATTTCCATTTCAATTTGCCAAGTTCTCAAAATTCAGATTATGAAAAGGGATGCCGTAATCATAATCGAATTTTAGAACGCAAATAATGGACCCATATATAGAATTTCCTTATGTTGAGCCATTCCAACATGAAATTCATATATATATCCTTGATTAAATACGATTAAAATCTCAATCTAAGCCTTTTAGAATTGAAATGAAGTATAATTTCATCTCCCTAAATTATAGCAAAACAACTTTTTCAACCCCTGCAACCTCACGAATTGAAACTTTTGTTTTCTATAATTAACATTGCTAACTTGCAACCTTTGTCATAATTATCATGCTCCCACTAACATGATGATTATTAGCATAACACTTATGCTCCCACTAGCTTTGACATGTACTCAGAAATCAGCTGACTTTCTTACCAAAGTTCAGATTTCTGATACTAGATTGTTTTGAGAAAACTTTATCAAAATCATACACCTCTCTTAGATAGCTCACATGTGTGTCTAAACAATTTTAGAACTATGAAAAGGGATGCCGTAATCATAGTCTCAATTGTTTAGACCTTTGCCACTTCTCACAAGTCCATGTTAGTGTGCCGGTAAACCACACACGCTCCACTAACGACTTTGAGAATGCAAATATCACAATTGCTATCTTGCTAAAATCTACTTAGTGAAAGTGTTTCCTCACCATCATTTTCATGAATCGGAGAGAAACCTTATGACACTTAGATTTAATAGTGTATGTGTTCTTATCCATGTGAATTTGTCAAAACCATAATCACAAGACAAGGTTAGTGACAAATCCAAACTCATATTGATTAAACTTGTGCAATCTTAAATTCTTGCCATTTGGCAGCTCAGGTGCCTGCCATTGCTTCCAAGTAGTTGTGCAACTAATTGAGAACTCTCAGAACTCCTATGCAAAGCCAACTTGAATAGGCACAAAAATTTCAACACGATAGGTTATAAACCTCAAGTCGTGTGCTAGTGAAGGACTTTAGGTTTTATTCTTGATTAAGTCTTGAAACTTTCAAGAGCTTTAAGACTCCCACTGTCCTCTTGACATATAAGACTCCCTTGTCAAATATTCAAGAGATAGTGCGGATTCTTTATCAAGACTAACACTTTACACAATTGGCCTAAGTTGGTCTCTGTTTTATCCAAAACATCACAACTTACCAATTTCAAATGTACAAGAGTAGATAACCTTTTACTCTTACATTTGACTAGTGTTAACAAACCCTCTTTAAGATATGTCACTCAAGTTACAATCTTGGAGTATGACTCTAAGAATTGTTTTGGAACGAAGTATGACTCATATTTTTTATTTAACCATTTCAACAATTCATGACTCCTCTTCTTGACTTTAGAGGACCAATTGTGATATGGTATCTTAATCATTAAGATGATCATAAACATGATACTAAAGTACTCTCCCATCTTTTCAGATTTGAGAAACTTTTATCTTTCTGCCATACTTTGATTCTTCTTATTCGTTCTGTTTCACATTGAAACTTCTCCAATGCTACAGACTTATACTTAAACTTATAAGTATAACCATATTTACTGAACTTAAGTAAATCATGACGAATAGTCTTTTTGTTGTTTTGTGGTGGACTTGACCAGTGCACAAGAATGTGTACTCAATCCCTTAGTCCTTTCCTTATTCACATAAGGAATTAGTCTTAATTTTCCAAGCTGAAAGTTCTCATTCATCATACTATACAACTTGCATGATTCCAAGTTTCGGTCCATTTGAACCTTGGGTGATGAGAATCTTTCCTTATTTGGTAATATTAGACACTACCACAACCGAAAGAATCAAATCCATTTTTCCAATATTGCTATCAATGGAATCTTATAAGCAACAACTTTTCACAAATGCCATTGTAAGGATACTTAAAATAAATAAAATCAAAACCTTTTTTTCTTTTATTTTAAAACTTTGCGGAAAAACTTATCCTTACAATCCATATGAAAACCTTGTTGTTTTCTATTCGTAAGCAATATAAATATCATAACTCTTAAGTAATAGCCCAAAATTCTGATCACCGAACCATGCGATTGAAATCCATCTTCGCGATCAGAATCAGCATGTACTTAATAGAGTTAGACAATGGACTTTACCTGAAGTAAAGCCAAACTTATTGACTTTAACATCCTTAGGTAAATTTCGCAGCTTCGTAACCAATGCCCCTTCCTTTGGCAATAGTTACCTATGGATCCTTGATAATGGGACTATCTCAGACTTCGCCTCTCTCTTTACCATTGGGTCAACAGAGACTATGACCGATCCCTTTCCATTGGGAATAGAGAGCTTTACTGGATATCCAATGGCATCATTGTCAATGTCCATAGCGTTTTAGGAAGTTGATCTTAGCAAATAGATAAGATCATTAAGGGTCTTGTCTTAGTCTGTTTCATAGGATTCCTAAAAGAACTCACCATGTGACTTAGAAAGTAGTTGAGCCACCAACTTTCTCAAGACTTTGACACCCAATTCTCCCGGCTTGTCAATATGTGACTACATCTCCAAGATGTGATCACACCTAGACCTTGCCTTGCCAATAGGGCTTGAGTGACCTTAAACTTTTTAGGAACTTGTGGGTTAGGGAGAATAATTGGAGGAGGTGAAAGAAGTATGATATCCATGGGACATCATCTTCATTTAGGAAAGCTTGTTTCAAGAGATTTGGGAAGATCATAAATGTCTAGACCAGACATCTTTTTGGGAGATATTCAAGATAGTTGATTTAAAGTCCTTAATATGACACCCAATATGAAATATTAAGGCTAGGACCCAACAAACTATTTTATAACTTAGAAGAGGGATGCCGTAATCCAAGCTATAAAATATTTGAAGGTAGGTGAATGACGATTCACCAATTTCCACCATGAAAAACGAAATAATTTATTAGGTTTTAATTGGATTTGAAAGTCCTAGATCTTTGAGATTCATTGAACTGTTCAAAGGCATGTTTCAATCTCGAGTGTGCCCTTCAGGTTTTGTGACTGGGATGCCGAGGATCACAAAACAAGGTGTGAATAACCATGCAAATATACTTGGTACCCTTAATATTTACCCCTTAATCAGTGTGCCGGTTAACCACACACGCTCCACCGATACTATGATAAATATTAAGTTACCCTTTGCCTACCTTGTTAAGTCCAGGTTAGTGTGCCGGTTAACCACACACGCTCCGCTAACGACTTAAGCAAAGTGCAAAGTGTAATTTCATGGGTTAGCACCAAATTCACATTTTCCTAAGTAACTAAGATTGGGTATTAATAAGAGTTTAATTACTTAGTATTTATCATTAATACTTTTAATGAAAGGAGAATTATAGTCCTTGTCCTACCCGTTCGGCTAACGACCCTCCACTAGTCAAGGAAGCGGTGGGTGAGAGTGGACACCCATTAAACTGCCATTTTATAGGCAGTAACCTTATACCCCCCTTATAGACCGGCTTCGTGAATGAGGCCTACTAACGGTAAGACTGACTTTACTCTTATACACATATATAAATATTATTAACTTATAATATTATAAAGTATAAGGGTTGAATTTTAACTTTTAAAATTCTAAGGGCTAACTTGGAATTAAAGTATTCATAAGTGAAAACTTTTCAAATTCCAAAACTTGAGGGCAAGTTTTGAAACTATTCAAAACTAATTAATTCAATAACTTATGAGTTTAAAGTAGTTTTAATTAAAAAAAAAACTACTTTAATTAAAAAAAACTCTTCAAGTTCGATAACTTGATGACAAGTTATGGAAGACTTTAAACTAATTAATAAAAAAAAACCTTTTTTTTATTGTAACTTATGGAACTAATTAAGGTTACACTTTTTTTTTAATTTAATGAAGAGACTCTTCATTTTGTAACCTTTGCCAACTTTTATGAGTTTTATGATTCTTAAATGTGACTTTTCATATAACTTGAGGACAAGTTACAAAAACACACTTTGGAATCAACTCTTAGATTAAAATGGATTGAAAACAACTATTTCACACAACTTTTCTATTAATCTAAGAACCTCATAGGAACAAGATAATTCAAATCATCAATCTTCAAGAAATTAGCATGAACATACAAACTAATACAAATCTTGAAATTATGACAATTATCTTAGAAATTGGATTAGCATGAACATTACCACATCAAAAACAAGTTTATAAGTCCAAAAACATCTTAGGGTAATGTTCCTAGTCCAATTCCAGCCAAAACAATCGAATATATGCATCCAACTTGATTTTTCAGCTACTTTTGCAAGTATAACAAGAAAACAAGCCTAGGCTCTGATACCACTGTTGGGTTATGAGCATTCTAACACTCCTAAGTGTACATGCAACCCTAAATACCTTGGATCTATGTTTTCTCTATTATACATACAATTATGAACATTCAAGGTATTATCCTAATCTAGCATACAAAATAATAAATATAACAAGATAGAATACATACCTCTTTGATGTAGAATGTCTTCATGAAGCTTGAGTGCCTAGTGCCCCAAGTGTGACACCTCAAATGGTTCACACAACACCAAATACACTTGGAATAACTTGAGAGAAACTTGAACACTCCTTGAAATCGTCTAGCCCTCACACTCACACATTAGTGCACGATTTCTCGAGCCATGGGATTCTTTTATATGGTGGCTATTAGGGTTACACCATGTAACTCATAACTTTACCCATTCCTTATGCTCCATGGATTTTAACCTCCATGGAGTATCCATAGGTCACCCCATGGACTTAGTCCAACATAAGGAATCTTGGATCACAAGCCCACATATATAAGAATGAATGATTTACACAATCAACCCATATATTTAATTAGTCTCCTTTTGATCACTTAATTAATTCCAAATTAATTCTTGATCAATACTAATTAAATAACCTTATTAATATATTAGAACTTATAATATATTAACAAACCTTAAGTGTTATTTCTCTCATTACAGTCTATCCAAATGCATGATGCCATGCAACCCAAATGGACCACGCCGGGTCGGGTCAAGTCTTACCAATTATAGTTATGGACTTAGACATTAATCCAACAGTTTATTTGTCTAGATCTAGCTTATACTTTTTTGTAACACCTTTCATGACCGAATGCATCTCTTAAACACCCAAATCACCATGTTCTTTGTGTGCTCTTTATTTTCGCATGCCAAATCAATGCTCATAATTCACATCAGTTATAACCAGAGTCTCCTGGAGGGAGAGCGAGAGTTTGTGTATAGATCTATACGGGGTTGACATCTCCGCACCTGAGCTGTTCACTACAGCTAGACTAGGCCAGTCTAGGGTGACAAATGTCTTACCTTAAACAAGTCGACACCTGAAAAACGTCATGACAGGCAGATCAGTCATATCAAGCATGGTTATAACGACTCACATAGAGATTAAATCCACTGTAAAATTTACGGAATACATATACATTTATGCAGTTACGAAACTATACAAACATCATTTTACGGTCTTAGGGTTTTAAGTCCACAACACTTTTACAAGCATAAAATATCGGATTTTTCTGGGAAACTTACATTATACATTACCTTCTACTTACAACAGAAAATATAGGATTTTCTGGAATACTCTCTTTATACATTTTCAAAACAGAAACACGCATATTTTAATACAAGATTTTTCACAAAGCTTCCAAACCATTTTTACAGAAAATATCGGATTATCTGGTGTTTACAAAGTGATACAAAATTTTTCATACAAACATGCTTATGAACTCACCAACATTATATATGTTGACGTTTTTAAAATAACTTGTATTCTCAGGAAATCGTTAAGCGGGTTGGTCATCAAGAACACATGGATTTTGTTGTATTTTTGTTATCATCATACACTTACTTATTTTGGAATGTAATTTGTATCCAACTCACTCATGTAAACTATGATGGTTGTTATACTGTATGTGTGATGATGATGTTGTCTTGATTCAATTATTTACATAGTGATGATATTACAAGATGAAGTCACCCAACCCCCGGACGTTTCCACCGTTCTGGTTCGGGGGTGTGACATTATGTCCTAACAATCTCCCCCTTGGTTTATAGCTTTTTTTTCTTTTCAATCTTCTCTTCGATCTTGACTTTCAGCTTTTGTCTTTGATTTCATCACAACTTTAGGATGATCATATGAATTTCTACATGAATGACTTCATCTTGAATAGTTGGACTTCCTTTAAAATTTGACTTCTAATGCACATAGGGTATAAAGGCTTCTTGTTTAGATTCTTGAAAATCAGCACTTTTAGCTTTGAAATATTTCAGAGATAATTATAGAGAGATCGATTCTTCTGGATCACTTCAACAAGTTCATAGATAGCAACAAATTGATTGAGGAGGATTCAATGTAATTCGACACATAACTTCAAATACAGCTTCACCTTGCTTCTGGGGTTCAAAAGTTGCGTGTTGAAAAATAATCTTCACTTCTTGTTCCTTCGAATGAATATTCTTTATCGATCACAAATGCATCTTGAAAAGTAACCATGACTAAAAGTCCTTGTGGATCACAGAGTCATAAAGACCTTTCTCACCACAGTTGTTCAAGGACCCGACCTTGGCTCAGAAGGTGACTACTTTGCAGTATCTGTGTGAACACAGAGGAACGCACTGCGATTTGTTGGGTATCGGAGAACTACTCATGGCTTTTTGATGTTAACCCCTGCATATCCTAGATCAAAGATCTCAATATAGTTTTTCAAGTTAACAAGTTAACTTGGCCCTTGACGAGACGTTCAATAGTTTCAGAATCTCAGCTGAGTGTACCATTCTAGTGCCAGTGAGAGTTAATTAGGAATAACTCACAAAACTATCATGTGACAAAAATATCCAAGGACATATTTCCATAGTTTAGCATAACATGAGGTCAAGGCCCTTTGGCAGGACGTTCAGCCATAATCGTGCCTTGTGAGGTGCATCGCCCTAGTGCCAACACCGTTAATTCCTTACCTGCGAAGAATGTATCCGAGAATACATTTGAGTCTCCGCAGTTTTGCATGACAAAGAGATTGTCAAGACCCTGGGAAGGATTTCAACGATATCTATTTCCCGGTCGGGTGAATCGCCCTGGTGCCGTGACAGTTCTTAGGTAAAGATAACTGACAAGACCAATTTTGACAATCTGTACAGTTCCAGACTTTTAATTCCTTAAATACGACAGTTCTTAAAAAGATACTGCCTAACTAACAGTTTGCACATTTTCATGCCTTCAATTCCTTTCCAAGCTTCTTCTCCTTGCTCAGAAAATTCCGATACAATCTCCTTGAGTCTCTTCTTTTTTTGAATTCGCGTTTTAAGACAAACAAAATTTTGAGATAATAATAAAAGTAAAGATAAACTTAGCACACAATAAAATGACTAAGAATACGTGTAAATTACCAATAAAAAAATAAACACACATTTTTAATAATAATTTTAATTTATTTTATTATTTATAATTTTTTTATATTGGTAATTTCTCCCCCTAAATTTGTGCATAACAGAGAAAACATGTACAAATTTAAATAAAAGGAAAAATGTAATAAACAGATTCCAATAAAATAAAAACTTTTGGGATCAAACATGATGAAGCAAATTAATGAGGTTTATCAGCCCACACGTTCATGAAAAGCTCTGGTCAATCATTGATATTGTGATCCACTTAAGCACAAAGGATATTTGCAAGTTGGACAAATTATAAGTGACAAGACATTGCAATTATATTCCTAAATAGGTCATTTTGCTGACGACGACCAATGATATTGTTGTCCACTTAAATTCAGCAGCGGGATCTACAGTCAACCTTTAGTCATGAACCAATTCAATTTTAAGCGCACTAGAACGTGTTCCCCGCTTCACGACATACCCTAGAAATCAAGGAATTCCAAAGAGCTCTTTAGTTTAGGTGAGTGTTCAATTATTTGAGAGAGAAGATAGATATAGAGATGCATATGTTATATCCCAATTCGGATCTCTTCCAATCACGCAGAGGGACAACATATGACTAACATAGATAGAGGGATAGAGAGATAGAAAGGTGCATATGTTGTGTCCCAAGTCGGATCTCTTCCAATCACGCAGAGGGGACAACATATGACTGACATAGATAGATAGAGAGATGCATAGAAATAGAGATGCATATGTTGTATCCCAGGTCGAATCTCTTCCAATCACACAAAGGGGACAACATGTGACTGACATAGAGGATAAGAAAGAAAAACAATTTCATACAGACCTACTTTATCAGAACCCCACCCCCCCCCCCCACAGTCACCCTATCAGCACCAGAATTAAGGACATAAGTCTGTACGTCGAAGAAGTGTTGAGCCATAGTTCTAGATGATAAGTAACTTTAATGTATCTCGTAGGCTCCCTTGTTTATCTGACTGCTCAATCTATCCGAGTGTCGTATGGTCAGTCCAAATGTAACTATCTAAGTCCAGATGAGTTAACATTGTCAAGTCCTTTCATTGTCAACATTGTCTAGTCCTTTCATTTGAATCCTTCATGCCTACCAGCACATTGAACATAGAATCTAAACAATTCAGCTTCAGTGCATTACACGTATTTCATATTGGCCTTTAACACTAAACTTCATATTACTTCCCAAGAACACTTACGAAAGAAGATATATTTTTGGAATTTTTGATTTTATAATTTTTTTATAATTTTTTTATTATTGATTTCTTCCCCTAAATTTGTGCATAGGGAAGAAAGGAAATAAAATAAATGCGCAAATTTAAACAAACAAAAAAAAATTAGTCTTTGAAACGAATCATTTTCAGAAAACCCACAAGCACCATCGAAACGAGCCTTACTGAAAGGTTTGGTGAACAAATCCGCTACATTGTTATCGGTGTGTATTTGTTCCAAACGAATGAGCTTACGCTCATAACATTCTAATAAAATGAACTTTAATGTCGATGTGCTTGGTTTTTGAATGTTGAACGGGATTTTTGGCAATTTGAATGGCCGCATCACTAACACAGAAAATGGAGGTGTCAAGAAAATTCAAACTGTAATCCAGCAATTGATGTTAAATCCAGATAACCTGAGAGCAACAGGCTGAGGCGACAACGTATTCAGCCTCAGCCGTCGAGGTCGACATTGTTTGTTGTTTCTTGCATTTCCATGACACCAATCGGTCCCCTAAGAACTGACATCCACCCGATGTAGATTTCCTGTCAAGATCACAACCTCCATAGTTGCTGTCAGCAAAAGCATATAAATAAAATTCGGGATTTTTAGGATACCAAAGACCCAATTTAGGGCTATCTTTAAGGTACCTAAAAATCCTTTTAACAATAATTAAATGGGAAATTTTAGGATTAGCCTGATAACGAGCGCATTGACAGACGGCAAACATGATGTCAGGTCTGCTGGCAGTCAGATACATCAGAGATCCGATCATCGATCAATATTCAGTTTGATCTACAGATTCTCCTTGTGGATCTAGCGTCAACAATGGTCTTTTTGCCATTGGAGTGGAAGCAATTTTTGAATATTTAAACCCAAACTTTTCTAGCATGTCTTCCACATATTTCCCTTGATGCAGTACAATTGAGGGCGAATCGTGTCGAACTTGTAACCCTAGAAACATTTTCATTTCACCCAGTGAGCTCATCTCAAATCTTTTCTTCATTACTTCCTCGAACTCTTTGCATAGCTCTGTGCTATAGAGCCTTGTTCAGTTTGCATAGCTTTGTAAACCATATAGAGCCTTGTTCAGTTCGTAGACATGATTTGGAAACTTTGGATTGACAAACCCTAGTGGTTGATCAACATAAATCTCCTCCTTCACGACTCTGTACAAAAAGGCTGTCTTGACATCCATCTGATAACCCGTAAACCCCATGTGGGAAGCGTATGCTAAGAATATGTGAATGGCTTACAAACGCGCCACAGGAGCATACACTTTGGTGTAGTCAAGACCCTCTATTTTCCTGAATCCACGAACGACCAAACGAGATTTGTTGCGCACAATCACCCCGTTATCATCTTGCTTATTTCTAAACATCCAACTATTGGTTTTTGATTCTAGACCAATTCTAGCCTTAAAACTCGAAGATATGAGCGTGGTGATGCCCCTGTATGCAGAATTTCGGGGTTTTGCTTGGTATTGGATGAGGATCATTACCCTAAACTGTTTTTTGAACCTTAAAACATGTTTTTGATGTGGTAATGATTATGTAATCCAATTTCAAAGGTTATTATCAAAATTTCAAGCTTTATATGTGTTTATATGATTCTTGAAATTGTTGATATGATTGTTCATACACTTGTGAGTTTTGGTAGATCATATGAATTATTTGCAAATTGTTTGTTAGTTAATTCGTAATCTAAATGTTTTTAATGGAGTCCATAATTTGTCCTCAAGTTATGGATTACCAAAAGTCATTTCTTTTAAAGATCCATTAAAATGCATAGGTTACTCAATTGAAGAGTCTTTTTGTTTTATGAACTCCATAACTTGTCCTGAAGTTATGGATGTTCAAGAGTCTCTCCATTAAAGTTTTTAAAACATTAATTAAACTCATAAGTTATGAAAATCCAAAAGTTTTTGAATAGTTCAAAACTTGCCCTCAAGTTTTGGAATTTGTAAAGTTTCCCCTCATGAATACTTTAATTCCAAGTTAAACCCTTAGAATTTTAAAAGTTAAAATTCAACCCTTATACTTTATAGTATTATAAGTTAATATATATATATATATATATATATATATATATATATATATATATATATATATATATATATATATATATATATATATAAGAACAAAGTCAGTCTTACCGTTAGTAGGCCTCATTCACGAAGCCGGTCTATAAGGGGGGGGGGGGGGTATAAGGCTACTGCCTATAAAATGACAGTTTAATGGGTGTCCACTCTCACCCACCACTTCCTTGACTGGTGGAGGGTCGTTAGCCGAACGGGTTTGACAGGACTTTAATTCTCCCTTCATTATAAGTATAATGATAAATATAAAGTAACTAAACCTTTTATAAATTCCCAATCTTAGTTACTTTAGGAAAATGTGAATTTGGTGCTAACCCATGATATTACACTTTACACTTTGCTTAAGTCGGTAGTGGAGCGCGTGTGGTTAACCGACACACTAGCTTGGATTTAACAAGGTTGGCAAAGGGTGGCTTAAAGTTTGTTATAGATCGGTGGAGCGCGTTTGGTTAACCGGCACATCGATTAGGTGATAAAAATTAAGAGTACCAAGTATATTTGCATGGTTATTCACACCTTGTTTGTGATCCTCGGCATCCCGGTCACAAACTTGAGAGGGCACAATCGAGATTTAAACATGCCATTGAAAAGTTCAATTAATCTCAAAAGATCTAGGAGTTTCAAACCAATCAAAACCTAATTACCATTTCGGTTTTCATGGTGAAATTGGTGAATCGTCATTCGCCTAGCTTCAAATTTTTTATAGCTTGGATTACGGCATCCCTCTTCCAAGTTATAAAATATTGTGTTGGGTCCTAGCCTTAATATTTCATATTGGGTGTTCTATTAAGGACTTAAATCAAGTAACTTAATTTCTCCCATTGTAGATGTCTGGTTCAAACAATTATGATCTTCCCAAATCTCTTGGAACAAGCTTTCCTAATGAAGATGATGTCCCACGATTGAATCATGGAAATCATACTTCTCTTCCTCCACCTCCTCCAATTATTCTCCCTGACCCACAAGCTCGAAGACTTGAAAAGTTCAAGATCACTCAAGCCCTGCTTGCAATGAAACATAAAGATGGAAGACATGTGTGCACTCATGTCTTAGGAATGAAGTCACACATTGACATGTTGAGAATGTTGGGTGTCGTTGTCCCAAGGAAGTTGGCTATTGACTGGGTTGTTCAGTCACTTCCTGAGTCATATAGTGAGTTCATTAAGAACTACTATGTGACAGATCACGACATGACCCTAATAGATCTGTCTTATTTGCTTGTTGATGCTGAGTCAGAAATGATTTGGCGTAATGGTCAAGCAAATATGGGTGGAAGGTCTATTTCTCAAACTTCCATGGACATTGACAATGGTAACATTGGAATTCCAGAAAAGCTTTCTCTTCCCAATGGAAAGGGATCGACCATAGTCAACTCGTTTGACCAAATGGTAAAGAGAAAGACTAAGTCTGAGATTATCCCGTGTACCATTCCCAAAGGGCCCATATGTTTCTATTTCCAAAGGAAGGGGCATTGGTTGCGAAGCTGCCCTATTTACCTGAAAGTTCACTAGGATGGTAAGAATCAAAAAGTTTAACTCTGTTTCAGGTAAGTCCACTATCTAACTCAGTTAAGTTCCTAATTGATGATTCTTAACACAAGATGTGACTAGGTTGCATTTTGATGTTTGGCAGGATCAAGCAAAGGGAAGGAAACTTAAAGGAAGAGTATGTTGAATCTGATCGCGAAGATGGATTTAAATCGCATGGCTCGAAGATCGGATTCTTGAGCTACTACTTAGGAGTTATGATAGATTGCTAGGAAATATGTAATAGCATAGTTTTCATTTAAAGTTGCATTGTAAGGAAAAAGTTTTTTCCGCATTTTATAAATAAATAAAATTTTGTTTTATTTTATATCTCCTTGCAATGGCATTTATGAAAATTGATGTTTGTATGTTTCTAGCAATAATGGAAATATGAATTTGATTCTTTCATTTATGGTAGTGTCTAAATTTACCAAATAAGGAAAGATTCTCATCACCCAAGTTTCAATTGGAAAGAAACTTGGTCATGCAAGTTCTATTGTATGATGAATGAGAATTTTCATCTTTGGAAAATTAAGATTAATTCCTTGTTCACATGTATATGTGAGTCAAGTGAAGGACTAAGGGATCAAGTATACATTCTTGTGCACTGGTCAAGTCCACCACAAAGATTTATAAGACTATTCGTCATGATTTACTAAAGTTTAGTAAATATGGTTATACTTACAAATTTAAGTATAATTCTAAAGCATTGGAAAGGTTTCGATGTATGGAAGAACGAATGAGAAGAATCAAATATGGCAGAAAGATACAAATTTCTAAAACCTGAAAAGATGAGAGAGTACTTTATTATCATGTTTTATGATCATCTTAATGATTGTGAGACCATATCACAATTCATCCTCTAAGGACATCTTAGTGCATTCTTATGGCTAAGAAGAGGAGTCATGAATTGTTGAAGTGGTTAAATCAAGAAGATGAGTCATACTTCGTTCCAAAACAAGTCTTAGAGTCATACTCCAAGATTGTAACTTGAGTGACACATTTTAAAGAAGGTTTATTAACACTTGTCAAATATAAGAGTAAAATGTTGATGCAGCGCAAAAAAACAACACAAAGATAACCAAGAATGAACCTGTTGATTCTAAAAGAATAGCCAGGACAATCTCTTCAAAACCACGTTGATTCTACGAATACCGTGGGATTGGCTTCAAAATCTGGGTTAACACATAGAATTTGGGAGAAAATCGAAAGTTCATAAAATTGATGATCGACCATCCAAATTACATCAAAAACAGTTAAATAAGAAGCAGAAATTAAAATGAAACCCTAAAAGTCCACGGGCCAAATACAAACCCAAAAACAAAACCCAAAAATTAAGGAAAAATAACAAAATTATTCATAACTCCATTTAGAAAGCGATTTCTGGACTCAAAAATGGGTAAGTCCCCTTTGGGGACTTATCTAGACGTGCTCCTTGCTCCAAGCTTCGATTTGACTGGTCGTAGGCCCGAAACGGAGATTCGTAGCCAAAGTTATGGCCATTTCCGTGAAGCCCCTTTAGTCACACGATCGTCGGCCTCTAGGAACGCAAGGGCCCGATCCTCCACACTAGGGCCCGCATCATCCCCTCCGGGGTAGACAAAATTCGACCTCGAATGTGCACCATGGTCATCATCAGAAGAATCCCCATAATAAGGAAGCAAATGCTTTACATTGAAAACATCGGAACAACGAATGTGGCTTGGCAACTGTAGACGGTAAGCATTGGAATTAATCTTCGCCACAATCTCCACCGGTCCAATCTTCTTAGCTGACAGCTTGTTGTACTCACCAACCGAAAAACGATCTTTAGTCAAAACAGCCCAAACAAAGTCACCTACTTCAAAATCAACTTGTCTGCGTTTTTTATCTACATCTTGCTTGTACTTGGAGTTAGCTCGGACCAAGTTGTCATGAACAGCCTTATGAACATCATGCAGTCCTCCAACAAAATCCTGCACCTTCTTTGGAACAACCCTAGAAACAGGCAGTGACATCAAATCAAGTGGTCCCCGTGGCTGAACAGAATAGACCACCTGGAATGGACTATATCCAGTACTTCGGTTGATAGCATGATTATGAGCAAACTCAGCTTGACAAAGCTTCTGATCCCAGGTCTTCACATGATCACCCACTAAACACCGCAAAATATTACCAAGGGATCGATTGACAACCTCTGTTTGGCCATCCGTTTGAGGATGATATGCACTACTAAAATTGAGCTGAGTGTTCACCATTTTCCATAGGCTGCGCCAAAAATGACTCAAAAACCTAGTGTCTCGATCTGAAACAATAGAAGACGGAAATCCATGCAAACGGTAGACGTCTCGAAAGAATAACTGGGCCACATTAACTGCACCCGTCGTCTTTTTGCAAGGAATAAAGTGCACCATCTTAGAAAAACGATCAACAACCACAAATATTGAATCATTTCCCCGTTGAGTACGTGGTAAACCCAACACAAAATCCATGCTGATGTCTACCCAAGGTTGTGATGGAACAGGCAAAGGCATATAGAGTCCTGCATTGGTAGATGTGCCCTTTGACACCTGACAGATTCGACACCGTTTAACATATCTATCCACCTCCTTGCTCATCGTAGGCCAAAAATAAGATGATTGTACCAACTGTAAAGTGCGATCTCGGCCGACATGCCCTTCACCATGCAGCTCCCTAATGATTTGAAGGCGGAGACTAGAATCAGGGATGCACAATTGATTGCCTTTGAAAAGAAAACCTTCATGCAGTAGAAAATCAGACATCTGTCCAGATTGTATACCCTGCAGAACAACAGAAAAATAAGGATCAACCGTTAGCTGCTCCATGAGGACATCCATCCCCGGCGCACCAACCCTCATGGAAACTAGCAAATTACTCCTCCGACTCAATGCATCAGCCACCCGATTTGACATCCCAGACTTGTGTTTCACCACGAAAGTGAATTTTTCCAAGAACGACATCCACCTCCCATGTTTGTGTGACACCTTATCTTGACTGCGAATATGTCTTAATGAATCATGATCTGTGAACAAAACAAATTCCTTATGAAATAAATAATGGCGCCAATGCTTTACAGCTTGGACCACTGCATAGAACTCAACATCATAAGTGCTATAATGCAGCTTTGGCCCCGTCAACTTCTCACTAAAATAGGCAACCGGTCGTCCTCCTTGACTTAGAACTGCTCCAATCCCAACCTTGGAAGCATCCGTGTGTAATTCAAACACTTGAGAAAAGTCTGGCAATACAAGGATCGGTGATGTAGTAAGCTTCTCTTTTACTAATTGGAAAGCTGATTCTGCTGCTTCGGTCCAAGTAAAGGCCTTCCCTTTCATACAATCAGTCACCGGTGCCATAATAGAACTAAAGTTTGGAATAAACCTCCTATAGAATGAAGCAAGGCCATGAAAGCTTCGAACTTCAGTGATGGTAGTTGGACTTGGCCATTGTCTGACAGCTGCTACTTTAGACTCGTCCACCTGTATTCCTTCCCCAGAAACAACGTACCCCAAGAACAAGACTTTAGGAACCATAAACACACATTTCTTCATAGTTGCATACAAACTATCCCGTCGAAGTACGGTCAAAACCTGCCTCACATGGTTCACATGCTCACCAAAAGTAGCACTGTAAATAAGTATGTCATCAAAATAAACGACTACAAATTTACCAATAAAGGGCCTGAACAACTGGTTCATCACACGCATAAATGTACTAGGAGCGTTTGATAAACCGAAAGGCATCACCAACCACTCATACAATCCTTCACGAGTCTTGAAGGCAGTCTTCCACTCATCCCCAGGCCTAAGTCGTATCTGATAGTACCCGCTCTTCAAGTCCAGTTTCGTAAAGATAGAGGCACCGCTAATCTGGTCAAGTAGGTCATCAAGTCGAGGAATTGGAAATCTGTACCTCACCGTGATCTTATTGATGGCGCGACTATCAACACACATACGCCAAGTACCATCCTTTTTAGGAGTCAACAAAGCAGGAACAGCACACAGGCTCATGCTCTCCCGAACATGACCTTTTGAAATCAAGTCCTCCACCTGTCGTCGCAACTCCTCATGCTCTCCGGGACTTATTCTGTAATGTGGCCTATTAGGCAACTGAGCTCCTGGTTGTAAATCAATATGATGTTGGATGTCACGTAAAGGTGGCAAACCATCAGGTAATTCATTAGGGAAAACATCAGCGAATTCCTTGAGCAGAGGAACCGTAGCCTCAGGAATTTCAACCTCCTTAGCGACTTCCTTCCCGAGCAATACAAAAATTTCACCTTCCGCCTCCAACTCGTCTTCAAACTGATTAAGGGTCAGCAGAGTACCCGAAGGTCTCGGAACTGGCTCCTTTGGCTTACTGGGAACCAATGTTATCTTCACACCACCAAACAAGAAACTGTAAGTATTAGTCCGCCCGTTATGATCTATGTTACGATCATACTCCCAAGGTCTGCCCAACAACAAATGACAAGCATCCATAGCAACCACATCACACCACACATCATCTTTATACGTGGTACCAACAGAAAATTGAACAAGGGCTCGTTTAGATACAGTGACCTCGCCACCCTTCTTAAGCCACTGTAGCTTGTAAGGCTTAGGGCGATTTTCTGTTTTCAAAGCCAACTTTTGAACTGCTTCTTCAGATATAAGGTTATCACAACTTCCTGAATCAATAACAAAAGTACAAACCTTTCCCAAAATAGTACATGTCGACTGAAAGATGTTGTGTTTGAGCCAATCATCACCAATAACTTTTGGTGTAAAACAAGACCGCCTTACCACCAAATTTACCCCCACATCTCCAGTTACAACTTCCTCTTCGCATTGATGCTCTTCGTCATACACAGGGGGATCTTCGTAATTTTCACCGGCATCATCATTTTGCCAATCATCTTGCTAAGCAAACAAATGACGTTTTCTGACCTTCTTGCACTCTGATTGTCGGTGACCTGTCTCCCCACAACTAAAACACTTCAAGCTGCTACTAACAGTTGTCCTAGGATTCGGTCCAACACTGTTAGATGTCGGTCTTTGTTGATTAGGCACAACACGGGGTACCATACCACCCGTCCCAGAACTTCCACCAATATTAGCAGTTGAAGACGAACCGCCCACCCGACGACTTTGTTTCTCAAAAGCCAACGCCCGTTGGTGTGCTTCAGAAATAGATACCGGGTTAAACATATTTACAAAGTCCATGATTTGGACCCGTAGACCCCCAATATATCGAGCAACGAGTTGTTCCTCTGTCTCCTGGATATCGTTTCGGGCAATTAATTGGTAGAACTCAGTTGTGTAATTGTCAACTGATTTGGCACCCTGCTTCAGATTTTGCAACCGTTGGTACATCAACCTTTGAAAGTTATGGGGTAGGAAGTTAGATCGTAAACACTTCTTCATCTTCCTCCAACTCACGACCTTTGACTTTCCGAGCCTGTCTCGTGTCAGTTTCAATTGTTGCCACCATGCAGATGCCCTACCACGTAGCCTGGTAGCAATCAATGACACTCTTTTGTTTTCAGGGACTTCTTTGAACTCAAAAACTTCCTCAACAGTAGCCAACCAGTCGATGAACCCCTCCGGATTCAAACTGACCCCATCGAATTCTGGGATATCAATTCTCATTCCGGCCTCCCAACGCCTATTGCCACCTCTATGATCACGCCTTGGCCGCCTTTCTAGATCGTCTTCAGAATATGAACCGTCACTGCCGCCGAACGGGTTCCCAAATTCACCATCTTCCACTTGAGAATGTGTTCGAGACCTTTGCCCTCCTCGATTCATCAGTTCGACCATCCTATCAGTCAGTTGGTCAACCATTTGATCCATCCTCTCCTCCATTCGTGCCATAATACGTTCTTCTAGTTCTTGCTCATGAACATTAGCGGGCGTCCTGTTTCTCCTCGGAGGCATTTTGAACCAGGAATTCGGCTTTGATACCAACTGATGCAGCGCAAAAAAACAACACAAAGATAACCAAGAATGAACCTGTTGATTCTAAAAGAATAGCCAGGACAATCTCTTCAAAACCACGTTGATTCTACGAATACCGTGGGATTGGCTTCAAAATCTGGGTTAACATATAGAATTTGAGAGAAAATCGAAAGTTCATAAAATTGATGATCGACCATCCAAATTACATCAAAAACAGTTAAATAAGAAGCAGAAATTAAAATGAAACCCTAAAAGTCCATGGGCCAAATACAAACCCAAAAATTAAGGAAAAATAACAAAATTGTTCATAACTCCATTTAGAAAGCGATTTCTGGACTCAAAAATGGGTAAATCCCCTTCCGAGACATATCTAGACGTGCTCCTTGCTCCAAGCTTCGATTTGACTGGTCGTAGGCCCGAAACGGAGATTCGTAGCCAAAGTTATGGCCATTTCCGTGAAGCCCCTTTAGTCACACGATCGTCGGACTCTAGGAACGCAAGGGCCCGATCCTCCACACTAGGGCCCGCATCATCCCCTCCGGGGTAGACAAAATTCGACCTCGAATGTGCACCATGGTCATCATCAGAAGAATCCCCATAATAAGGAAGCAAATGCTTTACATTGAAAACATCGGAACAACGAATGTGGCTTGGCAACTGTAGACGGTAAGCATTGGAATTAATCTTCGCTACAATCTCCACCGGTCCAATCTTCTTAGCTGACAGCTTGTTGTACTCACCAACTGAAAAACGATCTTTAGTCAAAACAGCCCAAACAAAATCACCTACTTCAAAATCAACTTGTCTGCGTTTTTTATCTGCATCTTGCTTGTACTTGGAGTTAGCTCGGACCAAGTTGTCATGAACAGCCTTATGAACATCATGCAGTCCTCCAACAAAATCCTGCACTTTCTTTGGAACAACCCTAGAAACAGGCAGTGACATCAAATCAAGTGGTCCCCGTGGCTGAACAGAATAGACCACCTGGAATGGACTATATCTAGTACTTCGGTTGATAGCATGATTATGAGCAAACTCAGCTTGACAAAGCTTCTGATCCCAGGTCTTCACATGATCACCCACTAAACACCGCAAAATATTACCAAGGGATCGATTGACAACCTCTGTTTGGCCATCCATTTGAGGATGATATGCACTACTAAAATTGAGCTGAGTGTTCACCATTTTCCATAGGCTGCGCCAAAAATGACTCAAAAACCTAGTGTCTCGATCTGAAACAATAGAAGACGGCAATCCATGCAAACGGTAGACGTCTCGAAAGAATAACTGGGCCACATTAACTGCACCCGTCGTCTTTTTGCAAGGAATAAAGTGCACCATCTTAGAAAAACGATCAACAACCACAAATATTGAATCATTTCCCCGTTGAGTACGTGGTAAACCCAACACAAAATCCATGCTGATGTCTACCTAAGGTTGTGATGGAACAGGCAAAGGCATATAGAGTCCTGCATTGGTAGATGTGCCCTTTGACACCTGACAGATTCGACACCGTTTAACATATCTATCCACCTCCTTGCGCATTGTAGGCCAAAAATAAGATGATTGCACCAACTGTAAAGTGCGATCTCGGCCGACATGCCCTTCACCATGCAGCTCCCTAATGATTTGAAGGCGGAGACTAGAATCAGGGATGCACAATTGATTGCCTTTGAAAAGAAAACCTTCATGCAGTAGAAAATCAGACATCTGTCCAGATTGTATACCCTGCAGAACAACAGAAAAATAAGGATCAACCGTTAGCTGCTCCATGAGGACATCCATCCCCGGCGCACCAACCCTCATGGAAACTAGCAAATTACTCCTCCGACTCAATGCATCAGCCACCCGATTTGACATCCCAGACTTGTGTTTCACCACGAAAGTGAATTTTTCCAAGAACGACATCCACCTCCCATGTTTGTGTGACACCTTATCTTGAATGCGAATATGTCTTAATGAATCATGATCTGTGAACAAAACAAATTCCTTATGAAATAAATAATGGCGCCAATGCTTTACAGCTTGGACCACTGCATAGAACTCAACATCATAAGTGCTATAATGCAGTTTTGGCCCCGTCAACTTCTCACTAAAATAGGAAACCGGTCGTCCTCCTTGACTTAGAACTGCTCCAATCCCAACCTTGGAAGCATCCATGTGTAATTCAAACACTTGAGAAAAGTCTGGCAATACAAGGATCGGTGATGTAGTAAGCTTCTCTTTTACTAATTGGAAAGCTGATTCTGCTGCTTCGGTCTAAGTAAAGGCCTTCCCTTTCATACAATCAGTCACCGGTGCCATAATAGAACTAAAGTTTGGAATAAACCTCCTATAGAATGAAGCAAGGCCATGAAAGCTTCGAACTTCAGTGATGGTAGCTGGACTTGGCCATTGTCTGACAGCTGCTACTTTAGACTCGTCCACCTGTATTCCTTCCCCAGAAACAACGTACCCCAAGAACAAGACTTTAGGAACCATAAACACACATTTCTTCATAGTTGCATACAAACTATCCCGTCGAAGTACGGTCAAAACCTGCCTCACATGGTTGACATGCTCACCAAAAGTAGCACTGTAAATAAGTATGTCATCAAAATAAACGACTACAAATTTACAAATAAAGGGCCTGAAGAACTGGTTCATCACACGCATAAATGTACTAGGAGCGTTTGATAAACCGAAAGGCATCACCAACCACTCATACAATCCTTCACGAGTCTTGAAGGCAGTCTTCCACTCATCCCCAGGCCTAAGTCGTATCTGATAGTACCCGCTCTTCAAGTCCAGTTTCGTAAAGATAGAGGCACCGCTAATCTGGTCAAGTAGGTCATCAAGTCGAGGAATTGGAAATATGTACCTCACCGTGATCTTATTGATGGCGCGACTATCAACACACATACGCCAAGTACCATCCTTTTTAGGAGTCAACAAAGCAGGAACAGCACACGGGCTCATGCCCTCCCGAACATGACCTTTTGAAATCAAGTCCTCCACCTGTCGTCGCAACTCCTCATGCTCTCCGGGACTCATTCTGTAATGTGGCCTATTAGGCAACTGAGCTCCTGGTTGTAAATCAATATGATGCTGGATGTCACGTAAAGGTGGCAAACCATCAGGTAATTCATTAGGGAAAACATCAGCGAATTCCTTGAGCAGAGGAACCATAGCCTCAGGAATTTCAACCTCCTTAGCGACTTCCTTCCTGAGCAATACAAAAATTTCACCTTCCGCCTCCAACTCGTCTTCAAACTGATTAAGGGTCAGCAGAGTACCCGAAGGTCTCGGAACTGGCTCCTTTGGCTTACTGGGAACCAATGTTATCTTCACACCACCAAACAAGAAACTGTAAGTATTAGTCCGCCCGTTATGATCTATGTTACGATCATACTCCCAAGGTCTGCCCAACAACAAATGACAAGCATCCATAGCAACCACATCACACCACACATCATCTTTATATGTGGTACCAACAGAAAATTGAACAAGGGCTCGTTTAGATACAGTGACCTCGCCACCCTTCTTAAGCCACTGTAGCTTGTAAGGCTTAGGGCGATTTTCTGTTTTCAAAGCCAACTTTTGAACTGCTTCTTCAGATATAAGGTTATCACAACTTCCTGAATCAATAACAAAAGTACAAACCTTTCCCAAAATAGTACATGTCGACTGAAAGATGTTGTGTTTGAGCCAATCATCACCAATAACTTTTGGTGTAAAACAAGACCGCCTTACCACCAAATTTACCCCCACATCTCCGGTTACAACTTCCTCTTCGCATTGATGCTCTTCGTCGTACACAGGGGGATCTTCGTAATTTTCACCGGCATCATCATTTTGCCAATCATCTTGCTCAGCAAACAAATGACGTTTTCCGACCTTCTTGCACTCTGATTGTCGGTGACCTGTCTCCCCACAACTAAAACACTTCAAGCTGCTACTAACAGTTGTCCTAGGATTCGGTCCAACACTGTTAGATGTTGGTCTTTGTTGATTAGGCACAACACGGGGTACCATACCACCTGTCCCGGAACTTCCTCCAATATTAGCAGTTGAAGACGAACCGCCCACCCGACGACTTTGTTTCTCAAAAGCCAACGCCCGTTGGTGCGCTTCAGAAATAGATACCGGGTCAAACATATTTACAGAGTCCATGATTTGGACCCCTAGACCCCCAATATATCGAGCAACGAGTTGTTCCTCTGTCTCCTGGATATCGTTTCGGGCAATTAATTGGTAGAACTCAGTTGTGTAATCGTCAACTGATTTGGCACCCTGCTTCAGATTTTGCAACCGTTGGTACATCAACCTTTGAAGTTATGGGGTAGGAAGTTGGATCGTAAACACTTCTTCATCTTCGTACAAGTCACGACCTTTGACTTTCCGAGCCTGTCTCGTGTCAGTTTCAGTTGTTGCCACCATGCAGATGCCCTACCACGTAGCCTGGTAGCAATCAATGACACTCTTTTGTTTTCAGGGACTTCTTTGAACTCAAAAACTTCCTCAACAGTAGCCAACCAGTCGATGAACCCCTCCGGATTCAAACTGACCCATCGAATTCTGGGATATCAATTCTCATTCCGGCCTCCCAACGCCAATTGTCACCTCTATGATCACGCCTTGGCCGCCTTTCTAGATCGTCTTCAGAATATGAACCGTCACTGCCGCCGAACGGGTTCCCAAATTCACCATCTTCCACTTGAGAATGTGTTCGAGACCTTTGCCCTCCTCGATTCATCAGTTCGACCATCCTATCAGTCAGTTGGTCAACCATTTGATCCATCCTCTCCTCCATTCATGCCATAATACGTTCTTCTAGTTCTTGCTCATGAACATTAGCGGGCGTCCTGTTTCTCCTCGGAGGCATTTTGAACCAGGAATTCGGCTTTGATACCAACTGATGCAGCGCAAAAAAACAACACAAAGATAACCAAGAATGAACCTGTTGATTCTAAAAGAATAGCCAGGACAATCTCTTCAAAACCACGTTGATTCTACGAATACCGTGGGATTGGCTTCAAAATCTGGGTTAACACATAGAATTTGGGAGAAAATCGAAAGTTCATAAAATTGATGATCGACCATCCAAATTACATCAAAAACAGTTAAATAAGAAGCAGAAATTAAAATGAAACCCTAAAAGTCCATGGGCCAAATACAAACCCAAAAACAAAACCCAAAAATTAAGGAAAAATAACAAAATTGTTCATAACTCCATTTAGAAAGCGATTTCTGGACTCAAAAATAGGTAAGTCCCCATTGGGGACATATGTAGACGTGCTCCTTGCTCCATGCTTCGATTTGACTGGTCGTAGGCCCGAAACGGAGATTCGTAGCCAAAGTTATGGCCATTTCCGTGAAGCCCCTTTAGTCACACGATCGTAGGCCTCTAGGAACGCAAGGGCCCGATCCTCCACACTAGGGCCCGCATCATCCCCTCCGGGGTAGACAAAATTCGACCTCGAATGTGCACCATGGTCATCATCAGAAGAATCCCCATAATAAGGAAGCAAATGCTTTACATTCAAAACATCGGAACAACGAATGTGGCTTGGCAACTGTAGACGGTAAGCATTGGAATTAATCTTCGCCACAATCTCCACCGGTCCAATCTTCTTAGCTGACAGCTTGTTGTACTCACCAACCGAAAAACGATCTTTAGTCAAAATAGCCCAAACAAAGTCACCTACTTCAAAATCAACTTGTCTGCGTTTTTTATCTGCATCTTGCTTGTACTTGGAGTTAGCTCGGACCAGGTTGTCATGAACAACCTTATGAACATCATGCAGTCCTCCAACAAAATCCTGCACTTTCTTTGGAACAACCCTAGAAACAGGCAGTGACATCAAATCAAGTGGTCCCCGTGGCTGAACAGAATAGACCACCTGGAATGGACTATATCCAGTACTTCGGTTGATAGCATGATTATGAGCAAACTCAGCTTGACAAAGCTTCTGATCCCAGGTCTTCACATGATCACCCACTAAACACCGCAAAATATTACCAAGGGATCGATTGACAACCTCTGTTTGGCCATCCGTTTGAGGATGATATGCACTACTAAAATTGAGCTGAGTGTTCACCATTTTCCATAGGCTGCGCCAAAAATGACTCAAAAACCTAGTGTCTCGATCTGAAACAATAGAAGACGGCAATCCATGCAAACGGTAGACGTCTCGAAAGAATAACTGGGCCACATTAACTGCACCCGTCGTCTTTTTGCAAGGAATAAAGTGCACCATCTTAGAAAAACGATCAACAACCACAAATATTGAATCATTTCCCCGTTGAGTACGTGGTAAACCCAACACAAAATCCATGCTGATGTCTACCCAAGGTTGTGATGGAACAGGCAAAGGCATATAGAGTCCTGCATTGGTAGATGTGCCCTTTGACACCTGACAAATTCGACACCGTTTAACATATCTATCCACCTCCTTGCGCATTGTAGGCCAAAAATAAGATGATTGTACCAACTATAAAGTGCGATCTCGGCCGACATGCCCTTCACCATGTAGCTCCCTAATGATTTGAAGGCGGAGACTAGAATCAGGGATGCACAATTGATTGCCTTTGAAAAGAAAACCTTCATGCAGTAGAAAATCAGACATCTGTCCAGATTGTATACCCTGCAGAACAACAGAAACATAAGGATCAACCGTTAGCTGCTCCATGAGGACATCCATCCCCGGCGCACCAACCCTCATGGAAACTAGCAAATTACTCCTCCGACTCAATGCATCAGCCACCCGATTTGACATCCCAGACTTGTGTTTCACCACGAAAGTGAATTTTTCCAAGAACGACATCCACGTCCCATGTTTGTGTGACACCTTATCTTGACTGCGAATATGTCTTAATGAATCATGATCTGTGAACAAAACAAATTCCTTATGAAATAAATAATGGCGCCAATGCTTTACAGCTTGGACCACTGCATAGAACTCAACATCATAAGTGCTATAATGCAGCTTTGGCCCCGTCAACTTCTCACTAAAATAGGCAACCGGTCGTCCTCCTTGACTTAGAACTGCTCCAATCCCAACCTTGGAAGCATCCGTGTGTAATTCAAACACTTGAGAAAAGTCTGGCAATACAAGGATCGGTGATGTAGTAAGCTTCTCTTTTACTAATTGGAAAGCTGATTCTGCTGCTTCGGTCCAAGTAAAGGCCTTCCCTTTCATACAATCACTCACCGGTGCCATAATAGAACTAAAGTTTGGAATAAACCTCCTATAGAATGAAGCAAGGCCATGAAAGCTTCGAACTTCAGTGATGGTAGTTGGACTTGGCCATTGTCTGACAGCTGCTACTTTAGACTCGTCCACCTGTATTCCTTCCCCAGAAACAACGTACCCCAAGAACAAGACTTTAGGAACCATAAACACACATTTCTTCATAGTTGCATACAAACTATCCCGTCGAAGTACGGTCAAAACCTGCCTCACATGGTTGACATGCTCACCAAAAGTAGCACTGTAATAAGTATGTCATCAAAATAAACGACTACAAATTTACCAATAAAGGGCCTGAACAACTGGTTCATCACACGCATAAATGTACTAGGAGCGTTTGATAAACCGAAAGGCATCACCAACCACTCATACAATCCTTCACGAGTCTTGAAGGCAGTCTTCCACTCATCCCCAGGCCTAAGTCGTATCTGATAGTACCCGCTCTTCAAGTCCAGTTTTGTAAAGATAGAGGCACCGCTAATCTGGTCAAGTAGGTCATCAAGTCGAGGAATTGGAAATCTGTACCTCACCGTGATCTTATTGATGGCGCGACTATCAACACACATACGCCAAGTACCATCCTTTTTAGGAGTCAACAAAGCAGGAACAGCACACAGGCTCATGCTCTCCCGAACATGACCTTTTGAAATCAAGTCCTCCACCTGTCGTCGCAACTCCTCATGCTCTCCGGGACTTATTCTGTAATGTGGCCTATTAGGCAACTGAGCTCCTGGTTATAAATCAATATGATGCTGGATGTCACGTAAAGGTGGCAAACCATCAGGTAATTCATTAGGGAAAACATCAGCGAATTCCTTGAGCAGAGGAACCGTAGCCTCAGGAATTTCAACCTCCTTAGCGACTTCCTTCCCGAGCAATACAAAAATTTCACCTTCCGCCTCCAACTCGTCTTCAAACTGATTAAGGGTCAGCAGAGTACCCGAAGGTCTCGGAACTGGCTCCTTTGGCTTACTGGGAACCAATGTTATCTTCACACCACCAAACAAGAAACTGTAAGTATTAGTCCGCCCGTTATGATCTATGTTACGATCATACTCCCAAGGTCTGCCCAACAACAAATGACAAGCATCCATAGCAACCACATCACACCACACATCATCTTTATACGTGGTACCAACAGAAAATTGAACAAGGGCTCGTTTAGATACAGTGACCTCGCCACCCTTCTTAAGCCACTGTAGCTTGTAAGGCTTAGGGCGATTTTCTGTTTTCAAAGCCAACTTTTGAACTGCTTCTTCAGATATAAGGTTATCACAACTTCCTGAATCAATAACAAAAGTACAAACCTTTCCCAAAATAGTACATGTCGACTGAAAGATGTTGTGTTTGAGCCAATCATCACCAATAACTTTTGGTGTAAAACAAGACCGCCTTACCACCAAATTTACCCCCACATCTCCAGTTACAACTTCCTCTTCGCATTGATGCTCTTCGTCATACACAGGGGGATCTTCGTAATTTTCACCGGCATCATCATTTTGCCAATCATCTTGCTCGGCAAACAAATGACGTTTTCCGACCTTCTTGCACTATGATTGTCGGTGACCTGTCTCCCCACAACTAAAACACTTCAAGCTGCTACTAACAGTTGTCCTAGGATTCGGTCCAACACTGTTAGATGTCGGTCTTTGTTGATTAGGCACAACACGGGGTACCATACCACCCGTCCCGGAACTTCCTCCAATATTAGCAGTTGAAGACGAACCGCCCACACGACGACTTTGTTTCTCAAAAGCCAACGCCCGTTGGTGCGCTTCAGAAATAGATACCGGGTCAAACATATTTACAGAGTCCATGATTTGGACCCGTAGACCCCCAATATATCGAGCAACGAGTTGTTCCTCTGTCTCCTGGATATCGTTTCGGGCAATTAATTGGTAGAACTCAGTTGTGTAATCGTCAACTGATTTGGCACCCTGCTTCAGATTTTGCAACCGTTGGTACATCAACCTTTGAAAGTTATGGGGTAGGAAGTTGGATCGTAAACACTTCTTCATCTTCCTCCAACACACGACCTTTGACTTTCCGAGCCTGTCTCGTGTCAGTTTCAGTTGTTGCCACCATGCAGATGCCCTACCACGTAGCCTGGTAGCAATCAATGACACTCTTTTGTTTTCAGGGACTTCTTTGAACTCAAAAACTTCCTCAACAGTAGCCAACCAGTCGATGAACCCCTCCGGATTCAAACTGACCCCATCGAATTCTGGGATATCAATTCTCATTCCGGCCTCCCAACGCCTATTGTCACCTCTATGATCACGCCTTGGCCGCCTTTCTAGATCGTCTTCAGAATATGAACCGTCACTGCCGCCGAACGGGTTCCCAAATTCACCATCTTCCACTTGAGAATGTGTCCGAGACCTTTGCCCTCCTCGATTCATCAGTTCGACCATCCTATCAGTCAGTTGGTCAACCATTTGATCCATCCTCTCCTCCATTCGTGCCATAATACGTTCTTCTAGTTCTTGCTCATGAACATTAGCGGGCGTCCTATTTCTCCTCGGAGGCATTTTGAACCAGGAATTCGGCTTTGATACCAACTAATGCAGCGCAAAAAAACAACACAAAGATAACCAAGAATGAACCTGTTGATTCTAAAAGAATAGCCAGGACAATCTCTTCAAAACCACGTTGATTCTACGAATACCGTGGGATTGGCTTCAAAATCTGGGTTAACATATAGAATTTGGGAGAAAATCGAAAGTTCATAAAATTGATGATCGACCATCCAAATTACATCAAAAACAGTTAAATAAGAAGCAGAAATTAAAATGAAACCCTAAAAGTCCATGGGCCAAATACAAACCCAAAAACAAAACCCAAAAATTAAGGAAAAATAACAAAATTGTTCATAACTCCATTTGGAAAGCGATTTCTGGACTCAAAAATAGGTAAGTCCCCTTTGGGGACTTATCTAGACGTGCTCCTTGCTCCAAGCTTCGATTTGATTGGTCGTAGGCCCGAAACGGAGATTCGTAGCCAAAGTTATGGCCATTTCCGTGAAGCCCCTTTAGTCACACGATCGTGGGCCTCTAGGAACGCAAGGGCCCGATCCTCCACACTAGGGCCCGCATCATCCCCTCCGGGGTAGACAAAATTCGACCTCGAATGTGCACCATGGTCATCATCAGAAGAATCCCCATAATAAGGAAGCAAATGCTTTACATTGAAAACATCGGAACAACGAATGTGGCTTGGCAACTGTAGACGGTAAGCATTGGAATTAATCTTCACCACAATCTCCACCGGTCCAATCTTCTTAGCTGACAGCTTGTTGTACTCACCAACCGAAAAACGATCTTTAGTCAAAACAGCCCAAACAAAGTCACCTACTTCAAAATCAACTTGTCTGCGTTTTTTATCTGCATCTTGCTTGTACTTGGAGTTAGCTCGGACCAAGTTGTCATGAACAGCCTTATGAACATCATGCAGTCCTCCAACGAAATCCTGCACTTTCTTTGGAACAACCCTAGAAACAGGCAGTGACATCAAATCAAGTGATCCCCGTGGCTGAACAGAATAGACCACCTGGAATGGACTATATCCAGTACTTCGGTTGATAGCATGATTATGAGCAAACTCAGCTTGACAAAGCTTCTGATCCCAGGTCTTCACATGATCACCCACTAAACACCGCAAAATATTACCAAGGGATCGATTGACAACCTCTGTTTGGCCATCCGTTTGAGGATGATATGCACTACTAAAATTGAGCTGAGTGTTCACCATTTTCCATAGGATGCGCCAAAAATGACTCAAAAACCTAGTGTCTCGATCTGAAACAATAGAAGACGGCAATCCATGCAAATGGTAGACGTCTCGAAAGAATAACTGGGCCACATTAACTGCACCCGTCGTCTTTTTGCAAGGAATAAAGTGCACCATCTTAGAAAAACGATCAACAACCACAAATATTGAATCATTTCCCCGTTGAGCACGTGGTAAACCCAACACAAAATCCATGCTGATGTCTACCCAAGGTTGTGATGGAACAGGCAAAGGCATATAAAGTCCTGCATTGGTAGATGTGCCCTTTGACACCTGACAGATTCGACACCGTTTAACATATCTATCCACCTCCTTGCGCATTGTAGGCCAAAAATAAGATGATTGTACCAACTATAAAGTGCGATCTCGGCCGACATGCCCTTCACCATGCAGCTCCCTAATGATTTGAAGGCGGAGACTAGAATCAGGGATGCACAATTGATTGCCTTTGAAAAGAAAACCTTCATGCAGTAGAAAATCAGACATCTGTCCAGATTGTATACCCTGCAGAACAACAGAAAAAATAAGGATCAACCGTTAGCTGCTCCATGAGGACATCCATCCCCGGCGCACCAACCCTCATGGAAACTAGCAAATTACTCCTCCGACTCAATGCATCAGCCACCCGATTTGACATCCCAGACTTGTGTTTCACCACGAAAGTGAATTTTTCCAAGAACGACATCCACGTCCCATGTTTGTGTGACACCTTATCTTGACTGCGAATATGTCTTAATGAATCATGATCTGTGAACAAAACAAATTCCTTATGAAATAAATAATGGCGCCAATGCTTTACAGCTTGGACCACTGCATAGAACTCAACATCATAAGTGCTATAATGCAGCTTTGGCCCCGTCAACTTCTCACTAAAATAGGCAACCGGTCGTCCTCCTTGACTTAGAACTGCTCCAATCCCAACCTTGGAAGCATCCGTGTGTAATTCAAACACTTGAGAAAAGTCTGGCAATACAAGGATCGGTGATGTAGTAAGCTTCTCTTTTACTAATTGGAAAGCTGATTCTGCTGCTTCGGTCCAAGTAAAGGCCTTCCCTTTCATACAATCAGTCACCGGTGCCATAATAGAACTAAAGTTTGGAATAAACCTCCTATAGAATGAAGCAAGGCCATGAAAGCTTCGAACTTCAGTGATGGTAGTTGGACTTGGCCATTGTCTGACAGCTGCTACTTTAGACTCGTCCACCTGTATTCCTTCCCCAGAAACAACGTACCCCAAGAACAAGACTTTAGGAACCATAAACACACATTTCTTCATAGTTGCATACAAACTATCTCGTCGAAGTACGGTCAAAACCTGCCTCACATGGTTGACATGCTCACCAAAAGTAGCACTGTAAATAAGTATGTCATCAAAATAAACGACTACAAATTTACCAATAAAGGGCCTGAACAACTGGTTCATCATACGCATAAATGTACTAGGAGCGTTTGATAAAACGAAAGGCATCACCAACCACTCATACAATCCTTCACGAGTCTTGAAGGCAGTCTTCCACTCATCCCCAGGCCTAAGTCGTATCTGATAGTACCCGCTCTTCAAGTCCAGTTTCGTAAAGATAGAGGCACCGCTAATCTGGTCAAGTAGGTCATCAAGTCGAGGAATTGGAAATCTGTACCTCACCGTGATCTTATTGATGGCGCGACTATCAACACACATACGCCAAGTACCATCCTTTTTAGGAGTCAACAAAGCGGGAACAGCACACGGGCTCATGCTCTCCCGAACATGACCTTTTGAAATCAAGTCCTCCACCTGTCGTCGCAACTCCTCATGCTCTCCGGGACTCATTCTGTAATGTGGCCTATTAGGCAACTGAGCTCCTGGTTGTAAATCAATATGATGCTGGATGTCACGTAAAGGTGGCAAACCATCAGGTAATTCATTAGGGAAAACATCAGCGAATTCCTTGAGCAGAGGAACCATAGCCTCAGGAATTTCAACCTCCTTAGCGACTTCCTTCCCGAGCAATACAAAAATTTCACCTTCCGCCTCCAACTCGTCTTCAAACTGATTAAGGGTCAGTAGAGTACCCGAAGGTCTCGGAACTGGCTCCTTTGGCTTACTGGGAACCAATGTTATCTTCACACCACCAAACAAGAAACTGTAAGTATTAGTCCGCCCGTTATGATCTATGTTACGATCATACTCCCAAGGTCTGCCCAACAACAAATGACAAGCATCCATAGCAACCACATCACACCACACATCATCTTTATACGTGGTACCAACAGAAAATTGAACAAGGGCTCGTTTAGATACAGTGACCTCGCCACCCTTCTTAAGCCACTGTAGCTTGTAAGGCTTAGGGCGATTTTCTGTTTTCAAAGCCAACTTTTGAACTGCTTCTTCACATATAAGGTTATCACAACTTCCTGAATCAATAAAAAAAGTACAAACCTTTCCCAAAATAGTACATGTCGACTGAAAGATGCTGTGCTTGAGCAAATCATCACCAATAACTTTTGGTGTAAAACAAGACCGCCTTACCACCAAATTTACCCCCACATCTCCAGTTACAACTTCCTCTTCGCATTGATGCTCTTCGTCATACACAGGGGGATCTTCGTAATTTTCACCGGCATCATCATTTTGCCAATCATCTTGCTCAGCAAACAAATGACGTTTTCCGACCTTCTTGCACTCTGATTGTCGGTGACCTGTCTCCCCACAACTAAAAAACTTCAAGCTGCTACTAACAGTTGTCCTAGGATTCGGTCCAACACTGTTAGATGTCGGTCTTTGTTGATTAGGCACAACACGGGGTACCATACCACCCGTCCCGGAACTTCCTCCAATATTAGCAGATGAAGACGAACCACCCACCCGACGACTTTGTTTCTCAAAAGCCAACGCCCGTTGGTGCGCTTCAGAAATAGATACCGGGTCAAACATATTTACAGAGTCCATGATTTGGACCCGTAGACCCCCAATATATCGAGCAACGAGTTGTTCCTCTGTCTCCTGGATATTGTTTCGGGCAATTAATTGGTAGAACTCAGTTGTGTAATCGTCAACTGATTTGGCACCCTGCTTCAGATTTTGCAACCGTTGGTACATCAACCTTTGAAAGTTATGGGGTAGGAAGTTGGATCGTAAACACTTCTTCATCTTCCTCCAAGTCAAGACCTTTGACTTTCCGAGCCTGTCTCGTGTCAGTTTCAGTTGTTGCCACCATGCAGATGCCCTACCACGTAGCCTGGTAGCAATCAATGACACTCTTTTGTTTTCAGGGACTTCTTTGAACTCAAAAACTTCCTCAACAGTAGCCAACCAGTCGATGAACCCCTCCGGATTCAAACTGACCCCATCGAATTCTGGGATATCAATTCTCATTCCGGCCTCCCAATGCCTATTGTCACCTCTATGATCACGCCTTGGCCGCCTTTGTAGATCGTCTTCAGAATATGAACCGTCACTGCCGCCGAACGGGTTCCCAAATTCACCATCTTCCACTTGAGAATGTGTTCGAGACCTTTGTCCTCCTCGATTCATCAGTTCGACCATCCTATCAGTCAGTTGGTCAACCATTTGATCCATCCTCTCCTCCATTCGTGCCATAATACGTTCTTCTAGTTCTTGCTCATGAACATTAGCGGGCGTCCTGTTTCTCCTCGGAGGCATTTTGAACCAGGAATTCGGCTTTGATACCAACTGATGCAGCGCAAAAAAACAACACAAAGATAACCAAGAATGAACCTGTTGATTCTAAAAGAATAGCCAGGACAATCTCTTCAAAACCACGTTGATTCTACGAATACCGTGGGATTGGCTTCAAAATCTGGGTTAACACATAGAATTTGGGAGAAAATCGAAAGTTCATAAAATTGATGATCGACCATCCAAATTACATAAAAAACAGTTAAATAAGAAGCAGAAATTAAAATGAAACCCTAAAAGTCCATGGGCCAAATACAAACCCAAAAACAAAACCCAAAAATTAAGGAAAAATAACAAAATTGTTCATAACTCCATTTAGAAAGCGATTTCTGGACTCAATAATGGGTAAGTCCCCTTTGGGGACTTATTTAGACGTGCTCCTTTCTCCAAGCTTCGATTTGACTGGTCGTAGGCCCGAAACGGAGATTCGTAGCCAAAGTTATGGCCATTTTCGTGAAGCCCCTTTAGTCACACGATCGTGGGCCTCTAGGAACGCAAGGGCCCGATCCTCCACACTAGGGCCCGCATCATCCCCTCCGGGGTAGACAAAATTCGACCTCGAATGTGCACCATGGTCATCATCAGAAGAATCCCCATAATAAGGAAGCAAATGCTTTACATTCAAAACATCGGAACAACGAATGTGGCTTGGCAACTGTAGACGGTAAGCATTGGAATTAATCTTCGCCACAATCTCCACCGGTCCAATCTTCTTAGCTGACAGCTTGTTGTACTCACCAACAGAAAAACGATCTTTAGTCAAAACAGCCCAAACAAAGTCACCTACTTCAAAATCAACGTGTATGCGTTTTTTATCTGCATCTTGCTTGTACTTGGAGTTAGCTCGGACCAAGTTGTCATGAACAGCCTTATGAACATCATGCAGTCCTCCAACAAAATCCTGCACTTTCTTTGGAACAACCCTAGAAACAGGCAGTGACATCAAATCAAGTGGTCCCCGTGGCTGAACAGAATAGACCACCTGGAATGGACTATATCCAGTACTTCGGTTGATAGCATGATTATGAGCAAACTCAGCTTGACAAAGCTTCTGATCCCAGGTCTTCACATGATCACCCACTAAACACCGCAAAATATTACCAAGGGATCGATTGACAACCTCTGTTTGGCCATCCGTTTGAGGATGATATGCACTACTAAAATTGAGCTGAGTGTTCACCATTTTCCATAGGCTGCGCCAAAAATGACTCAAAAACCTAGTGTCTCGATCTGAAACAATAGAAGACGACAATCCATGCAAACGGTAGACGTCTCGAAAGAATAACTGGGCCACATTAACTGCACCCGTCGTCTTTTTGCAAGGAATAAAGTGCACCATATTAGAAAAACGATCAACAACCACAAATATTGAATCATTTCCCCGTTGAGTACGTGGTAAACCCAACACAAAATCCATGCTGATGTCTACCCAAGGTTGTGATGGAACAGGCAAAGGCATATAGAGTCCTGCATTATGTGCCCTTTGACACCTGACAGATTCGACACCGTTTAACATATCTATCCACCTCCTTACGCATTGTAGGCCAAAAATAAGATGATTGTACCAACTGTAAAGTGCGATCTCGGCCGACATGCCCTTCACCATGCAGCTCCCGTAATGATTTGAAGGCGGAGACTAGAATCAGGGATGCACAATTGATTGCCTTTGAAAAGAAAACCTTCATGCAGTAGAAAATCAGACATCTGTCCAGATTGTATACCCTGCAGAACAACAGAAAAATAAGGATCAACCGTTAGCTGCTCCATGAGGACATCCATCCCCGGCGCACCAACCCTCATGGAAACTAGCAAATTACTCCTCCGACTCAATGCATCAGCCACCCGATTTGACATCCCAGACTTGTGTTTCACCACGAAAGTGAATTTTTCCAAGAACGACATCCACCTCCCATGTTTGTGTGACACCTTATCTTGACTGCGAATATGTCTTAATGAATCATGATCTGTGAACAAAACAAATTCCTTATGAAATAAATAATGGCGCCAATGCTTTACAGCTTGGACCACTGCATAGAACTCAACATCATAAGTGCTATAATGCAGCTTTGGCCCCGTCAACTTCTCACTAAAATAGGCAACCGGTCGTCCTCCTTGACTTAGAACTGCTCCAATCCCAACCTTGGAAGCATCCGTGTGTAATTCAAACACTTGAGAAAAGTCTGGCAATACAAGGATCGGTGATGTAGTAAGCTTCTCTTTTACTAATTGGAAAGCTGATTCTGCTGCTTCGGTCCAAGTAAAGGCCTTCCCTTTCATACAATCAGTCACCGGTGCCATAATAGAACTAAAGTTTGGAATAAACCTCCTATAGAATGAAGCAAGGCCATGAAAGCTTCGAACTTCAGTGATGGTAGTTGGACTTGGCCATTGTCTGACAGCTGCTACTTTAGACTCGTCCACCTGTATTCCTTCCCCAGAAACAACGTACCCCAAGAACAAGACTTTAGGAACCATAAACACACATTTCTTCATAGTTTCATACAAACTATCCCGTCGAAGTACGGTCAAAACCTGCCTCACATGGTTGACATGCTCACCAAAAGTAGCACTGTAAATAAGTATGTCATCAAAATAAACGACTATAAATTTACCAATAAAGGGCCTGAACAACTGGTTCATCACACGCATAAATGTACTAGGAGCGTTTGATAAACCGAAAGGCATCACCAACCACTCATACAATCCTTCACGAGTCTTGAAGGCAGTCTTCCACTCATCCCCAGGCCTAAGTCGTATTTGATAGTACCCGCTCTTCAAGTCCAGTTTCGTAAAGATAGAGGCACCGCTAATCTGGTCAAGTAGGTCATCAAGTCGAGGAATTGGAAATCTGTACCTCACCGTGATCTTATTGATGGCGCGACTATCAACACACATACGCCAAGTAGCATCCTTTTTAGGAGTCAACAAAGCAGGAACAGCACACGTGCTTATGCTCTCCCGAACATGACCTTTTGAAATCAAGTCCTCCACCTGTCGTCGCAACTCCTCATGCTCTCCGGGACTCATTCTGTAATGTGGCCTATTAGGCAACTGAGCTCCTGGTTGTAAATCAATATGATGCTGGATGTCACGTAAAGGTGGAAAACCATCAGGTAATTCATTAGGGAAAACATCAGCGAATTCCTTGAGCAGAGGAACCATAGCCTCAGGAATTTCAACCTCCTTAGCGACTTCCTTCCCGAGCAATACAAAAATTTCACCTTCCGCCTCCAACTCGTCTTCAAACTGATTAAGGGTCAGTAGAGTACCCGAAGGTCTCGGAACTGGCTCCTTTGGCTTACTGGGAACCAATGTTATCTTCACACCACCAAACAAGAAACTGTAAGTATTAGTCCGCCCGTTATGATCTATGTTACGATCATACTCCCAAGGTCTGCCCAACAACAAATGACAAGCATCCATAGCAACCACATCACACCACACATCATCTTTATACGTGGTACCAACAGAAAATTGAACAAGGGCTCGTTTAGATACAATGACCTCGCGCACCCTTCTTAAGCCACTGTAGCTTGTAAGGCTTATGGCGATTTTCTGTTTTCAAAGCCAACTTTTGAACTGCTTCTTCAGATATAAGGTTATCACAACTTCCTGAATCAATAAAAAAAGTACAAACCTTTCCCAAAATAGTACATGTCGACTGAAAGATGTTGTGCTTGAGCCAATCATCACCAATAACTTTTGGTGTAAAACAAGACCGCCTTACCACCAAATTTACCCCCACATCTCTCCAGTTACAACTTCCTCTTCGCATTGATGCTCTTCGTCATACAGAGGGGGATCTTCGTAATTTTCACCGGCATCATCATTTTGCCAATCATCTTGCTCAGCAAACAAATGACGTTTTCCGACCTTCTTGCACTCTGATTGTCGGTGACCTGTCTCCCCACAACTAAAACACTTCAAGCTGCTACTAACAGTTGTCCTAGGATTCGGTCCAACACTGTTAGATGTCGGTCTTTGTTGATTAGGCACAACACGGGGTACCATACCACCCGTCCCAGAACTTCCTCCAATATTAGCAGTTGAAGACGAACCACCCACCCGACGACTTTGTTTCTCAAAAGCCAACGCCCGTTGGTGCGCTTCAGAAATAGATACCGGGTCAAACATATTTACAGAGTCCATGATTTGGACCCGTAGACCCCCAATATATCGAGCAACGAGTTGTTCCTCTGTCTCCTGGATATCGTTTCGGGCAATTAATTGGTAGAACTCAGTTGTGTAATCGTCAACTGATTTGGCACCCTGCTTCAGATTTTGCAACCGTTGGTACATCAACCTTTGAAAGTTATGGGGTAGGAAGTTGGATCGTAAACACTTCTTCATCTTCCTCCAAGTCAAGACCTTTGACTTTCCGAGCCTGTCTCGTGTCAGTTTCAGTTGTTGCCACCATGCAGATGCCCTACCACGTAGCCTGGTAGCAATCAATGACACTCTTTTGTTTTCAGGGACTTCTTTGAACTCAAAAACTTCCTCAACAGTAGCCAACCAGTCGATGAACCCCTCCGGATTCATACTGACCCCATCGAATTCTGGGATATCAATTCTCATTCCGGCCTCCCAACGCCTATTGTCACCTCTATGATCACGCCTTGGCCGCCTTTGTAGATCGTCTTCAGAATATGAACCGTCACTGCCGCCGAACGGGTTCCCAAATTCACCATCTTCCACTTGAGAATGTGTTCGAGACCTTTGCCCTCCTCGATTCATCAGTTCGACCATCCTATCAGTCAGTTGGTCAACCATTTGATCCATCCTCTCCTCCATTCGTGCCATAATACGTTCTTCTAGTTCTTGCTCATGAACATTAGCGGGCGTCTTGTTTCTCCTCGGAGGCATTTTGAACCAGGAATTCGGCTTTGATACCAACTGATGCAGCGCAAAAAAACAACACAAAGATAACCAAGAATGAACCTGTTGATTCTAAAAGAATAGCCAGGACAATTTCTTCAAAACCACGTTGATTCTACGAATACCGTGGGATTGGCTTCAAAATCTGGGTTAACACATAGAATTTGGGAGAAAATCGAAAGTTCATAAAATTGATGATCGACCATCCAAATTACATCAAAAACAGTTAAATAAGAAGCAGAAATTAAAATGAAACCCTAAAAGTCCATGGGCCAAATACAAACCCAAAAACAAAACCCAAAAATTAAGGAAAAATAACAAAATTGTTCATAACTCCATTAGAAAGCGATTTCTGGACTCAAAAATGGGTAAGTCCCCTTTGGGGACTTATCTGGACGTGCTCCTTGCTCCAAGCTTCGATTTGACTGGTCGTAGGCCCGAAACGAAGATTCGTAGCCAAAGTTATGGCCATTTCCTTGAAGCCCCTTTAGTCACACGATCGTGGGCCTCTAGGAACGCAAGGGCCCGATCCTCCACACTAGGGCCCGCATCATACCCTCCGGGGTAGACAAAATTCGACCTCGAATGTGAACCATGGTCATCATCATAAGAATCCCCATAATAAGGAAGCAAATGCTTTACATTGAAAACATCGGAACAACGAATGTGGCTTGGCAACTGTAGACGGTAAGCATTGGAATTAATCTTCGCCACAATCTCCACCGGTCCAATCTTCTTAGCTGACAGCTTGTTGTACTCACCAACAGAAAAACGATCTTTAGTCAAAATAGCCCGAACAAAGTCATCTACTTCAAAATCAACTTGTCTGCGTTTTTTATCTGCATCTTGCTTGTACTTGGAGTTAGTTCGGACCAAGTTGTCACGAACAGGCTTATGAACATCATGCAATCCTCCAACAAAATCCTGCACTTTCTTTGGAACAACCCTAGAAACAGGTAGTGACATCAAATCAAGTGGTCCCCGTGGCTGAACAGAATAGACCACCTGGAATGGACTATATCCAGTACTTCGGTTGATAGCATGATTATGAGCAAACTCAGCTTGACAAAGCTTCTGATCCCAGGTCTTCACATGATCACCCACTAAACACCACAAAATATTACCAAGGGATCGATTGACAACCTCTGTTTGGCCATCCGTTTGAGGATGATATGCACTACTAAAATTGAGGTGAGTGTTCACCATTTTCCATAGGCTGCGCCAAAAATGACTCAAAAACCTAGTGTCTCGATCTGAAACAATAGAAGACGGCAATCCATGCAAACGGTAGACGTCTCGAAAGAATAACTGGGCCACATTAACTGCACCCGTCGTCTTTTTGCAAGGAATAAAGTGCACCATCTTAGAAAAACGATCAACAACCACAAATATTGAATCATTTCCCCGTTGAGTACGTGGTAAACCCAACACAAAATCCATGCTGATGTCTACACAAGGTTGTGATGGAACAGGCAAAGGCATATAGAGTCCTGCATTGGTAGATGTGCCCTTTGACACCTGACAGATTCGACACCGTTTAACATATCTATCCACCTCCTTGCGCATTGTAGGCCAAAAATAAGATGATTGTACCAACTGTAAAGTGCGATCTCGGCCGACATGCCCTTCACCATGCAGCTCCCTAATGATTTGAAGGCGGAGACTAGAATCAGGGATGCACAATTGATTGCCTTTGAAAAGAAAACCTTCATGCAGTAGAAAATCAGACATCAGTCCAGATTGTATACCCTGCAGAACAACAGAAAAATAAGGATCAACCGTTAGCTGCTCCATGAGGACATCCATCCCCGGCGCACCAACCCTCATGGAAACTAGCAAATTACTCCTCCGACTCAATGCATCAGCCACCCGATTTGACATCCCAGACTTGTGTTTCACCACGAAAGTGAATTTTTCCAAGAACGACATCCACCTCCCATGTTTGTGTGACACCTTATCTTGAATGCGAATATGTCTTAATGAATCATGATCTGTGAACAAAACAAATTCCTTATGAAATAAATAATGGCGCCAATGCTTTACAGTTTGGACCACTGCATAGAACTCAACATCATAAGTGCTATAATGCAGCTTTGGCCCCGTCAACTTCTCACTAAAATAGGCAACCGGTCGTCCTCCTTGACTTAGAACTGCTCCAATCCCAACCTTGGAAGCATCCGTGTGTAATTCAAACACTTGAGAAAAGTCTGGCAATACAAGGATCGGTGATGTAGTAAGCTTCTCTTTTACTAATTGGAAAGCTGATTCTGCTGCTTCGGTCCAAGTAAAGGCCTTCCCTTTCATACAATCAGTCACCGGTGCCATAATAGAACTAAAGTTTGGAATAAACCTCCTATAGAATGAAGCAAGGCCATGAAAGCTTCGAACTTCAGTGATGGTAGTTGGACTTGGCCATTGTCTGACAGCTGCTACTTTAGACTCGTCCACCTGTATTCCTTCCCCAGAAACAACGTACCCCAAGAACAAGACTTTAGGAACCATAAACACACATTTCTTCATAGTTGCATACAAACTATCCCGTCGAAGTACGGTCAAAACCTGCCTCACATGGTTGACATGCTCTCCAAAAGTAGCACTGTAAATAAGTATTTCATCAAAATAAACGACTACAAATTTACCAATAAAGGGCCTGAACAACTGGTTCATCACACGCATAAATGTACTAGGAGCGTTTGATAAACCGAAAGGCATCACCAACCACTCATACAATCCTTCACGAGTCTTGAAGGCAGTCTTCCACTCATCCCCAGGCCTAAGTCGTATCTGATAGTACCCGCTCTTCAAGTCCAGCTTCGTAAAGATAGAGGCACCGCTAATCTGGTCAAGTAGGTCATCAAGTCGAGGAATTGGAAATCTGTACCTCACCGTGATCTTATTGATGGCGCGACTATCAACACACATACGCCAAGTACCATCCTTTTTAGGAGTCAACAAAGCAGGAACAGCACACGGGCTCATGCTCTCCCGAACATGACCTTTTGAAATCAAGTCCTCCACCTGTCGTCGCAACTCCTCATGCTCTCCGGGACTCATTCTGTAATGTGGCCTATTAGGCAACTGAGCTCCTGGTTGTAAATCAATATGATGCTGGATGTCACGTAAAGGTGGCAAACCATCAGGTAATTCATTAGGGAAAACATCAGCGAATTCCTTGAGCAGAGGAACCATAGCCTCAGGAATTTCAACCTCCTTAGCGACTTCCTTCCCGAGCAATACAAAAATTTCACCTTCCGCCTCCAACTCGTCTTCAAACTGATTAAGGGTCAGTAGAGTACCCGAAGGTCTCGGAACTGGCTCCTTTGGCTTACTGGGAACCAATGTTATCTTCACACCACCAAACAAGAAACTGTAAGTATTAGTCCGCCCGTTATGATCTATGTTACGATCATACTCCCAAGGTCTGCCCAACAACAAATGACAAGCATCCATAGCAACCACATCACACCACACATCATCTTTATACGTGGTACCAACAGAAAATTGAACAAGGGCTCGTTTAGATACAGTGACCTCGCCACCCTTCTTAAGCCACTGTAGCTTGTAAGGCTTAGGGCGATTTTCTGTTTTCAAAGCCAACTTTTGAACTGCTTCTTCAGATATAAGGTTATCACAACTTCCTGAATCAATAAAAAAAGTACAAACCTTTCCCAAAATAGTACATGTCGACTGAAAGATGTTGTGCTTGAGCCAATCATCACCAATAACTTTTGGTGTAAAACAAGACCGCCTTACCACCAAATTTACCCCCACATCTCCAGTTACAACTTCCTCTTCGCATTGATGCTCTTCGTCATACACAGGGGGATCTTCGTAATTTTCACCGGCATCATCATTTTGCCAATCATCTTGCTCAGCAAACAAATGACGTTTTCCAAGCTTCTTGCACTATGATTGTCGGTGACCTGTCTCCCCACAACTAAAACACTTCAAGCTGCTACTAACAGTTGTCCTAGGATTCGGTCCAACACTGTTAGATGTCGGTCTTTGTTGATTAGGCACAACACGGGGTACCATACCACCCGTCCCGGAACTTCCTCCAATATTAGCAGTTGAAGACGAACCGCCCACCCGACGACTTTGTTTCTCAAAAGCCAACGCCCGTTGGTGCGCTTCAGAAATAGATACCGGGTCAAACATATTTACAGAGTCCATGATTTGGACCCGTAGACCCCCAATATATCGAGCAACGAGTTGTTCCTCTGTCTCCTGGATATCGTTTCGGGCAATTAATTGGTAGAACTCAGTTGTGTAGTCGTCAACTGATTTGGCACCCTGCTTCAGATTTTGCAACCGTTGGTACATCAACCTTTGAAAGTTATGGGGTAGGAAGTTGGATCGTAAACACTTCTTCATCTTACTCCAAGTCACGACCTTTGACTTTCCGAGCCTGTCTCGTGTCAGTTTCAGTTGTTGCCACCATGCAGATGCCCTACCACGTAGCCTGGTAGCAATCAATGACACTCTTTTGTTTTCAGGGACTTCTTTGAACTCAAAAACTTCCTCAACAGTAGCCAACCAGTCGATGAACCCCTCCGGATTCAAACTGACCCCATCGAATTCTGGGATATCAATTCTCATTCCGGCCTCCCAACGCCTATTGTCACCTCTATGATCACGCCTTGGCCGCCTTTGTAGATCGTCTTCAGAATATGAACCGTCACTGCCGCCGAACGGGTTCCCAAATTCACCATCTTCCACTTGAGAATGTGTTCGAGACCTTTGCCCTCCTCGATTCATCAGTTCGACCATCCTATCAGTCAGTTGGTCAACCATTTGATCCATCCTCTCCTCCATTCGTGCCATAATACGTTCTTCTAGTTCTTGCTCATGAACATTAGCGGGCGTCCTGTTTCTCCTCGGAGGCATTTTGAACCAGGAATTCGACTTTGATACCAACTGATGCAGCGCAAAAAAACCACACAAAGATAACCAAGAATGAACCTGTTGATTCTAAAAGAATAGCCAGGACAATCTCTTCAAAACCACGTTGATTCTACGAATACCGTGGGATTGGCTTCAAAATCTGGGTTAACACATAGAATTTGGGAGAAAATCGAAAGTTCATAAAATTGATGATCGACCATCCAAATTACATAAAAAACAGTTAAATAAGAAGCAGAAATTAAATTGAAACCCTAAAAGTCCATGGGCCAAATACAAACCCAAAAACAAAACCCAAAAATTAAGGAAAAATAACAAAATTGTTCATAACTCCATTTAGAAAGCGATTTCTGGACTCAAAAATGGGTAAGTCCCCTTTGGGGACTTATCTAGACGTGCTCCTTGCTCCAAGCTTCGATTTGACTGGTCGTAGGCCCGAAACGGAGATTCGTAGCCAAAGTTATGGCCATTTCCGTGAAGCCCCTTTAGTCACACGATCGTGGGCCTCTAGGAACGCAAGGGCCCGATCCTCCACACTAGGGCCCGCATCATCCCCTCCGGGGTAGACAAAATTCGACCTCGAATGTGCACCATGGTCATCATCAGAAGAATCCCCATAATAAGGAAGCAAATGCTTTACATTGAAAACATCGGAACAACGAATGTGGCTTGGCAACTGTAGACGGTAAGCATTGGAATTAATCTTCGCCACAATCTCCACCGGTCCAATCTTCTTAGCTGACAGCTTGTTGTACTCACCAAGAGAAAAACGATCTTTAGTCAAAACAGCCCAAACAAAGTCACCTACTTCAAAATCAACTTGTCTGCGTTTTTTATCTGCATCTTGCTTGTACTTGGAGTTAGCTCGGACCAAGTTGTCATGAACAGCCTTATGAACATCATGCAGTCCTCCAACAAAATCCTGCACTTTCTTTGGAACAACCCTAGAAACAGGCAGTGACATCAAATCAAGTGGTCCCCGTGGCTGAACAGAATAGACCACCTGGAATGGACTGTATCCAGTACTTCGGTTGATAGCATGATTATGAGCAAACTCTGCTTGACAAAGCTTCTGATCCCAGGTCTTCACATGATCACCCACTAAACACCGCAAAATATTACCAAGGGATCGATTGACAACCTCTGTTTGGCCATCCGTTTGAGGATGATATGCACTACTAAAATTGAGCTGAGTGTTCACCATTTTCCATAGGCTGCGCCAAAAATGACTCAAAAACCTAGTGTCTCGATCTGAAACAATAGAAGACGGCAATCCATGCAAACGGTAGACGTCTCGAAAGAATAAATGGGCCACATTAACTGCACCCGTCGTCTTTTTGCAAGGAATAAAGTGCACCATCTTAGAAAAACGATCAACAACCACAAATATTGAATCATTTCCCCGTTGAGTACGTGGTAAACCCAACACAAAATCCATGCTGATGTCTACCCAAGGTTGTGATGGAACAGGCAAAGGCATATAGAGTCCTGCATTGGTAGATGTGCCCTTTGACACCTGACAGATTCGACACCGTTTAACATATCTATCCACCTCCTTGCGCATTGTAGGCCAAAAATAAGATGATTGTACCAACTGTAAAGTGCGATCTCGGCCGACATGCCCTTCACCATGCAGCTCCCTAATGATTTGAACGCGGAGACTAGAATCAGGGATGCACAATTGATTGCCTTTGAAAAGAAAACCTTCATGCAGTAGAAAATCAGACATCTGTCCAGATTGTATACCCTGCAGAACAACAGAAAAATAAGGACCAACCGTTAGCTGCTCCATGAGGACATCCATCCCCGGCGCACCAACCCTCATGGAAACTAGCAAATTACTCCTCCGACTCAATGCATCAGCCACCCGATTTGACATCCCAGACTTGTGTTTCACCACGAAAGTGAATTTTTCCAAGAACGACATCCACCTCCCATGTTTGTGTGACACCTTATCTTGACTGCGAATATGTCTAAATGAATCATGATCTGTGAACAAAACAAATTCCTTATGAAATAAATAATGGCGCTAATGCTTTACAGCTTGGACCACTGCATAGAACTCAACATCATACGTGCTATAATGCAGCTTTGGCTCCGTCAACTTCTCACTAAAATAGGCAACCGGTCGTCCTCCTTGACTTAGAACTGCTCCAATCCCAACCTTGGAAGAATCCGTGTGTAATTCAAACACTTGAGAAAAGTCTGGCAATACAAGGATCGGTGATGTAGTAAGCTTCTCTTTTACTAATTGGAAAGCTGATTCTGCTGCTTCGGTCCAAGTAAAGGCCTTCCCTTTCATACAATCAGTCATCGGTGCCATAATAGAACTAAAGTTTGGAATAAACCTCCTATAGAATGAAGCAAGGCCATGAAAGCTTCGAACTTCAGTGATGGTAGTTGGACTTGGCCATTGTCTGACAGCTGCTACTTTAGACTCGTCCACCTGTATTCCTTCCCCAGAAACAACGTACCCCAAGAACAAGACTTTAGGAACCATAAACACACATTTCTTCATAGTTTCATACAAACTATCCCGTCGAAGTACGGTCAAAACCTGCCTCACATGGTTGACATGCTCACCAAAAGTAGCACTGTAAATAAGTATGTCATCAAAATAAACGACTACAAATTTACCAATAAAGGGCCTGAACAACTGGTTCATCACACGCATAAATGTACTAGGAGCGTTTGATAAACCGAAAGGCATCACCAACCACTCATACAATCCTTCACGAGTCTTGAAGGCAGTCTTCCACTCATCCCCAGGCCTAAGTCGTATCTGATAGTACCCGCTCTTCAAGTCCAGTTTCGTAAAGATAGAGGCACCGCTAATCTGGTCAAGTAGGTCATCAAGTCGAGGAATTGGAAATCTGTACCTTACCGTGATCTTATTGATGGCGCGACTATCAACACACATACGCCAAGTACCATCCTTTTTAGGAGTCAACAAAGCAGGAACAGCACACGGGCTCATGCTCTCCCGAACATGACCTTTTGAAATCAAGTCCTCCACATGTCGTCGCAACTCCTCATGCTCTCCGGGACTCATTCTGTAATGTGGCCTATTAGGCAACTGAGCTCCTGGTTGTAAATCAATATGATGTTGGATGTCACGTAAAGGTGGCAAACCATCAGGTAATTCATTAGGGAAAACATCAGCGAATTCCTTGAGCAGAGGAACCATAGCCTCAGGAATTTCAACCTCCTTAGCGACTTCCTTCCCGAGCAATACAAAAATTTCACCTTCCGCCTCCAACTCGTCTTCAAACTGATTAAGGGTCAGTAGAGTACCTGAAGGTCTCGGAACTGGCTCCTTTGGCTTACTGGGAACCAATGTTATCTTCACACCACCAAACAAGAAACTGTAAGTATTAGTCCGCCTGTTATGATCTATGTTACGATCATACTCCCAAGGTCTGCCCAACAACAAATGACAAGCATCCATAGCAACCACATCACACCACACATCATCTTTATACGTGGTACCAACAGAAAATTGAACAAGGGCTCGTTTAGATACAGTGACCTCGCCACCCTTCTTAAGCCACTGTAGCTTGTAAGGCTTAGGGCGATTTTCTGTTTTCAAAGCCAACTTTTGAACTGCTTCTTCAGATATAAGGTTATCACAACTTCCTGAATCAATAAAAAAAGTACAAACCTTTCCCAAAATAGTACATGTCGACTGAAAGATGTTGTGCTTGAGCCAATCATCACCAATAACTTTTGGTGTAAAACAAGACCGCCTTACCACCAAATTTACCCCCACATCTCTCCAGTTACAACTTCCTCTTCGCATTGATGCTCTTCGTCATACACAGGGGGATCTTCGTAATTTTCACCGGCATCATCATTTTGCCAATCATCTTGCTCAGTAAACAAATGACGTTTTCCGACCTTCTTGCACTCTGATTGTCGGTGACCTGTCTCCCCACAACTAAAACACTTCAAGCTGCTACTAACAGTTGTCCTAGGATTCGGTCCAACACTGTTAGATGTCGGTCTTTGTTGATTAGGCACAACACGGGGTACCATACCACCCGTCCCGGAACTTCCTCCAATATTAGCAGTTGAAGACGAACCGCCCACCCGACGACTTTGTTTCTCAAAAGCCAACGCCCGTTGGTGCGCTTCAGAAATAGATACCGGGTCAAACATATTTACAGAGTCCATGATTTGGACCCGTAGACCCCCAATATATCGAGCAACGAGTTGTTCCTTTGTCTCCTGGATATCGTTTCGGGCAATTAATTGGTAGAACTCAGTTGTGTAATCGTCAACTGATTTGGCACCCTCCTTCAGATTTTGCAACCGTTGGTACATCAACCTTTGAAAGTTATGGGGTAGGAAGTTGGATCGTAAACACTTCTTCATCTTCCTCCAAGTCACGACCTTTGACTTTCCGAGCCTGTCTCGTGTCAGTTTCAGTTGTTGCCACCATGCAGATGCCCTACCACGTAGCCTGGTAGCAATCAATGACACTCTTTTGTTTTCAGGGACTTCTTTGAACTCAAAAACTTCCTCAACAGTAGCCAACCAGTCGATGAACCCCTCCGGATTCAAACTGACCCCATCGAATTCTGGGATATCAATTCTCATTCCGGCCTCCCAACGCCTATTGTCACCTCTATGATCACGCCTTGGCCGCCTTTCTTGATCGTCTTCAGAATATGAACCGTCACTGCCACCGAACGGGTTCCCAAATTCACCATCTTCCACTTGAGAATGTGTTCGAGACCTTTGCCCTCCTCGATTCATCAGTTCGACCATCCTATCAGTCGTTTGGTCAACCATTTGATCCATCCTCTCCTCCATTCGTGCCATAATACGTTCTTCTAGTTCTTGCTCATGAACATTAGCGGGCGTCCTGTTTCTCCTCGGAGGCATTTTGAACCAGGAATTCGGTTTTGATACCAACTGATGCAGCGCAAAAAAACAACACAAAGATAACCAAGAATGAACCTGTTGATTCTAAAAGAATAGCCAGGACAATTTCTTCAAAACCACGTTGATTCTACGAATACCGTGGGATTGGCTTCAAAATCTGGGTTAACACATAGAATTTGGGAGAAAATCGAAAATTCATAAAATTGATGATCGACCATCCAAATTACATCAAAAACAGTTAAATAAGAAGCAGAAATTAAAATGAAACCCTAAAAGTCCATGGGCCAAATACAAACCCAAAAACAAAACCCAAAAATTAAGGAAAAATAACAAAATTGTTCATAACTCCATTTAGAAAGCGATTTCTGGACTCAAAAATGGGTAAGTCCCCTTCGGGTACTTATCTAGACGTGCTCTTTCCTCCAAGCTTCGATTTGACTGGTCGTAGGCCCGAAACGGAGATTCGTAGCCAAAGTTATGGCCATTTCCGTGAAGCCCCTTTAGTCACACGATCGTGGGCCTCTAGGAACGCAAGGGCCCGATCCTCCACACTAGGGCCCGCATCAAATGTGTTCTACTCTTGTACATTTAAAATTGGTAAGCTGTGATGTTTTGGATAAAACAACGACCAACTAAGGCCAATTATGTGGAGTGTTTGTCTTGATAATAATCCGCACTATATCTTGAATATTTGTTTGTCAATGAATGGGTCTTGGCAAGAGAGTCTTATATGTCAAGAGGACAATGGGAGTCTAAAAGATCCTGAAAGAGTTTCAAGAAGTAATCAAGAATAAAACTTGTTGGTTATCACTAGCACACGACTTGAGGTTTGTAACCTATCGTGTTGACATATTCTTATTTCTATGCCCATTCTAGTTACAGTTGACTATGCATCTGAGTTCTACAAGTTCTCAGTTGTTTGCATAACTACTTGGAAGCAATGGCAGGCCCTTGTGCTGCCAGGTGGCAAGAATTTAAGATTGCACAAGTTCAGTCTATATGAGTTTGGATTTGTCACTAACCTTGTCTTGTGATTATGGTTTTGACAAATTCACATGGATAGGAACACATACACCATACAAATCTAAGTGTTATAAGGTTTCTCTCCGATTCATGAATATGATGGTGAGGAAACGCTTTCACTAAGTAGATTTTAAGTAGATAGCAATTGTGATATTTGCATTCTCAAAGTCGTTAGTGGAGCGTGTGTGGTTAACCGGCACACTAACATGGACTTGTAAGAAATGGCAAAGGTCTAAACAATTGAGACTATGATTACAACATCCCTTTTCATAGTTCTAAGATTGTTTAGACACACATGTGAGCTATCTAAGGAAAGGTGTATGATTTTGATAAAGTTTTATCAAAGCATCTCGTATCAGACATCTGAACTTTGGTAAGAAATTCAATAAAGTATTGATTTCTAGAAGTCCAGCTGATTTCTGAGTACATGTCAAAGCTAGTAGGAGCATAAGTGTTATGCTAATAATCATCATGTTAGTGGGAGCATGATAATTATGATAAGTATTGCAAGTTAGCAATGTTAATTATAGAAAACAAAAGTTTCAATTGGAAAAGGTTATTTTGCTATAATTAAGGGAGAAGAAATTATACTTCATTTCAAATCTAAAAAAGCTTAGATCGTGAGATTTTAATCAAATCTATTTAAGTATATATATGAATGTTATGTTGGAATGGTTCAACATAAGGAAATTCTATATATTGGAACATTATTTGCATTCTAAAACTCGATTATGATTACGGCATCCCTTTTCATAATCTGAATTTTGAGAACATGGCAAATAGAAATAGAAATATTATAGCAAAAGACTGGTCTAGTATCATGTCTTTATGTGAGACATTATGAATCGTGTCCCATATGCTTCGAATATAGGATCGATTGCATGTGCTATAATATTCATCTGTTCTAAATTTTTCCAAATGCCTAGGGCATTAAGTGTGAAAAAGTACTAGAACTGGATATGACTAATTTGATTAAGCAATTGTCGAGGACAATCTAAGGTTTACCAAAGATTGGTTGCTCAGGGACAGTTGGAAGTATAGTGTTAATTTTTGAAGGACCATATTGACATATTCTGAAAAGAGGCAACTCATGTTCAGAAGTGATAGTCAAAATGAGAGTATGGAAATGTATCCATAGGTGGAAGTTATTCAATCTGTGTAAGATTAGAAAACTTAATGCAAGAAGGATGTTCAAAGCAATATGAGAGTTCGTTTCCATGGAGTTGATCTCCATTGGAATACTCTGTAATGAATGTTGACAAGTCTTTGTGACTTTATGCATAATCATTACAAAAGGATTAGTGCATATAAGTTTAAAATCTAACAGATTTCGCTAAATGGTAGGAATTTGGAATTCTTACATTTACGATAAGGATTTGGGATTGTGAAATGAGAATCATTTGAATTATGTTCAATCGATCTATTTCACAAAGTAAATATCATAGAAAAACTTAGTGTGCATACTTGGTGTATGGCATGACTAGTGCTTGGACAAACATAGTGTGCATACTTGGTGTATGGCATAACTATAGTTTGGATAAACATAGTGTGCATGCTTAGAGCATGGCATGACTATTGTTTTGATTCAAGTATAAAATTGATGATTTGAAACATTATGCAATGAATAATGTGTAATCAATATGGTGATAAATAAAAGATGTTCTATTTATATTCATAAGTTCTGAGACCATATTGGATTCGATTATTCTTGTGTTTCACTTTGCATATTTTGACTTCCAAAATAACTAGGTCATTCTTCCCGAATGACTAAGTTATTCAAGCTATCCACAGTCGATAATACGTTGGAAGTAGGTATTAAGGCAAGACTGTCATGAAGCTGGCTTGTAGATGTCTAAGGTGTTGGACATAGAAAGAGTTGCTACAACATTCATGAGTGCTCATAAGTTCTGAGTATTGGATTAAACCCACGCTCATTTGAATCACTTCATGGATTTTATCACGATTGATCATGAGACGATAATATCTTATATTCTTCAAACCTAGAGATATGAGTTGTTGACTATGAGTTGGTTATACATTGATTGTACGAAAATGCATTGGTAACTCGATGTTATAAAACGTGCCTTTGTGTATGATTCAACAAGTAGTATAACAAGCATATGAGTCGAGGTTTATCCATTCTTTTTACCCTTGTAGGGATAAAAGCGATATCTGTGGGCCCTTCGATGATTTAGTGATGACACCCCTAAGTACTTGGCCAAGCCTGGACTGATTTGATTTGTTCAATTAGTCGGTCGTCATAAATCGGAAATTGGGAAACAACAAATGGACAGAGAGAATGATTATAATCCATGTCTCAGTCCATATGATATCTAGAATGGAGGAATATATGATCCCTTATCTAATGGACACGTCATTTGACTAGGTCAGAGTTCGGCAGCGGCTTTAAGAGCTACGATTGCTAGTCAGGATCTTGGAGTCATACTTGAATAATAGTTTTAGACTTATACAAGTGGGAGACTGTTGGATTAGATGTCAAAGTCCATAACTATTATTGGTATGTATTTGACCTGAGAGTAGCATGATCCATTTGGGTTGCATGGCATCAGAACATTTGGATAGACAAAATAAGAAAAAGGATACTTATGATTTATATTAATATATTATAAGTTCTAATATATTAATATGAAATCATATTATTTAATTAGTATTGATCAAGAATTAATTTAGTGATCAAAAGGAACTAATTAAGTATGGACTCTTATATATATAGGATGGGCCAAGTTCATTTAGGTTGGGCTAAGCTTGCATGGATAGTCGATGGAGTTTTTAACCCATGGCTCCTATGGAAATGAAAGGTCATGGGTATTAGGGTTTACATGAATGTAACCCTAATCCTCCACACTATATAAAGAGGTCTATGGTTCATGAAATGGAACTAGTGTATAGTACACAAGAGGGCAAATCCGATTTCATAAGAGTGAACCTAAGTATTCTTCTTCTCAAGTAATTCCAAGGGTTTTTGGTGTTGTGTGAACCATTTGAGGTGCAACACTTGGGGCACTAAGCTCTTAAAGGTTCAAGACTTCAAGCTCCATCAAAAGTTATGTCATTCTACTAGATTCTTGTATTGTATACACTTCATATTGTGCTAGTTAGGATGAAACCTTGGAATATTGAATATTTGCATGTATAATAGAGAAAACATAGATCCAAGGTTTATAGGGTTGCATGTACACCATAGGAGAGTTAGAATGCTCAAAAACCATCACCAACGTGTATCCAAAGACTTCTTACCCTTCGGTAGCTCTACCAACTACCATACTTTCAACTTCTCGAACTGATTCAGCTCTTCATGCATTGCATCCACCCAGCTCGGTTCATTTAGAGTCATGTCCACATTCTTTGGTTCAATTTGGGATATGAAGCACAAGTAAAGACACTCATTGACTTATCCACTTTGACTTCTGGTCTGAACCCCGCTTTCTAGTGGACCAATAATGTTCTGGATAGGATGATCACGTTGAACACTGGTTGGCATTGGATGGCTGATATCATTGACTGTGATTGGAAGATTTGTGATTTTGTCAAATCTGCCTGCTGCCGAATCACCCCCTTCAGACGGTCTATGATCATGAGAAGTACTTGCCACAAATTCATTTGCGAACGGCTCTGGAAAGAGAAATTCCATGAAAGTTTGTGTGGCAGTTACATTGTCCCTTGAGAGAGTCTCAGCTTCTTCAGGAGTAAGGGGAGTTGCTTCGGTGTCGGAACTAGAATTTTGGACTGTTGAATAAAGAGGTGTACTTAGTGTAGCTGTATCCATCGTAGGAGATTCAGGAATCACCACAGATGGTTTGAATGTGCCAATGACAAGATCTTCCTCATCATCTTCAACAGCTGCACTCGAACCTGAGTATGAACCTGAAACATCATCTGAAAACACATTAAACGATTTAAACAAAGAAGTGTAATCAAATAACCAGTCTGGTCCAACCCGATTGTCCGTCATGTTCTCTTCAAGCCAACGCACATCAAATGACTCCACAATCTATTTTGTGGATTTGTTGTAAACTCAATAAGCAGTGCGTCCAACATATCCCACGAAATAGCAGTCACCAGCTTTTAAATTGAACTTAGGAGTTGAATCCAGGTGAAGAAGCGTGCAAGGGCATCCAAAGATCCTAAAGTGAGCAACCATTGGCTTGTGACCATATAGAATTTCATATGGGGTCTTCATCTGCTGTTTGTTGATCAGAACACAGTTCTGAACATAGCACGCCGTGTTAATGGCTTCACCCATAAAAAGACTGGTAATTTAGAATCACAAAGCATGGTCCTTGCTACATCAATTAAAGTACGATTTCGCCGCTCCGCTATGCCATTTTGTTGAGGTGTCCAAGCAGCACTGTACAGATGTAGTACACCTTTTTCAGCACAAAAGTGAACCATGACAGCGTTCTTGAATTTTGTGCCATTATCACTTCGAATCCTCTTCACCTTCTCGTTGGTCTGATTTTCAATGAGTACAATAAACCTCTTGATAAGTTCACCAGTTTCACTCTTATTAGACAAGAAGAAAACCTAGGTGAACTATGAGTAATCATCGATTATAACCAAGCAATAAGAGTTCTTTTTGATGCTCAGAACATTCACGGGACCAAATAAATCCATATGTAGCAGCTGGAGGGTTGTGTTGATTGTGTTGAACAGTTTGGGCTTGTGTGGCTTGCGATGATGTTTGCCTTGAGCACAGGCCACACATTTCTCAAAAGTGATGAAGTCCTTTATTGGAAGACCACAAACAATGTCATTCTTAGCAAGACGATTGAGGTTCTTAGCGTTTGTGTGACCGAGACGACGATGCTAGAGCATAGTATTGTGTTCTGAGACCTTTAAAAATAGACATGTAACTTGGTCGGGAATGTTGTGATTCATGTCGATGATGTAAGCATTCCCTTCGCGTTCAGATCTCACCAAAATTCAATCCTCTGGTATGATGATACCAGGCTTCAAAATTACACACTCCTTGTTTGTGAAATGAGCTGAAAAACCTTTGTCACAGATCTGAGAAACGCTCAACAAACTTTGTTTCAACTCTGGAGCAAAATTAACATTCTCAAAACTCAAAACGCCATTAGTAACCGTACCCTTCTGAGTGATTTTTCCTCCTTCTCCTCCCACAAAGGAAACATACCCTCCATTAAAGTTTTGAATATCATGCAGTTGAGAGATGTCTCTTGTCATGTGCCTGGAACAACCACTATCAACATACCAAGGTCTGATGATATTCTTCCATAGCTGTTCCTGCACAATGTGCGAGATTAGTTAGATTTGGGAACCCAGTCCATAGAGACACTGGGTTGACCATTTCCATCTACACATGAAACTTCTTGCCATACCATATCCTTTGAATCAAATAATGTACATGACGAATTTAAAGGACGATGGGGTGATTGGGCCGCAGGACTTTTGGGCACCCATTTGTAATCAGGTTTAAGAATTTTATTACTAACACAGACGGGGGCTTTGACATTTGATTTTGAAGAATTTTTGTCCTTTGTGTTTGATCTTTTGGGTATCCATCTATGGTTAGATGATGACCCATGAGATGACTTTGGTGACACCGATCTTGGTTTGACCAATTTCGGTTTCGCTACAGTATCTCTTGAATTTTGTTTAAAAATCTTTTTGTCCTTATTTTCTTTGACAACCTGATTTCTGTCCTTGTTTGCATTCCAATCACCATCATTGAAACATGACCTCGAGGAATTTCTTTTGAAAGATCTTCCTCGTGATAAGTTCTGCCTACCTTGTGCATAGTAGGGAACATATGCACGATTTGGGCAGTTTCTGGCAATGTGTCCAGGTGTTCCATAGTGGAAACATGTTTGTTTCTTCACATAAAGGTTGTTAGCGCTTGTCCCTGGTTGCGTGTCCAGATTGTGTCCACAAGCACACTTACAGTTAGCAGTCTGTTTGGCTTGTTTTGGTGGCTTATATTTACTAACAGCAGATCCATTAATACTGGAATTCACAACCACATCATCACAAATATTAGAAACAAAAGAAGTATCAGTTTTCAAAGAGACATTGTTTGAACATTCAACAGAATTAATGAAAATAGCAGTATCAGTTTTCAAAACATTATTTTTCAAAGCAGTGTCATTTTTCAAAACAAAAACACTTTCTCCATCCTATTTCCTATCTTGCACTAGGGGTTCATCTACATATGAGGTAGAAACATTAGTATCGTTCACCCTATCATTATTTATTAGCTTAACTACAGTAGGTTTGCTATACTGTAGGTGTGCTTCCCTTGCCTTTTCTTCCTCATTCATAGGAGCAAAAGTGTAATTATCATTGAATGGAGGAGGAACACTACCACAACCAAGACTTACATTCTTTTTACCTTGCCATCTAATTTGCTTTTCAATCATTGTCTAAACTTTCTTACTTGACACATCAAATTTTTTAAAATTAAAATTTGCATTTTCAAACTTAATTTTCAATGTGTCAAGCTCGGCAGTTAGACTGGCAATCTTTTCTTGAGCATAATCATAGTGTTCACATTTGGTTCTGTAATCTTCCTTAATTCTTTTCAGATCTTTGGTTTGGGCCTCTTATTTTTCTTTTAAGGGTTTTTGGGCCTTTCTGAGAGTATATCCTTCATATTTAAGGTCCTCAATTTCCCTAATTAATAAATCATGTTGATCGCGATAATGTTTAATTGTATCAATACAGGCTTAAGTACAGAACGTTTCACTAACCTCTTTTGTGGCAGGTGTGGTGGAGACCATGAAGGCGAATTGCAGCTCCATCATCTCTTCTTCAGCTTCCTCCACCTCTGAACTCTCACTGATATGCGCCAAATTTGTTGTTTCATGTGATGGGTTTTGAGCATTCTAACACTTCCTAAGTGTACATGCAACCCTAATAACCTTGGATATATGTTTGTCTAATAATCATGCAAAGTTGAATTCCAAGGTTATATTCCTATCTAGCATACATGGGGAACATTTTTTAACTTGAATGAAAGATAGAATAACTTACCTTGTTGTTGATTATAATCCTTGAAACCTTGTGAGCCTAGCACCCCAAGTGTGATGCCTCAAATGCTTCACACAACACCAAATGCAAAGGAGTAAACTTTGAGAGAATCTTACACTTGCAAAATCGGCTCTAGCCCTCTTGTTTCTTAGTGTAGCCAATTTTGGTGGAGAATGGGTTTCTTATATAGTGTTGACACATCTAGGGTTACACTATGTAAACCCTAATGTGTCATGACTCTTCATTTCCATGACCCATGGGTTTGTAACTCCCATGGAGCATCCATGGAGCATCCTATGGGTGGAACCTAACTTGATAATCCATGGAGCCTCTTAGCCCACTATATAAGATATGGAAGATTTACATAATCTACCCATATATTTAATTAGTTATCTTTTGATCACTTAATTAATTCTAAATTAATTCTTGATCAAACTAATTAAATAATATTATTAATATATTAGAACTTATAATATATTAATAAACCATAAGTGTTATTTCTCTCATTTTAGTTTATCCAATTGCATGGTGCCATGCAACCCAAATGGACCATGCCGGGTCGGGTCAAGTACATACCAGAAATAGTTATGGACTTAGACACCTTATCCAACAGTCTCCCACTTGGATAAGTCTAATAACTATAACTGCAATACTTCAGGAACCGATCGGTAATCGTAGCTCTTTCAAGGTCTCTCGGAACTGAGAAGATGATGATACGCCATTTAAGATAAGTGATCATATAATCCTCTGTTCTAGATATCAGCCGGACAAATACATGGAACAATGTCTTACTTATTGTCCAGCAGTTTGTTTCCCGATTTCCGATTTGTTTGACAAAGAACTTAATTGAACACATCAACTTAGTTCTGACCGGGCCCGGTACATAGGTCAAAACAAAATCATCGAGGGGCCCAGATATCAGCTTCTAATCCAAGAAGGAACAGATAAACTTCGACTCATATGTTTGTTCTACCACTCATTGAATTATACACAGAAGCACGTTTTATAACATCGAGTTACCAATGCGTTAACGTACAATCAATGCATAACCAACTCATAAGTAACAAATCATATCTCTAGGTTTGAAGACTTATATGATATTACCGTCTCACGATCACTCGAGATAAATTCCATGAAGTGATTTCAGTGAGCGTGGGTTGAGTCCAATGCTCAGAACTTATGAGCACTCATGAGTGTTGTAGCCATGTCCAACAACTTAGACCTCTGCAACCAATCATGACAGTCTTGATTCATACCTACTTCCGACATATGACCGACTGTGGAGGTTCGAATAATATGATATACCAAACATAATTATTCTGGAAGTCAAAACATGCAAAAGAAATATAGTAAACGATCGACAAGAGATAGCAACACTTTACTCATAAATAAAACACCTTTTATTCATCATCTGATGTCAATTACACTTTACAAATTTCAAGGTTATCTAACTACTAAATCTAATATCATCCTTCAACCCTATGCTCCGAGCATGCTGGAGATGCTTAACCCGAGTCAGTCCCTTCGTGAGGGGATCTGCTGGATTCTCATCCGATGATACCCTCTTTGCCACGAGGAGTCCTTCTTCTATTCGATGTCTGATGAAATGGTATTTTCTGTCGATGTGTCTGGATCTCCCGTGATCCCTTGGTTCCTTGGCTAAGGCAACTGCACTTTCACTATCACAGAAAATTTCCATTGGCTCTTTAATAGTTGGTACAACTCCAAGGTCTCCAATGAAGTTCTTCAGCCATATCGCCTCCTTTGCTGCCTCGCTAGCTGCTATATACTCTGATTCGCAAGTTGAATCAGTCACTGTCTCTTGCTTGGAACTCTTCCAAGAAATTGCTCCTCCATTTAAGGTAAAGACCCAGCCTGACTGAGAGCGGAAATTATCCCTATCAGTCTGAAAGCTAGCATCACTATACCCTACAACTCTCAAGTCTTCACTCCCACCGAGGGTAAGGACCCAGTCCTTAGTCCTCCGTAGGTACTTGAGGATGTTCTTTACCGCAGTCCAGTGTGCCTTGCCAGGGTTCCCCTGATACCTGCTAACCATGCTCAAAGCAAAGGCTACATCAGGTCGAGTACACGTCATAGCATACATGATCGATCCTACAGCCGAAGCATAATGTATTCGACTCATTTCTGCTATCTCAGCCTCAGTACTAGGGCTTTGTGTCTTACTCAATCTGGCATTACTCTGGATGGGTAACTCTCCTTTCTTGGAGTCCTGCATGCCGAATCTCTTCAACACCTTATCCAAGTAGGTACTCTGACTAAGTCCAATTAGTCTTTTACTCCGGTCTCTCAAGATCCTTATCCCTAGAATATAGGCAGCTTCTCCTAGGTCCTTCATAGAGAAACACTTCCCAAGCCAGGACTTAACTTCCTGCAGAGTTGGGATGTCATTTCCTATGAGTAGTATGTCATCCACATACAATACCAAAAAGCTAACTATACTCCCACTAGCCTTGACATATACACAAGATTCATCTTCACTCCTCGAAAAGCCAAATTCTTTGACTTTCTCATCAAAGCAAAGATTCCATCTGCGAGGTGCTTGCTTTAACCCATAAATGGATTTCTCAAGCTTACACGCTTTATTAGGGTACTCTGTATTGACAAAACCCTCTGGCTTACTCATGTAAACATCCTCAGCCAACTTTCCATTAAGGAAAGTGGTTTTGACATCCATTTGCCATATTTCATAGTCATGAAATGCAGCTATGGCTAACAGAACCCTAATAGACTTAATATTGGCCACTGGAGAAAAGGTCTCATAAGTGTGTACATTACCATCCATGTCTGTCTTCTTCTTGAAGATCCATTTGCACCCTATAGTCTTACGACCTGGTACATTCTCAACCAAGTTCCAAACTTGATTGTCATACATGGACTGTATCTCGTTGTCCATTGCCTCTTTCCACTTGGCTGACTCAGGGCCTGCCATGGCTTCCGCGTAACTGTTAGGTTCATCCAGACCTATCAGTGTCCCATCACTGATAAGTGTATCACCTTCCGCAGTAATATGGAATCCATAGTAATGCTCAGGTGCATTCCTAACCCTTGTGGAACGCCTCAGAGGTACAGACTTGTCAATTGGCTCAACAGAAGTTTCCTCCTCAAGTTGAGTGCTAGGGTTTGAAGTTCCTTCACCACTTGACTCTTGAATTTCTTTAAGGTCAACTTGCCTCCCACTGTCTCCTTGGCTTATGAACTCTCTCTCTCGAAAGAACGCCCTCCTAGCTACAAAGACCATATTCTCACTAGGTCTGTAGAAGAGGTAACCAAAGGATTTCTGTGGGTAGCCGATGAAAATACACCTCTCACTTCGAGGTTCGAGCTTATCATGAGTCTCGCATCTCACGAAAGCCTCGCAACCCCAAATCTTAATGTGGTCTAGTTTGGGTACTTTACCAGTCCACATCTCATGAGGAGTTTTGGCAACTTTCTTTGTGGGAACTAGATTAAGGATATGGGCGGCAGTCTCTAAGGCATACCCCCAAAATGAGATTGGTAGCGAAGCTCGACTCATCATGGAACGAACCATATCCAACAAGGTTCGATTACGCCTCTCAGCTACACCATTCAACTGCGGTGTCCTGGGAGGTGTCAATTGTGAGACAATCCCACATTCCCTAAGATAGTCGAGGAACTCTGAACTAAGATACTCACCACCTCGATCAGATCGAAGCATCTTAATGTTCCTGCCCAATTGATTCTCGACTTCCTGTTTAAACTTTTTAAACCTCTCAAAAGTCTCTGACTTATGCTTGATTAAGTAGACATATCCATATCTACTGTAATCATCAGTAAAGTCAAATAATAACGATTAGCATCCCTTGTGGCATGTTTGAAGGGCCCACACACATCTGTGTGTATAAGATCCAACAAAACTTCACCCCTCTCACAAGAACCTGTGAAGGGTGACTTTGTCATTTTTCCAAGTAAGCATGATTCGCAACTATCATCTGACTTTAGGTCAAATGACTCCAATACTCCATCCTTTTGGAGTTGGCCTATGCGTTTCTTGCTTATATGTCCAAGACGACAATGCCATAATGATGATTTATCCAAGTTATTATCATTAACAGAATCAATACACAATACATTATTTCCTAAGTTATCAACCACAGATACAGTTTCATACACACCATCACAAGGTAATGCTTTAAAATAAAGAACATTATTAAAGAAAGCATTAATCGAACCAACTTCATTATCAAATGAAAAGGTGAAACCTTGTTTATACAATGCATGAAAGTAAATAATGTTTCTTGCCATTTCTGGTGAATAACAACACTTATTCAAATCTAAACTAAACCCACTACTTAGCAATAAAGTATAAACTCCAATCTTGGTGACAGGTAAAGCTTTCCTATTCCCCATGATTAAGTTTATTCTTCCATGCTCCACATTCTCACTTCTTCTTAGTCCCTGCAAATCAGAACAGATATGAATACCACAACCGGTATCAAGGACCCAAGAGTTAGAATGGGGTGAGTTATTATATAAGATAGTGTAAATACCTGCATGGTTGGGTTTAACTTTCCCATCCTTCACATCTTGCTGGTATTTTGGTCAGTTCCGCTTCCAATGTGACTTTTCATGGCAATAGAAGCATTCAGCCTCTTTTGGGTCAGAAGAAGGAGTGACGAAACCTTTCTTGGTTCCACTTGAAGAAGAGCCATCAAGGGTCCTAGCCTTGGTACCCTTCGAAGATATCTTCCTCTTCTTCCCTCTACCTTTCCCGATTGCCAAAACCGGGGCGGAGTTTGGAGTAGGAGTGTTAACAACCGACTTACCCTTAAGACATGTTTCTGCGGTCTTGAGGAGTCCCTGAAGTTTGCTGAGTGTGACCTCTTCCTTATTCATGTGATATGTCATGCGGAATTGATCATAGCACGATGGTAAGGAGTGCAAAATGATATCTATTGCAAGCTCCTCAAGGAAGTTCACATTAAGCTTCAGCAACCGATCCACATACCTTTGCATTTTCTGCATGTGGCTCGTGACGGATTCCCCGTCCTTCATCATGGTTGTTATGATAGAACATATGATTTAATACCTCTCTTGTCGTGCACTTTGATGGTATCTTTCCATCAGATCTTGGTGCATTTCAAAAGGGTAGAAGTCCTCATAGGACTTTTGGAGTTCCGCTGTCATGGTGGCCAACATGATGCATGCCACTTTTGTAGCATCCCTTTCATGTGCCCGGAAGTCAGCGATCTCCTGGGGAGTTGCAGTGGTCTCATCAATCTCCTTAAGCTCCTTGTCAAGGACATATTCTTTGTCCTCGTAGCGGGTAATCATCCTGATGTTTCTGATCCATTCATTGAAGTTGGATCCATCAAAAGTGACTTTCCCACACAAGTTCATAAGGGTAAAGGAGCCATTAGGATTAGAGCCAGAAGCAGCATTGTTTGAAGACATCTGATAGAAGAGAACAAGATTAGTTTAGATATTAAGAGAGTCTTTAATAAAACACCCAAATGTAATATTAAGGCTAGGATCCAATCACAATATATTATAACTTAGAAGAGGTATGCCGTAATCCAAGCTATACCATATTTGAAAGGTAGGGGAATGGCGATTCACCAATTTCCACCATGAAAAACGAAATATAAATATTAGGTTTTTAATTGGTTCTTAGAAATTCCTAGATTCTTTTGAGATTCAATGAACTTTTCAAAGGCATGTTTCAATCTCGAGTGTGCCCTCCAAGTTTTGTGACTGGGATACCGAGGATCACAAAACGAGGTGTGAAGTAACCATGCAAATCACTTGGTACCCTCAAGGTTTATCACTCAATCGATGTGCCGGTAAACCACACACGCTCCACCGATGCTATGGTAAACCTTAAGTCACCCTGTACCTACCTTGTTAAGTCCAAGTTAGTGTGTCGGTTAACCACACACGCTCCACCAACAACTTAAACAAAGTGTAAAGTGTAATTTCATGGATTAGCACCTTATTCACATTTTCCTAAAGTAACTAAGATTGGGAATTTAATAAAAGGATTTAGTTACTTTATAATATTCATCATACTTTTAATGAGAATTTATAAGTCCTTGTCTTACCCGTTCGGCTAACGACCCTCCACCGATCAAGGAAGCGGTGGGTGAGAGTGGACACCCATTAAGTTGCCATTTTATAGGCAACAACCTTATACCCCCCTTATAGACCGGCTTCGTGAATGAGGCGTACTAGCGGTAAGACGACTTGTTGTTATACATATATATATTAGTAACTTATAATATTATAAAGTATAAGGGTTGAATTTTAACTTTTAAAATTCTAAGGGTTGGAACTAAAGTTTTAATCAAGACTTTACATGTTCCAAAACTTGAGGGCAAGTTTTGTAAACTTCCAAAACTTTTCATTTCTTATAACTTATGAATTAATTGAGTAATAAAAATGAAGACTCTTCATTTTTATAACTCTTGTGTTCTTTTAATGGCTTTAATAAAAGTGAGACTTTTGGTTTTCCATAACTTGAGGACAAGTTATGGACTCCATTAAAACACATTATGATCATGAATTAAACTACCATGAAGGTTACAAACAATTCCTATGATCATCTAATCTTCATAAGTTCAAGAACATGAATATGAACACTTTCAAGAATCAAAAATTACACTTAAAAAAAAAACTTGTAATTTTAATAATTGCCATTGTAAATGGATTAGCATAAACATTACACCATCTAAAACAAGCTTTAAAACATCAAAACAGTTTAGGGTAATGTTTCTAGTCCATTTCCAGCAACAAATGTGCAAACTTTCATACGAGCAGAAAACAGAAAAACGATTTTTTTTTTCAAGCTGTTTGCACACAAAAAAAAACAACAAACAAACCTAGGCTCTGATACCACTGATGGGTTTTGAGCATTCTAACACTTCCTAAGTGTACATGCAACCCTAATAACCTTGGATCTATGTTTGTCTAATAATCATGCAAAGTTGAATTCTAAGGTTATATTCCTATCTAGCATACATGGGGAACATTTTTAACTTGAATGAAAGATAGAATAACTTACCTTGTTGTTGATTATGATCCTTGAAACCTTGTGAGCCTAGCACCCCAAGTGTGATGCCTCAAATGCTTCACACAACACCAAATGCAAAGGAGTAAACTTTGAGAGAATCTTACACTTGCAAAATCGGCTCTAGCCCTCTTGTTTCTTAGTGTAGCCAATTTTGGTGGAGAATGGGTTTCTTATATAGTGTTGACACATCTAGGGTTACACCATGTAAACCCTAATGTGTCATGACTCTTCATTTCCATGAGCCATGGGTTTGTAACTCCCATGGAGCATCCTATGGGTGGAACCCAACTTGATAATCCATGGAGCCTCTTAGCCCACTATATAAGATATGGAAGATTTACATAATCTACCCATATATTTAATTAGTTATCTTTTGATCACTTAATTAATTCTAAAGTAATTCTTGATCAAACTAATTAAATAATATTATTAATATATTAGAACTTATAATATATTAATAAACCATAAGTGTTATTTCTCTCATTTTAGTTTATCCAATTGCATGGTGCCATGCAACCCAAATGGACCATGCCGGGTCGGGTCAAGTACATACCAGAAATAGTTATGGACTTAGACACCTTATCCAACATCATGTCCTGTCAGATTCAGCGCCTGCATTTGATCCTCCCATTCGAATCTTTGTGTCACCATCGCCAGGTTCGCTGTTTCATTGTTGGCTGCAGCTCGTCTGTTTTTCCCTGCAGACACCAGCGTGCTATCGGGATTGTTCCTGGTATCTGGTTTGGTGCATTCACAAGAAAAATGACCTGGCTCGTGACAGTTGTAGCACCGTTGCTCTTGTTGAACCCCACCTTCTTCTCCATGTTCATTCCCAAATTGTTCTTCCCTATACGCTGAGTAAACTTCTTTGCCCTGAACACAACCATAACTATTTGCCACGTGATGTCCATCTCTTCCACGTCCTCAGGATGAATCTGATCCAGTTCTCCAACCATGATCGGAGGAGCTAAATCTCCTGCCAAGAGAGCATTGTAGCAATTCATGAACCCAGCCATTAAAGCCATGTTCTCTTTAGCTTCTTTTGGAATTGATGAAGTTTGAACTGTAGTTGTAGCTTTAGAACTTGAACCAGAAGAACTTGAAGGTGCCAGATGCTGATGAGGTACAACAAGATGAACATAATGTGTCTTTTGAGCTGAGAAGGCACTATTTGTTGAGATTCCGAGATTGGAACTAGAATAGGAATTCACATGGTTGATTTCATGCTGCTTATCATCCATGTCACATGCCTTGATTATAGCCATCACTTCTTCAAGGGAAAGCTTGCTTAGATCTTTAGTCTTCTTGATCACTGACACATTCATGTCCCAGCTACGTGGAATAGAATTCAGCAGATTCTTGTTAATGTCTGTGCGTGGTAGATCGATCCTATCCGTACCCATCTCTGTAGTGAGAGTAACAAATCTTTGTAGCTGAACTTCAAGAGACTCCCCTAGAATATGATTGAACATGTTGAACCTCTGTCGAAGCAGGTCTGGTCTGCTCTGCCTCATGTCCTCATTTCCTTCATAAACCTCAATCAAAGCCTCCCATAAATCCTTTGCAGACTTATATTACCTAAAGCCTTGGGCAATTTCAAGAGATAAGGCCAAGGTAAGAGTGGAAAGAGCTCTGTCATGTTCTTCAATCTTTTCAAAGTCCTCGTCCGTGTAGTTCTCTATCCTTTTATCAACAACAGTTTTAGCTTCATCATCCAAAGTTGTTGTAATCCTGACTGGACCTCTGAGAATGCTCCTCCATATCTTGGTATCTTTCATTTTAATGTACTTCTCAATTCTGAATTTCCATTCCTGAAACCCATCAGCGGACAAAAGACGAGGAATTCGAGTGGCAGTCCCCATAATAGAATCCAACTCCTGATGCACTGAACTGTTGTACTGAGATTCCATTTTAATTAACAAAAACCGAGAACACCCAAAAATCAAAAAATTGATCGAAAACAAGGAAAGTCAACAGGTGAGTTGAACGAGAACTGTTGATTTCGGCCGAGAACGAAACCGAAAAACGCTTATTTCTTGTACAGATTTTGGTTAAAACGTTGACCGAAAACCTTCAACTTTGACCAAGACCCACCGAAAGTTGTTAAGATTTTAGAACCGAAAACCTTGCTTTCTTATCAGGAAGTTAACGAAAGCCCTTACATTTCGTAATTTTAATTGATAAGGATCCAAATTAATCCCGAAAATTCAGATGAAGATCCACGAAGAGCACGATGAATACGAAGTATCCCAAGAACAGTTAATCGATGAACAACAAATTTTTTTATCAATTTAAATCGAAACTTATCAATTTTCGATTAAACCAATGATCTCAAAACAGCTAAAAACGGGTCCCCAAGGTCCTTGAATCGATTGATACCTATTCAAAGCTATGATACCAATTGTAAGTCCCAAAACACTTACATCAATACGATATCAATCAAACTATCTAAAGAATGCGGAATATAAATCTGATAGTGATTCAAGAACACACAAATAACTCTTAATGCACAAGATTTATTAGTTTAAATCGTCTGGTACACCAAGAACTTCTTAACAGCCGAATACAATAATGATGAACAACTCTCGGTTCTCTCTTTCTCACTAAACTCGATATCAGCTTCTTAGAATGACCAACCTTTTACATGGCTGAAACAATAATATATATACCTAGACCTAATTACAAAGGCACGGCCCCAAACTCAACCAAAATCCTTATTAAGCCCAGCGAAATCACATGGTGATTTCGGTCCAAACACCACCGAAAACATGGTGTTTTCGGTCCTAGACCCAGAACTCTAAAAGCTATCAAAAGTAAAGTATAAACCATAAATTATGTCCTAACAATACAATTATGCATTCCTTGGATTGTTGGTATTTAGTATGTTCTTATGGTATAGTGATATGTTAGATCTGTATCCTAGTATATAGAATGTTGATATGTTGTAGTGATCTGTTAGATCTGTATCCTGGTATATTGATTGTTGCTATGTTGTAGTGATCTGTTAGATCTTTATCCCGATATATAGGATTTTGTTGTGCGGTAGTGATCTGTAGATCTGTATATCTACCTGTACTTGTTGTTTATCATCTAGTGGAGTGCCCTAGGGACAATATGTGGTCATGTAGGATAGCCTGAGAACTCTTGATCTAGGCTTTCTTGACTATTTCTGATTTGGTTGTGGCTCCAGAGTAGGATCGTCTTTTCGGGTGGCTATCTCACCTTTGGTTAATTATGGTTACACATTTCGTGGAGGTTAGCTGGTAGCGAGAATATATGTTGTGAGAGGACTAGTAGGCGGTAGTGATCTGTATGATTGTTGTTTGCATGTATTATGTGTCTGCTTCATCCTTGATTGTTTATGTCGACATATCATGGTAGTGGGTTGAGGCGGTCCTGCTTTGTGTTGTAGGCCATGATACCCGGTGCAGACCGGTTGTAAGACGAAGGCACGAAGACTCGGGAGGAGCGGTTGGGTTGAGGCGGTAGGCCAACAAACCCTTGGCATTCCAGTCCTCGGACTGATTGGACCTAGGCATTCCAACCGGGAGGTTGTAGGCCGTTATGCATGCTTGTATGTTTATCGTATGGGGTATTGTGGGGGAAACTCACTATGCTTTATGCTTACCCAGTTGTTTATTGTTTCAGGTATCATCGGTTGTCATGGGAAGGCGAAGACGTGACTGTACACATTCATCAACAGCAATAAGGATTCCGCGTTTTAATATTACTCTAATTTTCAATTAATGTATTTGGAATAAACGATTTTAGTCATAACAGATTTCTAATTGGCAAGCTTTACTTTAAGAAAAATGAAATTTTTTTGTTGAAAATCGAACGTTACAAATACGAACATGAAAAACGGTGATGGCGGTAGGTGCATAACATGTGATTTCGGTCCAAACACCACCGAAAACATGGTGTTTTCGGTCCTAGACCCAGAACTCTAAAAGCTATCAAAAGTAAAGTATAAACCATAAATTATGTCCTAACAAGACAATTATGCATTCCTTGGATTGTTGGTATTTAATATGTTCTTATGCTATAGTGATATGTTAGATTTGTATCCTAGTATATAGAATGTTGATATGTTGTAGTGATCTGTTAGATCTGTATCCTGGTATATTGGATGTTGCTATGTTGTAGTGATTTGTTAGATCTTTATCCCGATATATAGGATGTTGTTGTGCGGTAGTGATCTGTAGATCTGTATATCTACCTGTACTTGTTGTTTATCATCTAGTGGAGTGCCCTAGGGACAGTATGTGGTCATGTAGGATAGCCTGAGAACTCTTGATCTAGGCTTTCTTGACTGTTTCTGATTTGGTTGTGGCTCCAGAGTAGGATCGTCTTTTCGGGTGGCTATCTCACCTTTGGTTAATTATGGTTACACATTTCGTGGAGGTTAGCTGGTAGCGAGAATATATGTTGTGAGAGGACTAGTAGGCGGTAGTGATCTGTATGATTGTTGTTTGCATGTATTATGTGTCTGCTTGATCCTTGATTGTTTATGTCGACATATCATGGTAGTGGGTTGAGGCGGTCCTGCTTTGTGTTGTAGGCCATGATACCCGGTGCAGACCGGTTGTAAGACGAAGGCACGAAGACTCGGGAGGAGCGGTTGGGTTGAGGCGGTAGGCCAATAAACCCTTGGCATTCCAGTCCTCGGACTGATTGGGCCTAGGCATTCCAACCGAGAGGTTGTAGGCCGTTATGCATGCTTGTATGTTTATCGTATGGGGTATTGTGGGGGAAACTCACTATGCTTTATGCTTACCCAGTTGTTTATTGTTTCAGGTATCATCGGTTGTCATGGGAAGGCGAAGACGTGACTGTACACATTCATCAACAGCAATAAGGATTCCGCGTTTTAATATTACTCTAATTTTCAATTAATGTATTTGGAATAAACGATTTTAGTCATAACAGATTTCTAATTGGCAAGCTTTACTTTAAGAAAAATGAAATTTTTTTGTTGAAAATCGAACGTTGCAAATACGAACATGAAAAACGGTGATGGCGGTAGGTGCATAACATTTTGAAAACCGATCACATGAAGATATAAATAACATCCTTTACCTTTTAAAGATATCGTATTTAAAATAAACTAGGAAAAGGCCCGTGCGTTTGCACGGGTGAAGGTTTAGTGTCAAAAATATAAAGAAGTAAAAATAAAGTGCCAAAATTATAAAGAGGAAAAGTTTGATGAAACTTTAGTGGCAAAATTAGTAAAAATAAAGTACCAAAACATAAAGAGGAAAAGTTTGTTGAAACTTTAGTGGCAAAATTATAAAAAAGTAAAAATAAAGTGGTAAAATTATAAAAGAATAAAGAAAAATGGTTTTAAAGAAGTAAAAGTGAATGTTTAGTGGCAAAAATATAAAGAAGTAAAAATAAATTGACAAAATTATAAAAAGGAAAAGTTTGTTAAAACTTTAGTGGCAAAATCAAGAAAAAGTAAAAATATAGTGTTAAAATTATAAACCTGACGCAGAAAATAGAAAGAGAAACAATTTTATCTTTTTTTAAAAGAAACTGAGGCCGTGGACATCGCGGGGGAAAATCAAGACCAAAATTATTACGCTTCCAAATTTACCGTGGCCAAAATTAAAGTACGTAAAGATTGTTGGCCAAAGTTTGAAGCAAGGAAAGTATACTGTTCTAAAAGTCCATGAGCTTTAATATATATATATATATATATATATATATATATATATATATATATATATATATATATAATATGATCTGTTTTGGGGATGATTCATTTTTTTCCAACTTAAATGTGAATATATCAATTTCGTAAATGGCAAAAACAATTAAAAAAAATCATGCTTTGGTAAAAAATACTTTTAAAAATTTTCATGCAAATATTGAAAGTTTTAAAACAACACGTAGGCATTCTAATAGGGGAAAACCATTTATATCACATTAATAATAATTATTTTTCACAGAAAACGAATAAATAAATAAACATATAAAGAAAAAAAAATCCTATAATTGTGGTTTTATTAGAGAGATAAGTTGTTGATAATAGACTATCATATGCAATGGTTTAGGGTCAGATAGATTTAAGCTTTAAACATTAAACAAATCAACGTAGAATTTTTATAATTGACACATGCAATGATTATATTTAAAATAATTTAAGCTTAAAAAACTTTGAGAAAAAAGTTGCAATGGTTGATAAAAGAGGCGAAGATTCTTCATTTCTTTAACTGTTTTTATACAAATAAATAAATAAATAAATAAATAAAAGTGAGGCGGCATCAAAGAGTATCAAGAAAAATTACTTCGGGATTAAAGATAAATATGATCTCAAACTTCTCGGTTTAGTTACTCCGCAAGCGACAAAAGTGGACTCTATATGATACCTTCGTCTTTGAGCAAAGTGATAAGTGGTAATGACAGTAATATATGAAAAACTAATTCTACTCGACGATTTATTTTAGGATGCTGCTAATAAGACACCCTTAAACACCAATTTAAAACAATTTAAAAGTAAAATAGCTTTTTGTATTGGAAATATAGACTTTTGTGGTTGGGATTTACATTTGAATGCCTAATATTCAACAAAGATTTCACCAAAACATATTTGGCAATTTATAATTTAGCTCCTTGCATTTCAAACACTTTTCAATCCTCGCCACATGATATTGATAATAATTTTATACACTTCAACTTTTTTTTTCTTTTAGTGTAAGTTGTTATTTTTACCGTCATAAATGTCTTTTAGGGTTTTTTTGTATTTATATAGAGACTAGATTGGGTTTTAAAATTGGGCTAAATGATGTGCTAACACATTTTTAATAAAATGGGCTGAAACTTGGACTATCACGTTTTTTACACCAAATCTTTTTATAAAACATATTTATTTTTAAATTAATATTTTATATATAATTTTATTTTTTATAATTATTTTTTTCTGCAATGTTTAACAAAAAATGTGGAACCCAAATGGAAATAATTCAAATGAAGTCGTTGAGAACATGACGGTGACATCATCGTTTTCTACAAACGGGTATTATATTTATCATAATATTAACATTTTTTTTATCATTGTGTTACAATTTGTTAACCAAGTTTTTTTCAAATAGGTGTTTGAGTCTCGTGATGAGTTGATGAAATGAGTGCAAACCAATGCATTCTCTCGTGGATATGTCATTGTGATGAGAAGGTCAAAGAATAAAAATGGTGTAGTATCTTATATCACACTTATTTGTGATCGTGGTCGTGAATATGAATGTAAAGCAACAATTAAAAATTCTGGCACCAAAAAAATCAATTGTAACTTTCAATTGGTAGGTTCATATATCAAAAAAATATGATGGTTGGACCCTCAGGGTGATATGTGATCAACATAATCATCCACCTGCACAATATATGGAGGGACATGTTTTTGCTAGGCGGTTGAAAGAACACGAAAAACAATTGGTGGCTGACTTGACTAATCAGAATGTTACGCCACATGACATACTCTCAATATTAAAGGTGCGTGATGAAAATAATGTTTCTACACTAAAAACCATATACAATGCACGTTTCAAGCTTCGCTCGTCCAGAAATTATGGAAAAACTCCAATGCACATCTCAAGTAATCATCATATGCATTTCAAATACTTCTTGGTTTAAAACTTTATGTGGCCACAAACGATAAAAATGTGTCCCCCTTATCAATTGTAGAACAAGGAAAACTTTAAAATATATAAATTTAAGAATAGATTTAATAGGTAGATAAGTAAAAAAAGTTATATAAATTTAAAAGTAGATTTAGTGAATGTACGAATAGAAGTTCCAAAAAATATATAAATTTTATGGATTATAATATTTTATAATTGTATTGCATGAACAAATTTATGAAAAAAAATATTATTATTATTTTCACAAACAAGAAGGGTTCTAAATTGATATAACTAATTTTTAGGGACTAAATTTGATACAATTAATTTTGAGGGATTAAATTTATGAACAATAAAGACATGTTGAAAACTAGGAGATAATCATAATTTAAAAGTATTTATTATGTAATGATTGGTTGCAGTCTAAATAGTCAAATGAGGTGTCTATTTAGCCAAACCCCTTATTCTAACATTCACATTATGGTACAAATGCAACTAAAGTGGACAATATATGATACCCCTGTCTTTGAGCAAAGTGATAATGACGTGTTATATGAAAAAACTAACCCAACTCAACGACTTATTCTAACATTCTCATTATCGTACAAATGCATTTACAAATATGTAACAACCCACCAAATACAGGACAAGCATGGGCGGATCCAATGTAGAGCCCGGAGTAGCCCGGGATACCCCTCAAAAATTTTTCGGTAGTGTAATTCTTTTTAGCAAAATTGTGTTTTATATAGTGTATATATATGTTTCCCTTCACTTATAAACACAAACAAACATGTGGTTTGCTGGATAAAGTGTTAGTATATTGAAGCAGAGGTCTCTAGATCAAATCTCCATCCTTACATGTTCTTTGTTTACCTTCTATTTTTATTTTCCCAACTATTCTATCTCATATCGTCAAACACATGTAAATTCAGCCAATTTCGTCTATTATATTAACCTGTTATATTCATGCTTCATTTGATATCTACTTTGATTCCCACATCGATTCAAGTATCAAAAGATACTTCATCTTCATGTTTATATAACAATACTTGAGGTTAGCTAAGGATTCGATTAAGGTTTGGGTTTAAAATTGAAACCGAACCGGGGAAACCCAAATACCCCGAAAAAAAATTGGGCCACCTGAAAAAATTTTGAGATACTCATTTACTTTGACCATGGCTCCGCCACCGAAGACAAGAGTTGAAAAAAAAAAGTTATGGAATTTATGTATATAATTCTATTTTCTATTTATGAAATATTTAAATATAAACAATCATGAGTATATTATGAGTTACAACACTTCCATCAAAAATCTTATCTTACAAAATGGTTAACGGTCGATATATAACCATAATATAATTTATTCCTCCATTTTACTATTGTATTTTAATTTCCATCTCACACATGTTTTACTGATTGGTGACATGGAAACCCATTTTTTATTTCTAACAATGGAAATATATTAAAACTATAGCAAAACACTATTGACAAAAACATTACAAAATAGCTAATTAGGGATTACACAACCAACGATCCCCAAGGATGTTGCAATTCTTGCACCTATAGCAAATCCAAAAATAAGAAAGGGAAACTATATCATCAAAAATAGACTTTCATAGGCTTCTCCACTCCAAAATTTTGTTTGTTCCTCAAATTCCAAATAGACCAAAAGGGAACAATAACCACCGCATCAAAGTACATCTTGTTAACAGTGGAAAAACTAGAATAATCAGCCCACAAAATGAAATAAAAATTATGGAAGAAAAAGTCAATGATAGCCCCACCAAGCAACGATTTGATGCCATAACGGGGAAATATCCGGGTAAGTAATAAACAAACGAATGGACAACTCCCCAATAGAATTACAAACAGGGCATAACACAAAATCATAATCAATGCCATTGTCTCTTAAGTTCAATAATGTAGAAATTTTATCCCTTCGAATACGCCATAAAAGAATGTTTAGTTTATTTGGAACTAAACAATTCCATCTCATTCTGGATCCAATACAAATAAAAAATCCAATCCAAAAGATACCTACACGAAGCAAAACATGGAAACCCATTGATTGAGTTAATTTGTGAAAAAAAGTTATTTTAGGAATTGTTTCGATAAGATAAAAAAATCACTACAAGAAATACAACTATTAACGGCGACACCAATAGCGGCGACATGGGTCTTTAGTGGCGTCATACTGACATGTTGCCGCTAAAGGTCCATGTCGCCGCTATTGGTGTCACCGCTAAAGGGCCATAACATGGATCCTCCCTTTTACGTTCTGGTAAACTAGAACTATTCGATCGTGTTTCTAATCCAACCGTTGTGGTACTCGTGGAACGTACAAAAGCAATATCGGCGACACAAGTCGCCGGTAAAGGTCGAATAAATGGTGCGTCAATAATTCCCTCCGAAGTGTCACCACTATTGATATAGGTTGCCGCTAAAGACCCAAACGTCGCCGGTAAAGGTGTCGCCACTAAAGGTCGACACAGTTAACCCAAAAAAATCGACGCCTTTTCCTTTTCTCTTCTGTTAGCTTCCATCGCTGCTGCCGCGTATTTTCTTTGCATCTTCTTCGTTGATTCATCGATTCGCAAGCATCATTGTTAGGCAAAACCGAGATTAAGGAATTCCGGCCACATAGAAGAAGATATTGGCGGTCTGAGACTAATTTCCGGCGACCGAGACTAATTTCCGGCGACAATAGGTATTTCCAACTTAGTTTCCTTTCCCTTTTCTCTTGTAACATTGATTTTTAGCTTATTTTAGTGATTAATTGCAAAAAATTGTCAATTTCAGTTTTTGATTGAGTTTCCCGGCCTCCACCGGCGACTACCGCCACCACTGCACCATTTCTTTGATTTCCGTCACCATAAGTTCTATTTACTTCTGTTTATTGTGAAATTTGAGTTTAATTTCAAAACATGTGAAACATACCAAAAACACAGTTCAAAATTTTCATTTAAAAACTTATATTAAAACCATAAACCATCCATCATCATAAAGAAAATCAAGAACCATGTATCTCAAAATCTTATGTCAAACACTGTATCAAAATCATATGAGAAAATATCAGAGTCTAAAACAATCCCAGGTTGAAACTGTGGTGTGTGCCATGCGATCATCCCGAGCCCTTCCCTTTGCTAGTGGAAGTATCTGAAACCAAAACTAAAAACTGTAAGCACGAAGCTTAGTGAGTCTCCCCAAACTACCACATACCATACACATATAACATATCAATAAAGAGATACGGGCCCCACAACATTCATGGAGATACAGGCCCCGCCCACACTCCCACACTCATGAAGATACGGGCCCCGCCCACACTCTGCTAACTCGGAGTTACGGGCCCCGCCCACACTCCCTTGGCTCTAAGATACAGGCCCCGCCCACACTCAGCCATTACGAGATACGGGCCCCGCCCACACTCGGCTACTATGAGATACGGGCCCCGCCCACACTCGGCTACTATGAGATACGGGCCCCGCCCACACTCAGCTACTAAACATACATACAAGTATCACACAGACAACAAGTATAACTAAATCTATCAATCATGCATACATCCATAATCAAACTAGGCTATGAGGTACGGGCCCCGCCCACACTCAGCTACTATAAGATACAGGCCTCGCCCACACTCAACTACTAACATATTATACTACGGGTCGGCCTTGGTGCCGTAGACCCGTTCCTATTGAAGGAAACTCACCTCGCAAGGCTGACTGCTGAAAACTCAAGTGAGAAATCCCTGACTGCTGCTCCGGCGATTATCCGGCTATCAATTCCATAATAACACTTAATCAAAATCTGATAATCCTTCTTAGGGTAAAATGATCAATTTACCCCTGGTCTAGTTTTGGACCATATCCAAGACCCAATTCCAACTAATCTTTCTAAGTCCACTAATGGCCCACTAAGGCTCACTAATGGCCCAATTTTCTAAATTGGGCCCAACTTCTCAAATGGGCTTTCCCCAAGCCCAACCATGTCCTTAGTCCAAAATCTGACTTCTGATGGCCCACTAATGCCTAATAACTGGTAAGTCCAATAGTTGGCCCAAACCGAGGCCCAAAATATGAAAAGCCCAACTCTGATAAGTGCGTGAGGCGTACTCCTCTATACGCAGCGCATACCTACTATGTGGTTGTACGCTGCGCGTACTGGCTGGTACGCCCAACGTACTACCCTGCTAAGCCACTTTTCCCATTAAGCACTTAATACTCTACTCTAAAGGCTACAATCATAGATCCAAGTCCTCTTCAATGTATTAATCCATAAAGTTGGTTACTTGGTGGCTTGTAACCCACCAAATGAACCCAATCTTGGAAAATAACAACATACTTCCATGGAAATGGCTAGATCTCATGCATGTTCACAAATGGACCTTAAAGATTGAAACATTATTGCTAAAGGAATGCATTTAGCTCTGAGGGTGGCAACCCCTAGCTTAAAAACGAAGTTGCATCATAAAAATCCAACCTTTGGACCTAAAAAGGTCCAAAGCTCCATAAACCTAGATCTAAGCTTCTATGAGGAATGTTGGAAGCTTTATATCTCCTTTGAGTGCCAAAAGATAAGATAATCCCAGATCCTTGAGCTCAAGATACTCAAGTTCTTCTTCTCCAACTTCTCTTCTCTTCTTCCAAGCTCTTCTTCACCAAACCATGCTTCAAAATGCCAAACACACACAAAAATGGAGTAACAAAGGGTATTTAGGGTTTCTGAGGGTGAGGGGATGGTAGGGAGGCCAGGGGGTGGCTATAATAGGGTATTTATATGTCTTAAACCCTAAAAATTAGGGTTTTGGCATCTGCTCACGTACGCTGCGCGTACGTGCGCGCGTCCCCCGCATCCAATGCGCCTCTATGCCCCGCGTACACCAAGGCTACGCCCAGCGTACGTCTTATGGGCGGCCTAATTTCTCGGCCCACTTGCTTGAGTCCATTCCAATAGTCCTTTTATCCATAATTAGCCCAACGATAATCAAGGAAACATTTAATAATTAATTACCTCAAATAACGATCGTTACAATATGTGTAGTTGTATAAATTATATGAAAATTGGCATATGTGTGTATATTTGATATATGTATGTGAATCTATGTAAGTTTGGTGTATACATGTCAATGTATGTGTGTTTGGTGTATATGTGGTATATGAATGTGAAATATGTGTATTTGGTATAAGTAGGATGTTATTATCTATATATGTGAAAGTATATGTATTTGGTACAAGTAGGATGTTATTATGTATGTATGTGAATGTATGCGTGTTTGGTGTATATGTGGTATATTAATATGAAATTTGTGTATTTGGTATAAGTAGGATGTTATTATCTATACATGTGAAAGTATGTGTATTTGGTATAAGTAGGATGTTATTATGTGTGTATGTGAATGTATGTGTAATTGGTGTATATGTGGTATATGTATGTGAAAGTATGTGTATTTGATGCTCTTATGTATTATGTGAAAGTATGTGGTTTTGGTATAAGTAGGATGCTATAATTGAAAAAAAAAATAAAATAAATTATTGTTATAATTGAAAAAAACAAAAATAAAATGTTTTAAAATTGTTTAAAATACAATGCTATAATTGAAAAAAAAACAAAAATAAAATGTTATAAAATTGTTTTTTCTTAAAAAACGTTTTTTTTCAATGTTAACCAATTTGATTTTGATTTTAGGTCATTTGTTTTTAATATAATAATACATTATTCTATGAATCAACTAATAAGCTATTTAAAAAAAAGGTTATTTAACGAGTATATATAAAATAAACCAATATATATATATATATATATATATATATATATATATATATATATATATATATATATATATATATATATATTAATCTAGACGGTAAAAAAGAACAACAAAATAACTCTATTTTTATGGTATATATATATTTATATATATATATATATATATATATATATATATATATATATATATATTTATATATATATATATAAATATATATATATATATATATATATATATATTTATATATATATATAATATATATATATATATATATATATATTGTATACAATATATATATATATATATATATATATATATATTTATATATATATATATATATATATATATATATATATATATATATATATTTATATATATATATATATATACAATAAATATATTTATTGTATATATATATATATATATATATATATATATATATATATATATATATATATATATATATATATATATAATTGTTTAAAGTACAATGTTGTAATTGGAAATAAAACAAAAATAAAATGTTATAAAATTGTTTTTTTTGAAAAACGTTTTTTTTTCAATGTTTACCAATTCGATTTTGATTTTAGGTCATTTGTTTTTAATATAATAATAAAATATTCTATGAAGCAGCTAATAAGCTATGTTAACAAAAAGTTTATCTAAGGAGTATATATATATATATATATATATATATATATATATATATATATATATATATATATATATATATATATATATATAACCTAGAAGGTTGAGAATTCGAGAACAGTTTTGACCAATCAATATATAAGTGCATATTAGTAAATGTATATTTTAATTAAATTAAAATAAAATAAAATCAATCAAATTCTCTTAAATTTAGGATCAGTTACCAAAAGAGAAGGAAATATTTGATTTTTTATTTTTCTTATTAATGAAATATAAAAAACATTTTTATCAAAAAAATAATTTAAAACTAAAAAAATTAAAATTTTTTTTCTTAAAAATTATTTTTTGTTCTCTTATTTCCCGATTTTTTTTCAAAAAAATTAATAGAAATCTAAACCCAGATCAATACATTTGTATTCATAAACAATTTTTTTTTTCAAAAAAACTAATAATACTACAATCACAAATGAATACATATCAATTTACAAGTAATCCAATTACTTTCTTTTAATCAACTAAAAATAAAATGGGTGTAAAAATTATCATTTCTTCATAAAAGAATACCTTTAATCATAAATAAATACACTTATTCACACATGATTACACATCTATTTACAAATGAATACATTATTATTAACAAATGAATACCCTAGTATTCACAAATGAATAAAAGAATACCTCTAATCATAAATAAATACACTCATTCACACATGATTACACTGCTATTTACAAATGAATACATTGTTATTCACAAATGAATACACTGCTATTTACAAATGAATACATTGTTATTCACAAATGAGAACCCTGCTATTCACAAATGAATACCTTTCTCACGCATTTCATCAAACAACTTATGTGCACAACCTTTTACCTTGAATCTGATTACAGCTTTGTGTGGCTATCTCTTCCATCAATTATAAGGGCTGGTATGAGATTAAATAGAACCAAGAAATATAGGGTTGGTGTGTAAATGAAGAACAATGGTCTACAATTCACCTAGAAAAATAAAGAACAAGGAAAGTTAAGATGAAAGTGCAAACCGGGGACAACTTTCTGGGGCGTGTGTAATGATCCTCATAAGAAATCGACTTACATGTGTAGTTATGATGTTTATCACAAGAAATCAGTGAATCAACAAAGATGGAGTGACGTTGATGATATCCTCCTGGAGCAACCGATTTGTTACAGGTTGTGTGTTGATTATGAGAAGATATCCTCCTGGAGTAACCAATTTCTTAGTTCTAATTCATCTCCATTTACACGCCCGAGAAAGCTCTCCCCAGATTGAATGATTCTCTGTTTTTTGGTTGATTAGGGTTTAAAGAAACATGAGAAGATGGAGGAAAGATTAAACCAAAAACGCATCGAGGTGGAGACTTGCGATGCTTCGATTAGGATTGCTTCAAACGATGGTGCGATGGAGGGAGGCTAAGGGAGGAAGAGATCGTGGTATGTAATCAGTGGCCAGACCTGAAATGATGCCCGCCTAGAAAAATCGACTAAACCATAAATGATTGAGTTGATGACTTGCGAAGGTCCGATTAGGGGTGCGATTGATGGTGGAGTGATGATGATGTTGCGATTAGGAAAGAAAGCGTGGAATGCAGATGATGGAGGCGGTTTATTGATTCAGCCCTAGGTATAGAGAGAGAGAGAGAGAGAAAGAAAGAAACGAAGTGGGGGACAAATAATTTGAACGACAATATGAGAGGTGATTGAGAAATTATATGAACAAGTTAAAATTGCAATTACCATTATAGCCTTGTGACCTTTTACAAGTTACACTTTAATACCTATGGTTTTAGAATTTACGTAAATGACCCGTTTGATAATAGCCTCATATCTGAATATTTTGATGGTCCAGATCCGTTCTCGCGTTCTCAACCTTTTAGGTGTTCTCATTTGATCCTACTCCTATATATATATATATATATATATATATATATATATATATATATATATATATATATATATATATATATAATTGTTTAAAGTACAATGTTATAATTGAAAAAAAAACAAAAAAAATGTTATAAATCAAAAAAAATATAAAAATGTACAATAGTAAGATGTATGTTTTCGAAAACATAAAGTAAATCACTACAATATAAAACAACAACATAATATAATTGTTTAAAGTACAATGCTATAATTGAAAAAAAAACAAAAAAATGTTATAAATAAAAAAAATATAAAAATATACAATAATCTTCGAAAACATAAAGTAAATCATTGCAATAGAAAACAACAACATAATATAATTGTTTAAAGTACAATGCTATAATTGAAAAAAAACAAAAAAAATGTTATAAATAAAAAAAAATATAAAAAGGTACAATAGTAAGATGTATGTATTCGAAAACATAAAGTAAACAACTACAATACAAAACAACAACATAATATAATTTTTTAAAGTACAATGCTATAATTGAAAAAAAAAACAAAAAAAGTTATAAAAAAATATATATGTGAAAAGGTACAATAGTAAGATGCTATAAAAGTACAATGTTACAAATAAAGTAGGATGTTAATTTTTGTAAAAAAAAAACAATGTGGATTGTAAAAAAAACAATGGTAATTCCATAGACTAAACTCTAAACCCGAAAATTATGTTTCAACAACATCATCTCCATTAATAAAAGCTGGACTAGTAATCCACATCGAAACTATCCTGAATCCCAAGAAGGACTCAAAGCTTTTATCGAGAAGTCCAAGTCACACCTTGATAGTAATGGTAAAATCACATGTGCATGTCAAAAATGTGATAACCGTTACTTCAAGAACCCGAAAACAGTGAAATGTCATATATTTATAAATGGTTTCAATAATTCGTACACAACTTGGATCTATCATGGTGAATCTTTAATTCCTCCAGTCATCTTGCCAAGTAACGAAATGGCCGATTTAATCGACGATGTGATGTGGGAGTCGAGAGAAGATGATACCAACCTCGATGAAGGAACCTCGAATACAAGGGGTAGCTGTGTGCATGATGATTTTGCACAAATGTTAGAAGAGGTGAAAACTAAATTGTATCATGGTTTCACCTTTTCTTCCCTTGAGTTTCTAGCAAAGTTAATGCATATCAAGGTGAACAACAAATGGACTGATAGTTTATTTCATCAACTCCTTGATTTGTTGCAATCAACATTTCCCAAAGGCAACAAGGTTCCCCTTTCACATTATCTAGACAAAAAGAAAATGAATTCTATTGGTCTGGGGTATGAGTCAATACATGTGTGCAAAAAAATTGTTTTCTCTTTTGGAAAGAACACGATTCACTGCAAGTTTGTTCCGTTTGTAAATAGAGCCGATGGATCGATAAAAACACCAAGGGTAAGAAAGTATAATCAACTGTGTTAGGTTTATGGTACTTAGTCGGCTCTTGCAATGGGTCCGCAAATGAATGCTTATACTTACACCGCATGCATAATCAACTGTGTTAGGTTTATGGTACTTAGTCGTGACACACAACTCACAACACAAAACTATGGGTTTTAGCGGTGGGTGAGAAAGGCATGAAATATTATGGCCAGTTAGAAGAGATTAGAGTTGCGGTAGACACATGATTATTCAGCTGTACTTATTCGTTGCAAGTGGTTTGATACTCGAACAAGAGTTATTTCTAGTGATAATTTCACCAGTATCGACACACGACGCGAAGCGTACAAAGATGATCAACTCATATATGCTTCACAAGCCAAACAAGTGTTCTACATCAGAGAGCCTTCTCGAACAAACCAAAACGATAACCATCGGTCTGTTGTCGAGCATGTTAATCATCAAAATATTTGGGATCTACCATCTAATGATGATCGTGTCCAACTTGTTTACAATGAATCTGTCCAAAATGTTGACAATGGATCACATGAAAATGTTGACAATGTCGACGTAGTTCAAAATATATCTTCATCCGATGCTCCACTTTTTATCGATTTCAGCATGTACCTTCAAAACATTTCTAGAGTCGTTGTTGATGTAGAAAGTGCAACTGAAGTTCCTCCGCCAACTGGTAGAGTCAATGATGTTTCTGATTGCGAGACTGATTACGATGAGACCGATTCTGATTATGATACCGAAGAAGACACTGAAGGATATGAGGAAGATTCTGATTAGAATAGTTCTTATGTAATGCGTATTTGTAATATGAACTTTATTTGGATTCCTAGTTTAAATAGAAATGTTTATTCCTATGTAAATGTTTATTCCTGTGTAATGCGTATTTGTAATAAAAATTGTATCTATATATCTTATAATTTTTCAGGAAATGATGTTGATATGACTTTTGTTTGTGTACATCATGGCTGCTGTTATTGGCTGTGGACACAGGGGTGATGGAGTTGAGGACCCACCTTTCCCAGGTGGTAGAGGTGCTGATCATCATGAGCAGGACCGTAAGTCTTATTATGAATTTTTATTTACTATTTGTATTCAATTATTATAAATTAAATACCGCTTGTAATAACTTTTAATTATATTTGTAGTTGAGCAACATAGGAAAGTCTGAGGCCAATCCCAAAATATTAAGCTTGAAAGAGCGCTCTTACAGAATAAGAGCAAACAGATTAACATGGATTATGATAGGGATATGACATATGATCCCGTAGGAGAGCCGAAAGACATGTTTGCACGAGAACTTGGAAAAATAATGTGACGGATGGTCCCTTTTGATAAATGGATTTGGAAAAAAGTTTCCCCTGCAATAAAGGATACAGTAATACAACATTTAGGGGTAAATTATTTATATAAAAATATATTATATGGTTAATTATGACTGGTTTTTACTTGGTTAAATTCTTTTTTTTGTTTGTAGACAAAGTTTGATTTTGATCAGATGTACCGGGATCTAGACGTTCTTATGTTGACAAAGAGTTTTCAAGCAGCTTTGTTAAAAGGTTACCGAGAGCGTAAAGCTGATGCAAAAGAATATTTTTCGGAAGTCGGAGGGTATGAGGATATCCGAGAGCATTAGCTAACGCTCCAGATGATATGAATGTTGATAATTGGAAGAAAACAATTGAGTATTTCCAAACGGACGAACACAAATTGCTTCAGAAAGGAACAAAAAAGTTCGTCAAATGCAAACGACTGTGAATCGTGGGGGGTCGAGCTCGTATAGCAGTACTTTCTATAAGAAGGTAACACACGATACATATAATTATTTATTTAAAATATAATCTAATTTTTAATGTTAAACAAAACCTTAAGAGAGTGGAAACATTTCACAAGGCTCATATCGATAGGGATGGTGTATTTGTTACCGTCGAGGCGGAACAACAATACGTAAGTATTTAATTATAACTTTATCATATATTAAGTGTTTATTTATACTTAATTGTTAATCACTTTTGGGAAATACAAAATCAGTTAGTGGAAGAGCTCTTAGAATAAACGCAAGGGCCAAAAGGTGAAAGAGAGTTAACACCCACTCAAGAAAGAGCTGCTTTTGAGA